>NW_006408576.1:8391989-8397631 GCF_000296735.1 Chrysochloris asiatica
TTCATATGAGCAATTGATTATCTGTTTCACAGTCTGCTCCTGGCTTTGTTTTGGCGCTTTTCCACTATCTCTTTCCACAGATATAGTCAATTTGATTTCTGTGTTTTCCGTTTGATGAGGTCCTTATGTGTAGCCATCATTTACATTGTTTAAAAAAGGTATTTGCAATTAACAAATCATTGGTCTTGTAAACTTCTGTCTGGCGATCTCCAGCATCATTTCTATCAGCAAGGACATATTTTCCAAATCCTGGTCCTTCCTCTTTTTTTCCAAACTTCACATTCCAATTGCCAGTAATAATCAATACAGCTTAATTACTTGTTTGGTTAATTTCAGACTGAAGAAGTTGGTAGAAATCTTCAATTTAATCAACAATTGCTTTAGTGGTTTGTGCGTAAATTTAAATAATAGTGGAATTAACTGGGTATTATCCTGTCCTTGTTGGGTAGGTGACTATTTTATTATTAAGATGTAATGCAGCATGTAAATGAGAAATGGCCCAATAGGCTTGGAGATGGAAAATAATTCAGCCTAACAGACATGTAAAAATCTAAAGACTAAAAATGCAGTAAATAACACAATTTTGTGACTTCTCAGAAAAATGACATACTAATTAAATCATTGTATGTTGTTATTTGCTATCAAGTCAGCCCTCACTCACAGCTACCCTATATAAAGTTTCTGAGAAGCAGCTGGTGGGGTTGAATTACTGACCTTGAGATGAGCAGTCCAGTGCTTATCTTATAGCACAACAACTGGCCTTGAGATAATTGTATGCACAGGTGAAATTTTCCAAGGGTTGGATAATTGTCCAATTTCCTTACTTCAGATATAGTAGTCTCACATTTAAAACTAACTTCAACAATCTTGGATATATTTAATAGGACATTTGCTCTTGCCAAAAGAGTATGATTTACTTTAATTTAAGTCCATTATATAAGTTACATGGAGAAGATTTTGAATAACTAATTTTTCTTAGTCCCTGAGTATAGACCTACTGGAAAATATTACCTTACCAAGATGATATCTTTTAGAAAGGTGTTCATTTTGATTGTTGTACTTTTTAACTATGGAGAAAGATGAGAGTTTCTGCTCTTATGATGACTTAAATGCCTCAGAAACCCTATGCACAGTTGTTATAAATTGGAACCTCCATGATTATAGTTAACAACAGCAACCATATTACTTGATGAGTTTTATGGACCACATTCAATTTTATCAGCAAACACTTTTTGTTATTTTTTTCAGGGTGATGCATATTGTTAACCAGTAAGCAGTGTGAGGGTTTATATACTTATTTTATATTCTCTTTTATATTTCAAGTACCACCCCATTGGAAAGCACAGCTCTGCATTTATGTGCTTCCTACTTTGCATATAAGAAAGGTTGTTGGAAAAGAGAATGTGATTAAATTTATATTTTTTAAAATTTAAAATAGTTTCTAAAAAGCAGTTTGAGTTTGAGTATTAAGCTGTGCCTGATCCAAGCCAGGCTCTTTTCGATTGCTTCATATATATATGTGAAAATTGGACAATGAATAAGGAAACCTTAGAAGAGTTGAAACATTTGAGTTGTGGTGTAATAGAAGAATATTGATGGTACCATATACTTCTAGAAAAACAAACACATCTGTGTTGTAAGAAGTGCAACTGGAATGTTCCCTAGGAAACAGGACGGTGAGACTTTGTCTCTCATTTCATGGACATGATATCAGGAGGGACCAGTCCTTGAAGAAGAGCATCATGCTTAGTAAAGTAGAGGATCAGTGAAAAAGAGGAAAACCCCTTAAAAGTTGTATTGGCACAGTGGCAGTATCAATGGGCTCAAGCAGAACAACCACAAATATGGTGCAGGACCTGGCAGTGTTTTGTTCTAATGTGCATAGGATTCTGTGAGACGGAACTGACTCGATGGCACAGAACAACCACAATAAATATTACAATAAGGAAATATTTATACCAACACTTAGAAAACTGAGATCAAAATTCTCAGTCAATTAAAATCATCAAACATTTATGAGGCAATCTGATATGCCTCTGTTGCATTACTTGTATATAAGCATAAGTGTGTTTTCTTGTAGGATAAATGGTTATTTAAAGAAAATCACACATTTTCTACTTTTGGGAAGATTAAATTGAGTATAAAGTGTAAGGTCTGGACAAAAGTGTCATCAATGTGTCATCCTGACCTATGGTATTTGAATTATAATGTCTTGGAATACTCATAATGTTTTTTTCACTTGTTGTCTCCTGTCAACAAGTAATTTATACTTTGATGAGAACATGAGAATAGAAAAAGCTCCAACTTCTACCACATTCCTTTAACCTGTAATGCCATTATCAATAGTTTCTAAATAGAAAAGACAATTACTCTTATTTTTACACAATTTGAGAAGTTTTTAAAAGCTAAAGCACTGAGTGTTTTATGTCAGTACACTTGGTTTTAACCTATAATTCTTGCCTCTTCTTTGTAAACCAACATTCCATTCAAAAAGCATATAGCAACTTGTCAATAAATCAAGGGAAGATTACATGGATTTAACAAGCTTCATGAATAAACAGAAAAGAAAGCACTGACATTAAAACTAAATGATAGTGAGTTCTTTGTCTAGATTATATAGACATAAAACATATGTTGATTTGTATTTAGTTTTCCAAACTGGTAAAACCTGATAGCAACGTACAGGTTTCTTAATAGTTTATTAAGATTGTCAGAGTTCTAGCTTAGAAGGCCTTTAAACTCAGGCAGTGTGGTAGGAAGAAGTTTTATCCTATAGTCTTTTCTACAAAATTTAAAAATAAATAACATCTCAGAGTTAATAGCAAAATTATGTCACTCATTTTTATCCAAACTTCCGTCTTTTCTCACTCATTCATTACATTTCAATTATTTATTCCCAATGTATAAGATGGAGTCCTGGTGTGGTGATACACATCAATGCACTAGACTGCAAGGTCGGATTGAACTTCAGTGGTTTAAACTCACCAGCCGTTCCTAGGAAACCCTATACAGGGTTGCTATGAGTCAAAACCCACTCAACAGCACTTAACAAAATAATGGCACTGTATAAAATATTTATATTTCAATATGAGCAATTATAATAGTATTTGAACAAATGCATTGGTATTTTTGTACAACATATTCATCATCCCAATCTTAAAATAATATTTCTAAAATTATTTTTAAGATAATTGAACACTTTGTAGTAGAAATGAAGAAAGATCACATGAACACTTAAGAGGGACAGCCAAGAAGATACACTTAAGTCTTGGGTAGTATTTTGACTAATGACACTAGATATAGGTCTTGGTGTGGAGTCCTGGTGTGGCTCTGTGGGTTAATGCGCCAGACTGCAAAGCTGTTTGAACTGCAAAGTCGTGGTTCAAGCTCACCAGTCGCTCCTTGGAAAACCCTATACAGGGTCACTATGAGTTAGAATCAACTTGATAGCATGTAAAAACAACAACATAGGTCTTGGTATCTGCTTCATCACTATGTTTTACTACTCACTAAAGGAAGACTATTGATAATTTGGAAAATAGAAAGTGAATGGAAACAATCTTCATTCTACATTATATTAGCTAACACGTTTCTAATTGCTAGTGATGGAAACTTTTAATTTATCTGGCTTAAAAAAAAATTATGGAGTATAATAAAAAAAAATGCTAAGTGTTCAAGAATGACAGAATACAGAGCCCAAACCATGACATGAATACTTTCCTTAGTCTGTCTTGATGGTGGTGGTTGTGTGCCACCAAGTTCTGACACATAGTGATTTTGGTGTTATATACTGGTAAAATGGTGACGATATTTGTTTTCTTTACATTGAAGTCAACCCATATCGAAGGCTGTGGTCTTTGAGCTTCATCAGTAAGTACTTTCAGTCCTCTTCACTTTCAACAAGCATGGTTGTATTATCTGTATATCGCAGACTGTTAATGAGTCTTCCTCCAATATTGATGTCACGTTTTTCATTACATAATCCATCTTCTTTGATTATTTGCTCAGCATACAAAATGAACTAGTATGGAGAAAGAATACAACACTGGTGCGCACCTTTCCAAATTTAAAACCATTCAGTGTTCGTTTTTTTCTATTCAAACAACTGTCTCTTGTTCTATTTCCAGATTCCTCATGAGCACAATTAAATATTCCAGAATACTTATTCTCTGCAAATTTGTCCATAGCTTATCATGATCAATACAATCAAATCCATTGTGTACCAATCCAGATTCCAATGACATTCTTCAAAGAAATGGAAAAAAACAGTTACAAAATGTATATGGAAAGGAAAGAGATCCTGGATAAGCAAAGCATGGCTTAAGAAAATAAGAAAATTGGAAACCTCTGACTCCCTTATTTCAAAATTTACTACATGCCAACAGTGGTCAAAACAGCTTGGTATGATTACAATGAAAGTTACATAGATCAACAGAATGGAATTGAGCATACAGAAAGTAACCCCTCCACATACAGCCAACTGATTTTTGACAAAGGACCTAAGTATATTGTATGGGGAGGAGATAGTCTGTTTAACAGATGGTGCTGGAAAACTGGAAAGCAATATGCAAAAGATTGCAGCAAGACCTTTACCTCATGCCATATGCAAAACCAACTCGGCATAAGTTAAATACTTGAATGTGAATCCCAAAATTATAAAGGCCATCAATGGAAACATAGGGACAAATGTGAGGGCTCTAATACATGGCACACACAGACTACAAAACATTTTGAAAATTACACACATTAAGTAGACAATATAGATGATTGGGACATACTAAAAAATAGAAAAATATGTGCATCAAAATACTTCGCCAAAAGAGTGAAAAGGGAACCCACAGAATGGTAAAAATATATTTTGCAATGATGCATCAAACAAGGGATTAATTTCTAAAGTATATAGGAAACTACAACACCTCTACAAGAGACAAATAACCCAATTAAAAAATGGGCACAGGACAGGAAGAGAATTTCACCAAGGAAGGCAATCAGGCAGCAAAATGCACAGCAAAATGAAACACTGCCTGATCCTAGGCCAACCTCACTACTGTTGCCACGCTTGAGTCCATCAATGCTGCCACTTGGCCAATCCATCTCGTTGGGGGTCTTCCTCTTTTTCTCTGACCCTCCAACTTACCAAATGTGATATCCTTCTCCAGTGACTGGTCCCTCCTGACAATATGTCCAAAGTATGAGAGACGAAGTTTGGCTATCCTGGCCTCCAAGGAGCACTCTGGCTGCAATTCTTCCAGAACGGATCAATTGGTTCTTTGGGCAGCCCATGGCACTTTCAATATTCTCCTCTAACACCATAACTCAAAAGCATCAATTCTTCTAAAGTCGTCCTTATTCACTGTCCAGCTTTCACAAGTATATGAGTTTATTGAAAATACCATGGCTTGTGTCAGGTGTACTTTAGTCTTCAAGCTGACATTTTCGCTTTTCAATAGTTTAAAAAAGTTTTGTGCAGCAGATTTGCCTAAGGCAATGTATCATTTGATTTATTGACTGCTGCTTCTGTAAGTGTTGATAGTCGATCCAGGAAGAATGAAGTCTTTGACAACTTCTATCTTTTCTCCATTGATAAGAATGTTGTTTCTTGGTCCAATGGTGAGGATTTTTGTTTTCTTTACATTGAGATG
>NW_006408576.1:8403082-8403725 GCF_000296735.1 Chrysochloris asiatica
ACAAGAAAGACAATCCATAACATGAGTAGATATATGCACACTAATGTTCATAGCAGCACTATTTATGATAACAAAAAGATGGAGACAACCTAAATGCCCATCAATGGAACAATGGATAAAAAATCTTTGGTACATACTCATAATGGAATATTATGCTACCTTGAAGAATAACAAGGAAGCTGCAAGCCACTGCATAACATGGATGAACCTGGAGGACATTTTGCTGAGTGAAATTGTCAGTCAAAAAGGAGAAATACTGCATAGAACCATTATTGTAAAAGCTTAAGATAAAGTACCCACACTAAAAGGGAAAAAAAGGTGTTTGTTGGCTACCAGGATGTGGGAGGTGGGGTGAAGGGAGGGAGGGAAAAGTGGAGCACAGGGTAGGTAATAAACACAGGATAGTTTAGGTGCTGGGATGGAGGGGGCAGCGAATACCCAAAAAGGGTGAGGGGAATAGAAGAACAAGGTGGATAGGAGAACAGTTAGGCAGGTTTGCAAGGGCTAAGTGGGACAGAGGTAAATAATGATGTATGCTCAATCTTGGAACCACAGGGTTCTGGGATATAGGGATTGAGGCCTGGTTTGAATGGGTTAAAGAGGGTAAATAATACTAACTTACTTGGCTGTCATTTGAATCTTC
>NW_006408576.1:8404245-8405175 GCF_000296735.1 Chrysochloris asiatica
CTTCCAAGACTGAGACGCAAGGGGAATACACAAGCAGGTATGTGTTCTTGCTGGTGACCACATTCGTCTACAAATAAGGAGAAGTGGGGAAAAATCAGCAATGAAGTTTGAGCTAAGTCCAACCATATTCAATAGACTCTTTTCAACCTGGGTTGAAACATGATTGGCCAGCAATATGGTGAGACCTGGTGACTCCTGGACCCAGGGATAAGGACATGGGCACAGAGGACTAGAGCTGAGAGTGAAACATCCAGGTGATATGAAGTGAGGGGAGATGCACAAGAACACCCATACTTGCAGATAGTACCCACTTCACCTAGCTTCAATGGCTGGATTATGAGAACTCAACTAGAGGAAGAAAGAAGAGATAAAAATGAGTAATCTGCTACAATATGATGAACTTGACCTATACTTATGGATGTAGTAGATCAAAAGAGGGAATGAATTTTTATAGTGAGGGTCATTTCCATCCCTCAGTACACAAGGTTGACAGAGATGGACAACTTAGACATTGGCTACCCAAAATGGGGTACTACAAAGGCTCAAAGTGACTGGCTTACAAGCTTTCAAGAGTGAGCCTAGTTTCAGAGGGTATAGGGGAAGGTAGAATCTCCACTGAGTGGTCTCCAACTTGTCTGGATGGGGCTGGTGAAAGGAGATGGGGATAAGACACTTGTGGTTCAATATTGAATAATTGCTGTCAGGACTGATTGTGAGAGCTGCAAATTTAAAGGCAGACATTTTGTAACAAAAAGAAGGGAGTGATTGATTTTTCAATCCAGGAGCAGAAGGCCCTTGACCATCAAGGGAGAAGATTGGTGTGCGGGACCCTATCCGGAGAAGCAGTGATGCCAGAGATGGAGGCAGAGATGATGATGTAGAAAGATGGAGCAGCTGGGAACTCTGGACTCAGGGATGGAGAGGGTCTGC
>NW_006408576.1:8405625-8406656 GCF_000296735.1 Chrysochloris asiatica
GTAAACAAAATAGAAATCCTCACCACTGGGCTAATAAATAACATGATAAATGGAAAAGAAACCTTGGTGTTATTAAAAACTTAATTTTGCTTGAATCCACAATCAACTCTTATGCAAGCAACAGCAAAAAATCTAATTGGATCGCATTAGGAAAATCTGCTGCAGACTTCTTTTAACTGTTAAAGAGTAAAGATATCAGTTTGAAGACTAAGGTGTTTCTGACCCAAGCCATCATATTTTCACTCATCTCACAAGCAAGTGAAAGTTAGATAATGAATTAGGAAGACTGTAGAAGAATTCATGAATTTGAGTTATGGTGTTGAAGAAGAATATTAAAAGTATAATGGAATTCCAGAATAACCAACAAATCTATGTTCAATGAAGTAAACCAGAATGTTCCTTATAATTCGTTATTGGGAAAATTCATCACTTGTACTTGGGACATGTTATTAGGAGGAATCAGTCCTGGAGAGGGATATGCTTGATAAAATGAAGGGTCATGGAAAAGAGAAAGACCTCCACCCAGATGTATTGACACAGTGGTAAAAACAATGAGCTTAAAAGTAACATTTGTGAGGATGGTATGGCACTGGGCAGTGTTTCATTCTGTTGTGCATAGGGTTGCTGTGAGTCAGAATTGACGTGATGGCACCTAACAACACAACAACAAATAATCAACTAAGGACAAGGAAGTAAGGTGCTTTTATTTACCTGGATTGAGTCAGATGCTCATCTCAGGACCAAGGGTGATATCAACTCCACAAAAAGCATGAGAACTTCCCAAGGAATATTAGGTTACAGGTCTCAAAGGAAGAGGAAATTTACAAAGGCAATGAATAGTTACCATATAAACCCTCTAGTCTTGTGACCTAGTAAAAATCTAAGCTTCAAGATGTACTCACCTCACAGAGGACTAGAGTGGAGAGTGAAGCATCCAGCTGATAAGCAGAGAGGGCATATGCATAAGAACACCCACACTTGCAGATAATACCCACTTGACCTGGCTTCAATGACTGGATGATCAGAGCTCA
>NW_006408576.1:8408201-8410144 GCF_000296735.1 Chrysochloris asiatica
TTATTTATAGTCTTTCATTATTTTATATTGATTTATCTCTAGTGTTTTTGCATGTACTACTTTGTATACTTTTTTTAGTAATTGCTGTAAGTATTATATTATACATATTTAACATCATACTCTATTCATGATGACTTTTTTCATTTGTGTCAAAAATAGAAACTTCACTTTTCTTTAAGACCCTTTACCCACTTCTCTTTATAATTGTCAAATGTTTTCTCTGCACACCATGAGAACTACATCAGACAATGTTGTGATTTTTATTTTAACTATCAAACATGATTTGAATACTCAGAAAGAGAAATTTATTTTGTTTGTTAATATCCTCACTTACTTGGTCCTTCATTCCTTCTTGATATACAAAATGTTCTCCTTTTATCATTTTTTTTTTTCTTTTTAGAAATATTTTAGTCATCTTTTTAGGGCAGTAATAAATTCTGTTATTATTTTTTTTAATCCCAAGAGATTCCATTTTTGAAGGGCATTTCTTCCTAATATAGAATTTGGTGTTGAGCTTGAAAAATGCAATACCACTTTCTTTTGGCTTCATCTAAGCCACTGTCATTCACATATGTTTCCTCTTATAAGTAGGATGTCATTTTCTCTCAATCCTTTCAATAATTTTTCTTTAGTTTTCAGGAGATTGATTACAGTATATATTAAATTACATTTATTTGCATTTATCCTTGTGGGGGATATTTGCTCAGCTATTTGAATCCTGGTGTGGCTCTGTGGGTTAAAGCACTAGATTGCAAAGATGGTTTGAACTAAAAAATGGGGATTCCAGCTCACCAGTCACTCCTTGAAAACCATGTGGCTGTTGTTGTTAAGTGCCCTTGAGTCAATTCCTATCCACAATGACCCTGTATAGGGCTTCCTAGTACCAGCTGGTAAAGTGTGAACCACCAACCTTGCTGTTCAAACTCACTTTGCAGTCCAGTGCATAAACCCACAGTGCGACACCAGGACTCTGTTAGAAAAGTAAAATTTTGTTGTTGTTAAGTGCCATGGAGTCAGTTCTAACTCATAGCAACCCTATATAAGGTTTCTGACACATAAACCCTACACATGGTCGCTATAAGCCAGAACTGACTCGACGGCAGTTATCAACAAAAATGTATGTGGTTTTGCAAATTAAACAAACAAACAAACAAACAAGCACCTTTTTTGAAAATGCATCTTTAGTCCCACATTCTTTCTTCTCTCTTTCTGGACTCCAGTGACTTAAATTTATATATTTTGCTATATAGGTTTCTGGGGCTTTGTCCTTTCTTACCCCTCAACAACTATTGTAACTGTTGTTCAGATATGGACTAATTTTTATATAGATCTTTTGTTCTATAATCAAATTAATTGTCTATTCTCTTCATTCTAAGTTTTCATTTTACTTTTAGTATTTTTCAGTTATTAAAATTTCCGTATGATTCGTTATATCGTCAACTTTTTTACTCAAGCTTTCTACCTCTTCCTGAGGCTTTCTCATTTTTCATTTGTTTCAAATATCTTTTCAAATTGGAGTCCTGTTGTGGCACTGTAGGATAAAGCACTGGTATGCAAGATAGATTTGAACCACAAAGTCAGTGGTTTAAACTCATCAGCTGATCCGTGGAAACCCTACACAAGTTTACCATGAGTCGCAATGGCACTTAATAGCAATGACATATTCTCAATTGCTCCTCAAGAATATTTATGATAGCTATTCTAAATTTCTTTTCAGTTTTTCCACCATCTAGGTCATGTTGGTGTTTTGACATCTGTTTCTTTTACTATTCAAATTGAAAAGTTTCTTGTTCTTGGTATGATGAAAAATATTCTCTTATATCCTGGGAATTTGGGGTCTTATATAATGATCTTATTTCAGTCTTCTGTGTTTTTGTTTTTCCTTTCTGGTTGTCTGTGACATAATGTTTGGTGCTGTAGGATAAATACATGACCACAAGGTT
>NW_006408576.1:8411364-8413031 GCF_000296735.1 Chrysochloris asiatica
TTCTATTCTGTGCTAAATAGTTTCTCTCTGAGTCAGAATCCACATGATGGAAATGTTAGATTTTAGGTGGTGGGTGTTAATTTATATGACTTTGTTACTGTTGTTAAATGCCATCGAGTTGATTTTGACTCATAACAACCCGTGCAGAGTTTCCAAGGAGCAGTTGGTGAGCTTGAACTGCGGACTTTGTGGTTCAAATCAACTTTACATTTCAGCACATTAACTCATAGCACCACACCAGGGCTCCTTAGATGATTTTAACACCTCTCAAAAATAGGATTAATCAATTGTAATTAATAATTGAAAAATGTGGCTTTTTATAAAAATATACTTTAGCAATGTCCTTCTGAGTGTATTTTTTTATGTGATTCCATAAACTTTTTATTTAAATCTGAATAAATCAAGTATTATATAATGACCAGATTTGAAGTAAAAAAAAATAAAATAAAATTATTGGAAATATCAAAGAAGTAATTAATTAATTTAAAGTGGTGCTGGAGTTGGTTCCAACTCATAGCAATTCTTCATAGAGTTTCTGAGGCTGTAAATCTTTACAGGAGCAGAAATCCATATCAAAATTTATTTTCTGTAAACTCTAATGCATAGGATATTTTCTCTAAGTGAGAAAACATTCCCCAATTAAGTTTCAATTTTAAAAACTGGGTGGAAAATGTCCTTTATTGCATCGGTGATAGTAAGTGCATTTGGTATAATTTATGGCATCATCTCATTTCTGTGTTATTCTCAGATTTGAGGGATATATTACTTTAGTAGCATATGCCATTAAAACTGCTTAGGTTACAATAATAATTGAAAGGGTTACTTTGGCATAATAAGATAAAGACTTAAGTGACATTCTTTTTAATTTGATATGGTCCTCTCTACATTTGACAGCTGGCATGCTACTACAGATTGGTTTTATTGTGGTTTTGCTTTGCTTTTCTCATGATGCACATCAGCATTACTATATTCCTAGTAGTAACCGAGTCAAGGAACCTCCATTCAATAAACGAAAGTCCTAATAGGGTCACTCAATAAGTGAGTTTTTGGCTGAGCTCCACATTTAGTAGGAAGCATAAATGATTAAGAATCCATATTACTTTCAGGGATCCAATTTAAAAAGTAAGAAAGAGAATAAAACTAATAGAGAAAATGATTGAGAGCACAATGCCAGATTTTCTTGAATTCAGTAAAATTCATTTTTTACTACAATTCATGCAATCTTCTGAAAACTTATGTTCAGAATCATAATACAGATAAGGACTAGAAATACAGCAGTCAAACACAAGATTCAACCACGTTCTTAATCCCTAATAAAATAGATTTTTACTTTTACTTAAACAAACAGAATTTTTGTTAACACTAAAATAAAAAATGTACAAAGGTAGGAAGTAAATGTGTGGTAGTTTATTAAGCCTACATAGCCTAACTCTACAAATGAGAATAATTTATTTTACTTTTCTCTTATAATAAAATTTTAGCAGATATAATATACTATTCTCAAGTTGAGAATAATTTATTTCTGTGTTTTAAAATCATAAAACTTTACTGATTTAACCTAGAGGAAAGGAGTTGTCACATCAAATATCAATCCTATTCCCTCTGTATACAGGATTGAATAGGGATGGCAACTTAGGCATTTTCTACATAAAACAAGGGGACTAAAA
>NW_006408576.1:8414136-8416109 GCF_000296735.1 Chrysochloris asiatica
GCTATGATTTAGCACTGACTTGATGGCACCTAACAACAACAACACACATTCTTGACAAATTTTGACAGTAAAATGATGAATTCAGCAATATATCTTTGTGATTTATGGAAGATTCGTTTTAAAGAAGTGATGTCTTATTTGAGTCTGTGGTGGTAATATTCTTACCTTCGAGGCAAGAGACTTGTTTAGATTCCTGGATACTATAATTCTTGTCTAGTAACCACTCACCTGATTGTTGCATGGTAATACTGGTGTTTCAATCTAAGATGGACTCAGAAGAAAGCATGGTGATCTAATTCTGAAAACTGATCCATGAAACCTGTACGGATCACACTACTCCAATCTGTGAGTGATCATTGTGGATAGTGTAGAACTGTTATTGTTGTTTTTGTTGTTAAGTGTTGTCGAGCAGATTTCCACCCATAGTGACCCTGTATAGGGTTTCCAAGGAGCAATTGGTGAGCTTGAACCACCGACCTTGCAGTTCAAATGACTGCATTCTGACATATTAGCCCACAGCGCCACACCAGGACTCCGGTGTAGAACTGGACAGCATTAATTCCATTGTTCATGGAGTCACCATGAATCTGGGACTAACTCAATGTCAGCTAACAGCAATAGCATATCTCATGTACATTCTCTCTCTTCTTATATCAATTACAGTCTACATCCATTACAGTTAGACACCTTAGTTTGTAAATTAGAAAATTACAAAAATGTATTTTATTATTGTTATGCTTAAAATAATCACAGAAAAATATTCATAGGCTTACCTATGAGAAACTTATTTCTGAATCATTTAAAAGACTTTTTTTTTTTTTTAACACTGCCCAAAACAAAGCTGGATTTCCAATGGAATGAGTTTCTACAGGGTAATACTTTGCCTTTTTTATTGACAGCTTTTAGCTACTTTATATCTTTCTATTTGGTCACATCAACCTGTTACTTTTACTTTACAAGAAAGCAAACAGCCTGAAAATATTTCTGCAGGCAAGTCAATATATTTTTTTACTTTCTGATGTTTTACTTTAGGGGCCTTCACATGGAATCAAATATGTATCCAGAGAGCCCCAGGGTGATGCATAGAAGGAAATCATTTTCTGGCTCTAGGGAACAAGCCTTCCCAATGCCTAACATTCACTCATTGGCCCCAAACTGATAATGATTTTACAATACGTCACCCTAAAACTGTGGTTAAGTTTTAGATTGTATTTGGAGACTGAAGAATAGAGAACTATGGGGAAAAATTGACTTCAGGAAAATTGAACGTAAAATGTCTCTGACTTGTGACCAGGCATCTATAAACTTCAAACTGATGTTTTACAAAGTGCAACAAGTTATCATTTTCCCTTTCCACCAGTGTCTCCTCCATATGCCTCTTTGAAGACTAGAAGAGATGGAGGAACATGGTCTTTTTGCACAGCTACTGACTCAGCCACACTTAAAAACAACAACTCAATATGCACAAAGCACCTGTGTGGCACAATGATTAAGCACTGGAAAATTAACTGAAAGTTGATGTTCAAACCCATAAGAGGCTATTAGAAGGCAGGCCTAGCAATCTGCTTCTGAAAGTTGACAGCCTTGAAAAGGCTATGGAGCAGTTCTAATCTGTACACAAAAGCCTAAATTCACTGGACAGCAACTACGTTTACCCAGTAGATATGTCTTCTATATGTTGCACATTATTCTCACTATAACTCTTACAAGTTATTGGTATTATTCACATTTTAGAAAGAAGTAATGTGAATCCAATAACAATTAATTACCTTGCTCAGAATCACAGATCCTACAAATGATCCAAGGTGCACTGAAGGAATTGTCAAAGAACAAAGCACCAGGAATTTATGGAATACAAATTGAAATCTTTCAAGAAAGTGAGGCAGCACTGGAGACACTCACTCATTTCTGCCAAGAAATTTGGAAGAAAACTATCTGGCTGACTGGTTGAAAGAGATCCCTATTTGTGTCCA
>NW_006408576.1:8417270-8424651 GCF_000296735.1 Chrysochloris asiatica
TGTTTTGGAAGAAGTGCAGCCAGAGTGCTTCTTGGAAGCCAAAATGGCCAAACTTTGTCCCTCACACTTCGGACATATTGTCAGGAGGGACCAATCACTGGAGAAGGATATCATGTTTGGTAGGGTGGAGATCAGAGAAAAAGAGGAAGACCCCCAATGAGATGGGTTGGCCAGGTGGCAGCATCGATGGACTCAAGTGTGGCAACAATAATGAAGTTGGCCTATGGTCGGACAGTGTTTCATTCTTCTGTGCATACGATAGCTATCAGTCAGTACTGACTCCATGGCACCTAACAACAACAACAATATGTATACATCAAGAATTCTTTCGAGCCAAGAATAGAGTGTGTTCTTTGAACCCCAAGATCCTGACACATAAAACTCCATGTCCCATGGACAGAATGATGTGGCACAAGAGGAATAGCAGAGAAGTGATAGAGGAGCAGCAGCAGCAGAACCAAGAGCCAGAGCATGAGACAGAGTGATGGGCTTCCCAGCCCATGGATCAAATAAAGCTGAACGACTTTGGGCATGATACTTGTTTGCATAGTGGGGCATGTCCAAGGCACTATATTTGGTGAGCTAGGTGTGCTGACCCATGGAAAGATAACTGAGTACCTTAAGATGAGGTTTATAAAAGAGTGGTTTTGTCCTTTGTGCATTTATCAACAGCACTAAAAAGAGCTTTGTAATATTGCCAGAACAGGGCAGAGGTCAGGCTAAAAGACTGCAGACCAGCGAGAGGCTTGCCAGTGAACATGACTGAGTAGAGATTATTCTGACTGGGAAAACTGCCCTGGACATTTTTCACACTCTACTGTAATGTGTTAACTTCTTTAATAAACCCTGTAGCTTTGAGTATGGTATCTGAGTTCTTTGTGATCATTGCAGTAGATTATCTAACTAAATTGAGTTGATAGGGCTGTGGGAGGAATGGATGGTGATAGTTTTTGCTATGTTTATATAAAACACAAGGGGATGGAGAAGATTTGAAAAACACTGGTGACCCACAAAATCAACAGAGACAGATTAATAAATCCATGTAAACATCCATGATACCCTTCAAATAGTGTCCTGGTGTGGTGCTGCAGAATTCGCACTGGCCTGCTCACCACAAAGTCAGTGGCGGTTCCTCAGAATTCATAAACCCACCAGCTGCTCCTCAGAAATCTTAAACAGAGTTGCCATGACTAGATGAATTTTATCAACAACCACAGCAACCCAAATAATGAAATTTGAACAGGAACCACCTGTGAAAATCTGCAAACAAACAAGAATAAACTGCTGTAGGTTTATCCATTTGAATTTTGGAGGACACATATTCCACATCTGGGAAAATAGTTGACTTTCATTCATAAAACTGTGTTTTAATGGGAACCCAAGCAACAGCAGTCTACATTAGAATTACAGAAAATAGTTTCACTCTTCTTTCCTTTGGGTCCTTATGTTCCACATTTAAATATAATTTTGGTAAGATTTCCCATACTTGCCTGTGGGTCAGAACCGACTTGACAACATCTAACAACAGCCATTGAAATTTTAGACTATAAAAGTTCAGATACTGCAGCATGATTTAGGTTGTTGTTACGAGGTGCTGTCGAGTCAGTTTTGGCACATAGTGACCCCATGCACAACAGAATGAAACACTGCCCAATTCTGTGCCATCCTCACAATCATTGTTACACTTGAGCCAATTGCTGCTGCCACTGTGCCAATTCATCTCATTGAGGTCTTTCTCTTTTTTGCTAAATATCCATTTTACAAAGCACAATGTCCTTCTCCAGGGATTGGTCCTTCCTGATCATATGTCCATAGTATGAGAGACAAAATCATGCAATCCTGACTTTTAAGCAGTATTCTGGCTATACTTCTTTCAACACAGACTCATTTGTTCTCCTGGCAGTCCGTGGTTGTTATTGCTGTTAAGTGTCATAGAATGGATTTGGACTCATAGCGACCCTGTATAGGGTTTCCAAGGAGCAGCTGGTGAGTTTGAGCCACTGACCTTTTGGTTCAAAATGACCTTGTGGTCCAGTGCTTTATCCCACATCACTAAGCCAGGACTCCTAATATTCTTCTCCAGCAGCATAAACAAAATGCATCAATTTTTTTTATCATCTTCCTTATTCATTGATCAACTTTCACATGCATATTAGGCTATTGAAAATATCATGGATTGGGTGAGGAATACCTCAGTCCTCATACTGACATCTTTGTTCTTGAACACTTTAAAGAGGTCTTGTGCAACAGATTTGTCTTTAGAAACATATTTGTTTGATTTCTTGACTGCTGCTTTCATGAGTGCTGGCAGTGGATCAAAACAAAATGAAGGCTTTGACAACTTCAAACTTTCCTCTATTTATCATGATGTTACATATTGGTTCAGTGGTGAGTTGTTTGTATTTATTTTATTTATTTATTTTTTTGCATTGAGATACCTAACAACAACCATCAAAGTTTTAGACTATAAAAGTTCAGATACTGCAGCTTGATTTAGGTTGTTTTCTTTGAACTTCATTAATAAATATTTTAAGAATTCTTTGCTTTCAGCAAGCAAGGGTATATCACATGGATATCACAGGTTGTTTCTGAATCTTGTTCCTATCCTGATATGATATTCTTCTTCATATAATCCAGCTTCTCAGATAATTTGTTCAGTATACAGATTAAATAAATATAACAAAAAAATATAACCCTTGTGCATGCCTTTCCTTATTTTAAACCATTCAGTGTACCTTTGTTCTGCCTCTTAGTCTGTGTACAGATTCCTAATTAAGTGTTCCAGAATACTCATTCTTCACAATGCTATCTATAGCTTGTCATGACTCAGACAGTCAAAAGCCTTTGCATAGTCAATAATGCATGGGTAATTATCTTTCTGGTATTCTCTGCTTTTGACCAAGATCCATCTGACATCAGCAATGATACCTCTGGTTACACATCTTCACCTGAATCTTGAATCTCTGGCAGTTCCTTGTCAATGTACTATTACAACCATTTTTTAAAAATTATTTTTTGCAAAATTGAAAGTGATGTTAATGATATTGTCTGATGGTCTCCACATTCCATGTTACATTGGATCACTTTGAAATTGCACAAATATGAATCTCTTCTGATCAGTTATCCAGATAGCTGCCTTTCAGGCATACTAAACCATATGAATATCAGAATCAAAATGGCCAATAACAGTTCATATCAGTTCACCAATGCCTATGATATTGATTTTTATTCATTCTGTTTCATTTTTGACAACTTCTAATTTTCCTATATTCATACTTAGTACATTCCATGTTCTGAATATTAATGGATACTTACAGTTTTTTCTTCTCATTTTGTGTTGTGGCCCATCAGAAAATGAAGATTCCAATATTTTTACTCCATTTATGTCATCATAGCAACCCTATTCTAAGGATACAACTCTTTTCTTTTCAGATTTTTGTGCCTTCCAACCTGAAAGGCTCATTTTCTGCCACTTATTCTGACAATTTTCTGTTGCTATTCATAGTGCTTCAATAGTCATTATTCTGGTGGTATTTAATAGTGTTCCACTGCTATTCATAAGGTTTTCAGTGGCTAAAAATTTAGTAGTCCCTCTTCTTTGTCTTAGTCTTGATGCTCAGCTGAAACAATACGTCACCTATGGGTTACCTTGCTGGTATTTGAAAAATATCAGTGGTGTAGTTTCCGGTATCACAGCAACATGTAAGCCACCACAGTACAACACACTGACAGACAAGTGGTGGTGAAGCATGATACATGCCATTAACAGGTAATTAGCAGCCTGCTATTGGGAGTTAACTGAGATGGCCTCAATTATAGAAGAGCTTAAAATCATCATGGGACTTGAAATAACCATATTGTCTTGGATGATGCCAGAGAAACACTTTAATAAGGCTGGCAGGGCCCCAAAGAGTTTCATAATAAAATGGAAATGATTAATACAAGAACAAGCTATGAAGAGAAAACAAGTGAACACCCACCATATCCATGAGCCAAGTGGTTTCTTTTTCTCATAGACCCTACCTTGGAACTACCTGCAAAGCTAACAGAGTCCTTTGCCACATGGACAATGCCAAAGGAACTACTTTTTGTTGAGTTTCCGAATTCTGCTTGGTTCCTGCATGACAGTTCCAGGGTATATGGGCAACATATGTTGTTGAGTGTTGCTGCATTGGAACCATCAGATGGAAAGACCCTGATTGATGCAATTTAACTCAATGGGCTGAGCTGTATGCTGTCTTCTTAACATTGATGGATAGAGTCTTTATGTTTGGAGTTTTACTGATTCATGGATAGTGGCCAATTTCCAGGCAAATGGTGATAGAAAATAGGAGTATTAGGGGATACTCACATGGGGTACAAATCTATGAAAAGCATTCCAAGAATTTAGAGGGTTCCTTATAGTGGGATATGTCTATCCTCATCAGGAGAACCCTCTTCCAGGATCATAAGGTGATGAGCATCAGCAAGTAGACATATTGGTGCTCTTCCTAGAGGTGGTCAGTTGGGTACAAGAAATGAACTGATATTGGGGTGCTACAGCAACGCAGAGATGGCCTGAATCTAGACATGTTCTTGCATCCTCTGAGACACAAAATGCCAATAAAGACAGTTCTATCTACCATCAAGAAAGAGAGAGGTTGCAGATGGCTATGCAGCAGATTTCCTGGGGGAAGACCGTGCACATAGCTGGCAAGTTGGTAATATTGGATCAATGACAATGGTGGTTACAAACACATCTTCAAACAGATAAATATTCACTCTAGACTAGACTTTGCATATCCTGTGACAGATTCAAAACCACTAAAACACCATTAAAAATTGAGACAAAACTATATTGTACAAATTTGGGTCAGCAAGTTATATTTACTCAGATGAAGGAACATTACAGTTCAAAGGGTGCAGCAATGGATCAAGAAACATCATATTAAATGGATATACCACTCTCAGTGTGCAGTTCAATAGAGAATTGGAGTTGGATTTGAAACATTTATTACCTAAAATGGGATGAGATAAAGTCATGAAGGACTGACTCAAACACCATTATGAGTGTGTGCTCAGATTCAACATGAGGAAGTCAAAGGGAGGATCACCACTGGATATTTAAATGGGTAGTTTAAACACGTAGGATACGATGTTGGTGCCACTGTACTTCCTTTCTCACATCAGCTGAAGTTGCCTTTTTTCTTGCCAGATACTTCAGTTCTAGGATTAGGGATACAGTCGTGGATGCTGGAAGCAGGGGTGATCCCAAAGGAAGAAACTGTCGCTGTAATCCTGAACCTGTATACCAGAATTCCCAATAAACTAATGGGATGACTTACTTCCCCATCTTGCAAAATTGGGTTTTACAGTGAATACTGTTATATTACCTAGTGATCAATTTAGCCCACTAGTGTTGTACCTATGCATCTGTAACATGATCAGAGTAGACTGAAGGGAAATGCTTACTAGACTGATTTTGCTACCAACAACCTGGACTTGTACAGTAACAGAAGCTGATGTTCTCTCCCAAGATGTAACAGTTTGTGTAAATAATAAACAAAACACCCAAAAACAAATGGAAGGAAGGAGAAATACTATCTGAAGGTAAAGTAATGAAAAAATTAAGCATTATATTAATACCTTAAGAGAGACTCAGAGTAAGGGTATTATCTCTCCCTTATATTAATTATATTAATACCTTAAGAGAGACTCGTTATATTAATACCTTAAGAGAGATTCAGAGTAAGGGTATTATCTCTCCCTTACTCTGAGTCTCTCTTAAGGTATTAATATAATGCTTAATTTTTTCATTACTTTACCTTCAGATAGTATTTCTCCTTCCTTCCATTTGTTCTTGGGTGTTTTGTTTATTTTTTACATAAACTGTTACATCTTGGGAGAGAACATCAGCTTCTGTTGCTGTGCAAGTCCAGGCTGCTGGTAGCAAAATCAGTCTAGTAAGCATTTTCCTTCAGACTACTCTGATCATTGTATTAGAAGTAAAAAAAAAAAATAAATAAATAAAGATTTGTAAATTTTTAGAGACTCTGACCTGATTAGATCGACACCTGTAGCAAATCTGAATGGATGGTAGGCTGAGTGAACATCAGCCTTTAGAGAGCTCTTTGCCTTACTGAAGGATTGTTAATAACTGTTTTGGGCTGTTAAAATAATTGGGAGAAGGTAGTTAATCTTTCAAGTATGAAAGAACCAATGGCTATAAGAGCCAGGGGCAGCGTGCTAGAGTGAATTATTTAATTCAGTCCTTCTTAGCTATAGTCCTCTACCCTGTGACGTATTATAAGCCTTAACCTTTTTGCATGTGGTTATGTTTTCATTTTGGAGTGAGATGTTTGTTATGTTAAAAAGGCAGGATTAGGATGAGATTCACTGCCTTCCTAGTGGATGTGACTCAAGCCATCACCCTTAGATTCCTTTTGGATATGGTCTGCTTCTAATAAATATGAATGCTTTGACAAGATTCCCTCTCTTGCTTTGGATCCTGTATCTGGCTCATTATTCTAATTTCCAGTTCTTGAATATTGAGCCAGGACTCTGTCTTCTGTCCTGATTTGGCATCTTCCACAGCTGTGGAGTCCTGGTGTGGTGCTGTGAGCTAATGCGTCAGACTGCAAAGTTACTGGTTCCGATTCATGAGTTGCTCCTTGGAAACCTTATACAGGGTCACTATGGGTCAGAATCAACTCGACGGCACTTAACAACAACAGCCTCGCTCTGTTTTGAAAGGGACTCCATGGCACACCATCACCACCACCACAAACTTGTAGGACAGCAGCCTTGCTGATTTGGGTCGATTTGCTTCTGAAACTAAGTGAACAAGGGAAATACTCCATACTAAATCTGACCCAAGAATTTGGGACTTCATAGCATCTCTGTATAGGTTTTCTGGAGTGTAGCTGCTAAATTTGAGCTGCTGAACTTATTGTCTAAACCAACTTGACAATCGAGTGCTTATCCTAAAGTGCCACACCAGGACTCAACCTAATGGATTGTCACATCATTTTAAAAACATACATCAGATCCTGACTTCCAGCGCTTCCCTGACCAGGCAGCTCAGGTAGGATAGGCTCCGGGGAAAAAGGGCGGAATCGCACAAAGGAAACCTCCATCTAGCAGACAGACAGCCTTTGAGCAAATATAAGATCTTATATTTCAACATTCTGAACTCGTTTTTTTAAAAGATCAAATTGCTGAGGAATTACAGGCATTTTGAGCTTTTGCATGCCTGCACGGGGCTCCTGCTCCCGCACTGGCGAGTGCCTCCGCCTCCTGCAGAGCTTGGAGTGCAGGGCTAGAACAACCCTGTTTAGAAGGCTGCATTTCCAGAGGAGAGGAAGCATAAACTAACAAAGCCGAACAAATAGAGAGGGATATC
>NW_006408576.1:8429956-8431010 GCF_000296735.1 Chrysochloris asiatica
CATCTCACACCAGCAATAACAGCAAAGCTCAAAAAAGTTGAGGATAATAAATGCTAGCGAGGATGTGGAGAGACTGGGACACTCCTGCATTGCTGGTGGGACTGCAAAATGGTCCAACCTCTCTGGAAAGCAATATGGCACTTCCTCAGAAGGTTAAAAATAGAAATACCATTTGATCCAGCAATTCCACTACTTGGTATTTACCCACAAGAAAAAATGAGCCACAACACTGGAAGATATATGCACTCCAATGTTCATAGCTGCACTATTTACAATAGCAAAACGATAGAAACAGCCAAAGTGCCCATCAACTGAAGAATGGATAAACAAACTGTGGTAATACACACAATGGAGTACTATGCTACATTGAAAAATAACAAGGAAGCTGCATGCCACTTCCTAACATGGATGAACCTTAAGAACATTTTGTTGAGTGAAATGAGTCAATTGAAAAAGGAAAAATACTGCATAGGACCACTACTGTAAAAGACTAAGAAAAAGAACCCATACTATTTCACTAAAGTGGATGAGTAACTGGATGCTAGAGCGTAAGGGTGGGGTTAAGGACGGAAGGGGAAGGTGGAGCACAGGGCAGGGAATAGACACAGGATAGCTTGGATGTTGGGGAGGGCGGCAATATACAAGTAGGTAGAGGGGAATGGAGGAACAAAGCAGATGGGAGGACAAGTAGGAATGAGCTAAATGGGACAGAGGTAATAAATGATGTAGGCACAGCCCTGGAACAACAGGGCTCTTGGATACAGAGAATGGGACATGGTTGGAATGGGGAAAGAGGGGAATAATGTTGAGATGCTTGGCTGACTCTTGAACCTTGGTTTTCCATGCATTATATTATAAAACAGTCATGGGAAAGTAGAGGGAGAAATAACCAGAAATACTACCATAGAAAACTTGTAAGTCCGTCTTCTGCCTGGAACTGACTGGAATACCTAAAAAGGGGTTACAATATGTCCAGTATAGGGATGGGCAACTTGAACATTGGCTACCCAAAATGGGGGGAGGGATACAAAGGTAAGAAGTGACTGGCTTACAA
>NW_006408576.1:8431785-8432918 GCF_000296735.1 Chrysochloris asiatica
GGTGTAGCAGTTTGGAATAGTTGGAAATTTGGTAAAATTTTAACCACCACCTCATAGGGACCAGCCTTGTGCTGATCTGTCTAAAATAAAATTTTCATGCAATGGGGTATTGTGTCAACTATCCATTGAATTCATCTGAGAATATAAAAGTCCAAAGAAACAGTGACTAAAAGAAACTAACACAATGGAATGTTTTAATGTGCTCAGCAATGAGAATTATTGCAATGAGAATTCTGGAAGTTGATAATATTGACTTTAATTTAGTGTTTCAAGTATTGTGTTTTTTGCACTTTTCTTGATCTTTCATCTGTAGTTATTTTATGGTTACAATATAGCTGCACCACTTAATGCATTGTATCTGCTTCCAGACAAGAAGAAGGGGAATATGTAAGATAAAAACTGCATGCCAATTGAGTCAGACATTTTAAATTTCATTTTCCAGAAACCAATTCAGTGACTTTACTTCTCATTTAATTGGCTAGAATTGTGTCAGATGACTGTCTTTCACTGATTATTTTCTTCTGGCTATGTACACATAGCCATTCACATAAAACAAAAATTCTGATAGGAAGGAAGGGAAAACGATATTGAGTAGACAAACAGCAGTCTTTGACACAGGTCTAAATAAATTAACAACACTGTTTATCTCTGTGTTGTTGTAATGTTTCATAATGAAAAAAAACTCATTTGCATAATACTTTAAATCTTTTCAAGTGATTTCATATGTGTTTCCTCAGCTTTATATTAGTTTACTACAATTTTCTACTAAATCACTAGAAATAGTTGTCAGTTTCTATAACTACAAAAACTGGAATTTTCATTCAAATGATTAATGATGTCATTTTATGTATTTCTCTTTTTCTTTCTATAATTTCTTTAACCCAATTTCCTATAGTGTTTCCATTGGTAGGCTAGATATGAATCTGACAAAATTTGCTGAAACCTTTTACAAATGCTGCAAATTCCATGAGGAATTCATTATTCAAGATATAGCATAGGGTGTGTTTTATAGAGCTTTTAACAGAGTCTGTAAGCCTGAGGCAATGGCTTTGCAGTTTTCTCTATATAGGGAGCCATGGCTGCTATCACCTTGTTGTAGTTGTTGTTGTTAGGTGCCATAAAGTTGGTACTGA
>NW_006408576.1:8433395-8447818 GCF_000296735.1 Chrysochloris asiatica
CCATCTTGGCCTCCAAGGAGCACTCTGGCTGCACTTCTTCAAAAAAGGATCTATTGGTACTTTTGGCAGCTCATGACACTTTCAATATTCTCCTCCAACACCATCACTCAAAAGCATCAATTCTTCCACAGTCTTCCTTATTTGCTGTCCAGCTTTCTCATGCATATGAAGTTATTGAAAATACCATGGCTTGGGTCAGGCGCACCTTAGTCTTCAAGCTGACATCTTTGCTCTTCAACAAGTTAAAAAGGTCTTGTGCAGCAGATTTGACTAATGCAGTATGTTGTTTGATTTCTTGACTGCTGCTTCCATGAGTGTTCATAGTTGATCCAAGAAGAATGAAGTCCTTGACAACTTCATTCTTTTCTCTGTTGATAAGGATGTTGTTTATTGGTCCAGTGGTGAAGATTTTTGTTTTCTTTACATTGAGGTGTGAAACTGCCAACACAAGAGAAGTATTTGTAACAGAAAATGGGTACTAAATGAGAGAGAGAGAGAGAGAGAGAGAGAGAGAGAGAGAGAGAGAGAATATCTTTTTCATTTGTTTCTTTTCAAGAAAAATCTTGAGATAATAGCTGAGGATTTTTTTCCCTCTCTCTCTCTCTCTCTCTCTCTTTTTTTTTCTTCTTCTCTTCTTCTTGTCTCTTCTAAAACATTATCAGCACTTGACAATTTGGAGAAAAAAGAGCCTACATATTTATTCTCAAATATTTTTGTTTCTATGTTCATAGTTACTAATCATCATACTCAGACTCTGCATCACTCTGGTACTTCCCAGTCTGATCATCTTGCCAAGTTTAGCTTTCTACAACTAGTCTTTATAGAAACTGGCATATTTTTCTACAGATTTTATTTATCATGCTGTCCTTCTTCAGAAGAAATGGATGGCTTTCTTTGAAAATTATTTTAAACATAATCTTAACTCTTTTTAAAAAATTAAATGATACTACAGAATTTATCTAAGCCTTGGACTCTTTACAGTTTCTTAAATACAACACTGGCAATTTCACTGCATTTTAAAAGCCTGTATCTTTTACATGAAATGAATGAAATTGGATATGCCTTTTAAAAAATCCTCAGTTTGTGTAATTTTTGTCCTTAAAATGCTGACTTTTATATTGTATATATTTATTAAAGTCATCAATAAATTAGTATGTGTGCCATATGGTTTTGGTTTTCCTTTTAATGTTATTTTACACAGTAAGATATCAGGCTTATTTAATGGCATATTTGAATTTTCTTGTTATATGTTTGAGCAAATGTATTTGATCAGCCCCCAATAGTCAATGATCACACAGGATATGATTTTCAGTTCATCCACATAGAAAATAGACCGATTAGTAATAAATTTGAAAAATACAAGTATTTAAATCCTTACCATAGTGCCTGACATATAACATCAACATGAAACCCAATACTGCTGAGTCAATTCCTACTTGTAGACACCCTATAGGTCTACTCATAAGGTTTCCAAGGCTATAAATCTTTACAGAAGTAGACTGCCCCATCTTTCTCCTTTTGGTTAGCAGCCAAGTGCTTACCCACTGTACCTCTAGGACTCTTTCACATTTGTAGGGTGCTCAACAAAAGGCAAATTTGTATGTGTGTGTTCTTTAAGGAACAAGATTACCACATCTTTCTCCGATGGGATAACTAGTGGGTTTGAACCTCTGACCTTGGTTATAAGTCAAGAATTTTAGCCACTGAGACACCAGAATTTCTTGTGTATCCCTTTATTTTTATATGTAATACATTATTATCTCAGTCATAAGTAAGAGCTGGTGGAATTCAGATTTAAAAAAAGATTATTATTTAGAGATAGTAGGGAGATGATAGAACTAAAGTGAATAGCAAAATCTTCATAGGTATCTAGCTATGTTCTAACCAAAAATTTTCACATATTATGTAGCATATTATTTACAGTTTATCTGATTAAAGTTTGATAGATAATTTTACATCTCAAAACAACATAATATAATCAGTTATTTATCTGACTTATCTTTAAAACATGTTTCTCTGCTAATATTTATACTAAACACATATTTTAGGGTTTTAAGAAAGTATTTAAATGATTTTGTTTAATATATTTAAACCTAGACACCTTTGGACCTCACTTATTCATTTTAAAACAAGTGGGAAATAGCATTTAAATAGTGGTGTGTATTACATGTAATATTACATGTAAAATTACATATAACTCTAGTTGCACAGTGAATAAACTTTCACTACTAACAGGAAAGTCCGTGGCTGCCTGCTTTCCTAAAAATTACATCTAGTGAACCCTATGGGGGCAATTAAACTTTGTTCTGTAGTTTCACTATGATTTGGAATGAACTTCATAGCATGGCATACAACAATAAGAGTTCATGCATTTTCATTATGTATGCATTCGGATCACCACTAATCTGTAAATTTATTGTACTGTGATAATTTGTGTGTTACCATGATGCTGGAAGCTGTCCCACCAGTATTTTAAATATCAGCAGTCTGTCATAGTAGATAAGTTTCAACAAAGCTCACAAACTAAGACAGATTAGGAAGAAGGTAGAGCATTTTGAAAGGTTAAGCAATTAAAACTTTATAAACAGCAGCAGAACATTGGTATAGCACTGGAAGCTGAGCCCTGAGGTTAGAAGGCACTCAAAACACAACTAGCAAAGAGCTGTCTCCTCAAAGTAGAGTTGAACTTAATTATGTGGATGAATCAAAGCTTTTGGAACCATCCTGTGCTGATCTGGTATCAAAACTGAAAAAGAATGCATAAAGGTCAACATCCTAGGCATTAGTGAGCTGGAAAGTACTGGTTTGGACATTTTGAATTGGCCACATCAGACTCCAAGAAGATCCTTTAATATTTTTTACAAAGTTGGTCTGGTTATTACAAATTCCTTTCATTTTTATTTATCTGGAAATGTCCTAATTTCATTGTCACACTTGAGGGACAATTTTACTGGCTATATGATTCTTGGTAGACAATTTTCAGAGTTTTATACAAGTTATCCCATTGACCTATTGTCTTTCTGCTGAGAAATCAGAGCTTAGTTTTATTGATTCTCCATTGGTAACTTTTCATTTTTCCAAAGCAGCTCTAATGATTCTTTCCTTGTCTTTTGGTTAGTTAAATTATGATGTATGTTAGTGATTTTCTCTTGTTATCTATCCTTGAGGTTCGTTCAGCTTCCTCAATGCTTATCTTCTCATTTTTCATGATATTAGGGAATCTTTCTTCCAACAAACCTTCAATAATTTGCTTTGTGCTTTGTATTGTCTCTTCATGTTCTGGAAGTCTGATCACCTCTAAGTTATTCCTCTTCATGGTGTCCCTCTTAAGCTTTCTTTGGAATTTAGTTGTTGTTGTTGTTCTTTTTTCTTATTGTCCTTATAACATAATGGTATTTAGACATCTATCTTCAAGCTCGCTAATTCTGGTTTCCTTTGCTTTGAATCTACTCCTTTGCCCTTTCAACATATTGTCCATTTCTGAAATCCTGGTATTAATCTTCTGGATTTCTAATAGCAGGTTTTTTGTTGTTTCAAAATTTTCATTTATTTTGTCTGTTTTGTAGTGTTTTCTTTCATTCTTCAAAAAAAAAAAAAAATTGTGCTCTTCTTTCTTTCCTAGGTCTTTCTGTCAATTATTTGAAATTACTTAAATAGCATTCTTTTCCATGCTTTTTCAGTTAGGTCATTATTTTTTCTTTCTCAGAAATTCTTTCTGGCTCTGCATCTTCATCATTTCTTTGAGCCACTGTCTCTTGTTTCTTCATGTGAACTAAAATGGTCTGTTGTCTCCAAACATTGTTGTGTTATTGTGTTTGTTTTTAATTGATGATTGTATGTTGATATGTTCCTAGGCTCTCACCAATTCTCTTCTGTGATGTACTTACAGAATGGTATCATGTGCACACTTCTCTGTTTTCTGCTCATTCACCTTAGATTAGGACAAGGTTACTGACTATTTTTGGTCATGTTGCTATTGGCTCTTGCCTAATGGGTGGAGCTGCCGAGGGTAAAGTTGTGGCTGTTCTACATAAATTGGAAGGAGGAGGAACCCTCCCAGACAACAAACACAAGAGAAAACAAAACAAACACAAAAATGAACAATAAATCAACACTTAAAATAGAAAATAGCAATGGAGAGAAACAAAAACAAACAGGCAAGAAAATGAGAACTAAAAAGTGAAAAGAGGCACCAGAAAATGGAGCTATAGTAGAGAAAATAAGAGAGAAAAAGAGAGAGAGAAGAAATTTAAAACAAACACTTACAAAAATCAGAGAGCGAAAAGGTGAAAAGACAAAGAATGTTGAGAGAGGTAAAGAAAGATCAAAAGGGAAAAAAGAAGAACATGAAAAACATGAGAAACAAAAAGGGAAAATGAGAAACAAGGAAAGAAGGAAAAACAAGAGTGAAGCTAAAAAGGATAAAATTCAAGGGAATGGAAAGAGAATAAGGAGAAGGTAGAATAAACAAACATAAACAATGAAATAGAAAAAGTAAAACACCTAAAAACAAACAAACCAAAAAACAAAAACAAAAAACAATTCAACTAGAAATAATTCTGAGGGGAAAAACCACAGGGTGCTCTTGCCAATCAAGGATATCATAAGTGTGGGATAGATGTGACAGTGGAGTTTCTGGCCCTACATGGAGTTCCTATAGGCTTGATTGTTCTCTATGTTCAATCTGGAAGTAATTCTTTTATGGAGGTGGTTTCAATATCTGCTAGAACCACAGGAAAACTGGGGACAGGGTGACTGGTTATGAGAGTTTCTGCTAGACTGCTGTTGCTATGGTCTCCTTCTTTTGCAGTCCCTGCTCAACTTCTCCTCCAGTATTCAGTTCTCTTCTGTAACATATCCTCTGAGGTCCAGAGTTCCAGGATTTTCATCTATGTCTGTTTCATTTGGTTAATTGTATTTTTTTTTAGAGGGTTCATGTAGTGCCTGCCTACTCCAATATCTTGCCAACAGTCCTAATTTAGAATAGTTTTGGGCTTACAGAAACATTACAAAAATAGTCATCACACATCCTACATTGTTCCCCTATTATTAATATATTAAAATAATGTGGTACATTTACAACCCACAAAATTATAGATACATAATTATTTAGTTACTGCTAAGCTTGCTTCAATTCAAAGAAATTTCATGTGTTACAGAATGATAGAATGTCCCATTCTGTGATATCTTCACAAGTGTTGCTATGATTGAGTCCATTGTTACATCTACTGTACTAATTCATCTAAATGAGGGTCTTCCTCATTATCATTTTACCAAACATGATGTTCTTCTCTAAAGATTGGACTCCCCTGATGATGTTTCTATAGTAATCATGTCTCATAATTTTTGCTTCAAAGAAACTTTCTGTCTGTACTTTCTCCAAGATTTATTTATTGTTCTTCTGGTCTAATCCCCAAGCATATAGTCAATGAGTTGATTCTGACTCTTAACAATCCTATAGGACAGAGTAGAATTGTTTCTTATGGAAGCAGACACTCTCATTTTTCTACTGTACAGAAGTTGGCAGTTTTAAACCACAAAATGTTAGGTCGACTGCCTAACCCACAGTGCCATCAAGGCACCTTAGTTTTTCCGGTATTCTATGTATAGTCAATATTCTTTGCCAACACTACAATTCAAAGACATTGGTTCTTCTTCAGTCTTTCTTATTCATTATCCATCTTTTGCATGTTTATGAGGTGATTAAATAAACATAGGTCAGGTGAACCTTGGTTCTAAAAGTGACATCTTTACTTCTTAACACTTTATTTAAAGTTCTTTTGCAGCAGACTTGTGAAAATGTATCAATATTTTTTTTCCAGTGGGGGGGTGTATAAATGTACTACATTAGTTTAATATACTAGTAATAGGGAAAACAATATAGAGTGTGTGATGATTCATTTGATTTTTTTAACTGCTGCTTCCATGGATGTTGGATGAAGGAAAAAAAACAAAAAACAAAAAGCCTTTTACTGATTTGTTGCATACCAATGTTACAAAGTACAACTGATTTTGATAGGGTTTTCTTGGCTATAATATTTAGGGAAAAAGATCTCTAGGCTTTTCTTTTATGGCACTACTGGGTTAGCTTGAACTATCAAACTTTCTGTTAGCAGACAAGCATAAACTCTTTGTGTCAATCAGGGACATTTTATAAATCAAAGGGTATATTTATTCTGATTTTCATGGTATTTACCTAATCTCCATTTTCCAGAATACCACATTACATTTAGTTTTTGTGTTCTCTAAAGCTTTTGTTTAGTCCTGGTATGCCACTGTAGGATAAGCACTAGACCACAAGGTCTGTTTGAATCTCAAAGTTGATGGTTAAAACTTACCACTCCTCAGAAACCCTATGCAGGGTGACTATGAACCAATTGGATGGTACTTAACTGGGTAGCCATTTTGTAGATGCTATGATTTCTGGTGTCTGTCTTTTGATTAGAGCCCTAATGTAGTGCTGTAGGGTACACACTGCATTGCTAACTGCAAGGTCAGCATTTCAAACCTACTAGCCACTTTTTGGAAACATGTTATTGTTGTTAAATGCCGTCAAGTCAGTTCTGACCCACAGTTATCCTACACAGGGTTTCAAGGAATGGCTGGTGAGCTTGAACTGTCAATCTTGCAGTTTAAACCAATGGAATTCAGATAGCTGGATCAGAAAAAAGTAACAACTGAAGCCAAACAGCGCTTACTGAAAAATCAGTAACTCACTCGTCCCATCAATCAACCTCCAACATCTATCAGTATTTTCCCACTAGCCCACTGAACCCTGTTGCCTTACTTCAGCAAAGTTAAACTCAGATTTAGTCCTAGTTTTATCTCCCCTATTACAGTAGATTTTTTGTTTTGTTTGTTAAATAAAATTGTCCTCTTTTAGCATTGTTGCTGCTTTTAAACTCTTACTACTGTCATGAATTAATATGACACATGAGAAATCTTGTTACTGTCATAAATTAATATGAACATATGAGAAGAATGGGATAATGTATAAGGCCTGGTAGGTCAAAGCAAGAGCAGTTACTAATGAGCTGGTACTTCACATAACAAAGGTCACTTTTCCTTAGTTCTGTATTCATTATTAGGTCATAAATCTTGCATGGTAAGATGTCCATTTCCCCCCTACAGTTCATCCATGTTTAAGAGTTAGGTTGAATTGGAAATATAAATATTTTATCAATATTATCAACTTTTGGGAATTGTGGGAACTTGGTATATAATTCCTTAATGTCAAGATGAAAAGCCCCAATTCAGGGAAGAGTAAGATGAGGTATGTGAATTAAGACTTTTCCATCTGGTGAATACCTTTTAATTATTAGTATGATATTTGGAGTCCTGGTGTGGCAGAAACACTATACTGGGTAGTTGTAAATCAGAATTGACTCAACAACACTTAACAACATTAACAATCTTGTGATTAGATTGGGATTATAGATTTAAGAGAGGAAGACTCTAAAGGTAAATTGCCATTTTCATAACATATTATAAAAAATTTGCACTCAAATGGATTGATCAGTGCCAATATTTACCTTGATGATCTGGCTGTGTGGAAAAATTTAATTTTGTTTTCTAAGAAATAAAAACAAAACAAGCACAACTAAAGAGTATAATGCTCCTGCTGAACTGACGATGAGTAGAAAGATTTTAGATAATGTCAAAATGATCAATTTTCTCATTCCTTGGGTTTAGTGCAAGTAATAAATAAATTACTTGTGTAAGTATTAAACAAATTAGAGATTTGTTTTATTGTTGTTAAGTGCCGTTCAGTTGGTTCCAACTCATGGCGAGCCTGTATAGAGTTTTCAGAGGAGTGGCTGTGTGTAAGTTTCAACCACTGACTTTGAGGTTCAAACTGACCTTTCAGTTGAGTGTTTTTCCTACAGCGCCACACCAGGATTCCCTTCTGACTCATAGTGACTCTGTATAGTTTTCCAAGGCTGTAAATCTTTACAGGGGTAGAAAGCCTCATCTTTCTACCAAGAGCACCTGGTGGGTCTGAACTGTTGAACTTGCAGTTAGCAGTCTAATGTTTAACCTATACAATTCTAGCTAAGGAGTCTGGAAATCTGAGGGAGACATATACAGAGAATTCTGACCCTCCAAGCCTACAACAAGGCAAGATTTCTCCATCCCCTCTTTTATACCCCACACTATCCTGCACATTTAAAAAAAATCATGTTTAAGAAATTCATTGTAAATAAAATAAAAAAAAAAAAAAAGAAAGAAATTCATTCTGTTTTCTTTATGTTTGTTTTGTAGCAATGGTAAGAACAGTGATTATATTTTATTTCCCAAGTCATTTGGGCATAGTACATGGCCTATAATAGTAGCAATTATTTTCTGAATGAATTACCAGTAATTATTTGTTGAATTAATATAATATTCAAATGAGAACCAAGGTTATAAAATGTGACTTCACATAATAAAGGTCACTTTTCCTTAGTTCTGTATTAATTATTAGGTCATAAACCTGCATGGTAAGATGTTCATTTCCCCCCTACTGTTATTCATGTTTGAGAGTGAGATTGAATAGGAATTATAAATATTTTATCAATATTATTAACTTTTGGGAATAATCGTGGGAACTTGGTAAATAATTCTCATCTTTTCTTCCATAACCTCCACATACAGAATTTAAAACGAAACTATTCCATGTGACTTTAAGACTTTTGGACTCCCTGGTGTAGCACTGGACGATAAGTACTGGACTGTTAACCAAAATTTTGGTGGTTCACAGGTTCAAACCCACCAGTTGCTCCTCGGAATTCCTATACAGTGTCGTCGAGTTGGAACCAACTGGACGACACTTACCATCAATGACAACGGCAACATGAGATTCCAATGAGAAATATTTGTCTTTGAACTTATGCTTCATTAGAAATAGTAGTAGTCTTTATTGTTAAGTGCTATAGAGTCATTTCTGACCCATAGCGACCTTGTTTCCAAGGTTTCCAAGGAGTGGCTGGTGAGCTTGAACCACCAACCTTGTGGTATAAATGGCTTCACAGTCCAGTGCATTAGCCCACAGTGCTACACCAGGACTGCAGAATTAGTAGTAGTTTACACAAAATTGATCAAATCATAATCATAATAACTCAGCTGCTTGATATGAAGAGGATTTAAAGTACTTACTGATGAAGATCAAAGACTACAGACTTCGGTATGGATTGCACCCCAATTAAAAGAAAAATCAAAGCCTTATATCTGGTCCAATAAATAAAATCATGATGGATGGAGAAAGGATTAAAACTGTCAAATACTTCATTTTACTTTGATTAACAATCAACACTCATTGAACCAGCACTCAAGAATTCAAATGCCTTATTGCTTTAAGAAAATTCTGCAAAAGACCTCTTTAAAGTGTTCTAGAGGAAAGGTATAAGTTTGAGGACTAAGGTGGGCAATGCTATTTCATTCTGTGGCACTGTGGGTTAATGCGCTGGACAGTCAGTTTGAGCTGCAAGTTCGTCAGTCCAAGCTCACCATCTGCTCCTCAGAAACTCTATACAGGGTCGTTATGGGTCCAAATGGACTTGATGGCATTTAATAACAATGACAACAACATATGTATTTGAATGTTGAACAATGAATACAGAAGACCATAGAAAAATCAAAGAATTTAAATTGCTGTATTGGAGAAGAATACTGAAAGTACCAAGAACAGCCAGAAGAAAAAAACAAACCTGTCTTAAAAATGCAGCCTAAATGCTTCTTCGAGGTCAGGATTGTTAGATTTCCAACTCTCATACTTCAGACATATCAGATGGGACCAGACCCTGGGGTAGGCGATTATCCTTAGCAAAGTGGAAGGTTAGCGTTAAAGAGTAAGATCTACCACACTATGGACTGACAAACTGGCATCAGCAATGAGCTCAATTGTAATAATCGTTGTGAAGATGGTGCAGGGCAGGGAAGTATCTCACTCTGTCTATTCTTCTTTCATCTTCCTTATTCTTTGTCCGTTTTTTTCACTTATACAATGTGATTGAAAATATCATGGATTTGGTCAGGTTCTATTTAGTTCTCAGAGTTTCAGCTTTTGTTTTTAACACTTTAAAGAGCCTTTTGCAGCATATTTGCCCAGTGAAATATTGTGTTGATTATTGATTTCATGGGTGCTATTTGTGGGCTCTAGTAAAGTGAAATCCTTGTCAACTTTAATATTTTTCCATTTATCATGATGTTTCTCATTGGTCCAGTTACAAGGATTTTTGTTTTATGTTGAGGTGTTAATCATTCTGAAGTCTGTAATCTTTGATCTTCATTAATTAATTGGTTTAATTATCTTTGCTTTCAGCTAGCAAAATTGCATCATCTGCATATCTCAAGTTGTTAATGACTCTTCCTCCAACCCTGTTTCCATATATACATATTTTTTTCATATCATCCATCTTCTTGGAATGTTTGCTTAGTATAAAGATAGAATTAGTATTGTGAAATGATTCTACCCTGATGTACACTTTTCTTGATTTTGAAATACATAATATCCCTCTGTTGTTTTCAAATGATTGACTCTTTCTGTTGTACTTTGAGTTGCTGTGAATTATAGCTGACTCATTGGTACCTAATACCAACATATGAAGACCCCTTCAAAAAGTTTGTGGAAAAAAATTGAATCAAAAGATTATATGATTTTTTCCACAAAATTTTTGAAGCCTTCATGTATATTAAAAAATCATTAAATATTTTCTATGTAATGTGCATTGCAATGCACTTGTTTTGTTTTTTCTAAGTATAGGGGTGATATTACAAACATAAATCTCTAGTACAAATACATAGTCACATCTTTTTTGATCAGATAAGGAAAATCTGAAAGTATAGAAGCAAAAATAAAATTAATTAAGCAATCCACATAAAAGATAAAGGCATACAGAGCTAAACCTGTATATGATAGGGCAAAAAGGAAAAGCCATAGTAAATGACATTTCAAGAAATATTATCAACTATGTGGCCTCCTTTAGATGATGAAGCTGATGAAGTTCAACCTTCCTTTCCTTGTTTTGATGTGTTTTTTAATTGATGAGGACAAGGGATACTAGGATGTTCTGAAAATTGGTTGGTAGTATTAATATTCTTTGAGATTCAAATACAGATGGCAAAAAAAAAAGTAAAATTGGACAAATGAGGTTGATGAGCATAATTTGAACATTTTTTGAGGAGAATCCATTATATATAAATTTATAGGAGAGCCCAGAAACTGCCTCCATGGTAATTGGAAGTATGAGTGTAGACTTGGAAGAGAGAACTGGTATATAGATTTGGAAGTCATTCATTAAACTATAGTAATACGTGACTCCAACAGTGTATACTTTTAATTTATAGCTTGAATTTTTCTCCAGTTAACTCTGCTTTGAGTGATTGAATTTTCACGTGTTTACTCTGACTGGATATATTCTCACAGGGCATGTACTTTTTAATAAACTTCAATTGGTGAATTACTAGACTATCACATATATTCAAATCTCACAAGTGTTCTAAGACAACCTGTCTGAGATTGGTCTTTTTCCATGGCAGAACCTAGTTATACAACCAATGTTCTTTCTTTCACAAATCCTTGCTGATCATTCTGGGAGAGTAAGTATCTCTATTTTGCTCTTGCTGTTTGCACCCCATTCTATCCTTTCTTCTTTTCTAAGTAGGCTTAACTTTACTATGTAATTATAAGAAAGGGAGAGAATTACCAGGACAAGAGGACTTGATTGTGTCAGCTTAGGCCCCTAAGGGTTTTGAGCAATGTACTAGCACAGTGAGCCTTTTTTCCAGGCCTAGCTTCCCAAGATTTTTGTAACACGTAATCTAAATGAAGAGTGGAAAACATGGTGTGAATATCCAGCAACATTATTTATTTTCTATGCCAATTTGGGTAGTGCAAGGAGTACCAGTAAGCACACAAAAGCTCTCTTCTATGCCTAGATTTGCTGTGGCATTGTAAGATAAGTAGTGGACCGTTAACCATAATGGCAGTTCAAACCCACTAGCTGGTCTCAGGAATCCTTCTTTCTGCCAATTTTGTCTTAGATTTCTTGACAAGTTCCTTGACTTGGTTTGTGTCTCTTTAATTTTCTTACATAACACTTTATTTCTTTTCCCATATAAGATTAGACTTTTCAGATTAATTGTTCCTATGAGACTTTATACAGTACTTTTAACAGTTCAACTAAATACATCTAAGTTACCCCTGCTAGGTTATAGTTCTTTAGGGGAAGCAAATGTTGCTCTTTTGGTAATCTTAAAGCTACAAATCTTTGATCCTTGACATAAATTAAAGTGCTCAGTAAATGTTTGCTGAATTCATGCCAGTTAGTATGTATTAACTATGTCCTTTCTCACTTCAAATCTTAAGTAGTAAAGTTGAGACAAAATATTTGCTTTGAAACTACAAAACTGTAATTCTTTATGTAAGAATAATGTGATTAATAGGCAAATAAATATGCATTTAAGGGGTAAGTAGATGGAATGTTCCATGTTTTATCTATCTGTTTTGAAATTTTCTCATTAATATCTTTGAATTGCTCCCAAATATATACTTGACTTTTTCCATATAATTTGTTAAATGATAACTCACAACTTATTATTGTGATAATTTACAGTTTTTCTGCTCTTCTACTACTCATTAGGGAACAATGGTGGTGTTGTAGGATAAGCATTTGGACAGTTAACCATAAGCACGACAGTTTAAATACACCAGCCACTCTGCAGGAGAAAGATGAGGCTGCTTAACAGCCTTAAAAGCCCTATACAGGGTTGCTATAAGTCAGAACAAACTGATGGCACTTAACATCAACAACTAGCCATTAGCAGTTTTAATAGTATGTTAGTTGTATGTCTTAAGTGGTAAGCTTTTAAAACAGTTCTATTCAACATAACTATGTTAAGTGCTGTTGAGTTGGTTCTGACCCATAGCGACCCTGAACAAGGTTTCCGAGGCTGTCCCTGTTCAGGGTCTCTATGGGTCAGAACCGATTTGATGGCACTTAACAACAAAACAATACAATAGAGAAATTTCTATATCTGGTCAGTCTAAAATGGTAGCACTAACCACATATGACTATGTCGTTTTTGCTGTTAAATGCTGTTGAGTGGGTTCTGACTCACAATAACACTGTATAAGGTTTCTAGAAGTGTCTGGTAGGTTTGAACCAGCAACCTAGAAGTTAGCAGTCCAGGGCTTATCCTACAGCACCACACCAGAACCCCATAATGGCTATAGAGCACTGGAATATGGCTAGAGCAATTGTGGAACTGCATTTTATTTAATTTTAATTACAAAACTGGACCTTTGTATAGAAATGGCTTTATTTCAGTTTTTGATAAAGATAATTTACTTTCAATTTCTGAAAATTTCCCAGTCATTTCTGTATACCAATACCAAGGTAATTGAAAAGAAATAATCCAACATATAAAGTTAATTTATTTAAATTTAAAATAAGATTGAAATTAATTACTTGACCTTTTATATTTATATTTTACATTATAGTTTGCTGATTGATCTGTAGCTATTTTTGTGTTTATCAGCAACATAGTCACTAAAGAATCTTTTTAAATAGATTCCAGTGTCATTATTATTATCAATTCTCTGACTAATATTTTTCCATTAAAATTCAAACTTATTTAATTATTTCTGACTTGACCTGTCTCCTGGCAATCATATACAGAGGAGGTCAAAGGAAAGTAATGGGAGGCCACAAGTATAAAGCATGGCTATATCTTCATATAGCTTCTGTTATAAAAACAAGAACAAATTACATGAGGGCAACACACTTTCAGTATCATGTTAAAGCCCAAATGGATAATGCTAGGTTGCTATACAGTCAAGGATCACTCTCTGTTTCATTTTTAACAGAGACATTTTGCTTTTAATAATGTTCTAATGGAAGGAAATATAAATGCCATGTGTATAATTCTTTGTTCTGGCTGAGGAATAACTGATATTATCTAATGAATATGCAAATAACTTAAAGCCGCTTATTAAGTGTATCTAAACCATCTGTTTTTGCAAAGATCACTTGAATATTTGCCATATAACATTATATGAATGTGTGCACAGAACTGTTAAAGAAACTTGGAATAGCTAATCTATATGTTTTAATGAATCTGCGATTTTATTGCCATCAATAAATGAGGCAGTTTCCCTAAATGTAAACTATTTGTTCACATGAGTTTATTCAGGGTTGCTATTTAGCAAGGGAAATGCCAAGAAGAATATTAGTATTTTAAATTGCCTAAACCATGAATTTTAAGTTCCTAAAATTTTGAGTAGAATCCAATTTATGTGGTCTGAATCCACCAAAATTAGTTTTTGGAATACACATGAATTAATTCATGTATATGCATGACTAATGTAGCAAACTTATATCTATTCAGGGCACCTACAGTATTAATTATTTCTCCACTGATACCTTATAAAAGTAAGCAATAGC
>NW_006408576.1:8447918-8489953 GCF_000296735.1 Chrysochloris asiatica
ATATATATATATATGAGAGAGAGAGAGAGGAATGAGCTAAAACAGAAATGAAAAATAAAGTCATATGTAAAGCACTTCTATACAGAAATTCCAAACAATAAAATGAATTAGAAAACATTTCTATTTTCACCTCAGATAAAAATTCCTTAAATCAAGTTTTAACGGTAATTGACTTTTTGAAAAATAAGTACTGCATGTTGTTGTTTAAAATCACTGAGTTGGTTCTCATAACAATTGCAAAGAATGTGACACTAGGTATTTCTAGGACAGCCCTCTCTACTTAGATGCTGAGTTCGATAATTCATTGCAATGGCCATTCAGAACGCAGACAACATACTCAGAGGTACAGGGTTTATTAGGGAAATTGTCGTTGCTAAGTGCATTGAGTTGGTTACAACTCATAGCGAACCTGTATAGTGTTTCCAAGGATCGACTGGTGAGCTTGAACCGCCAGCCTTGCGGTTCAAACTGACCTTGCAGTCTAGCACATTGACTCACAATGCCACACCAAGACTGTTAACCAGGGAAGTTAATAGGTTACAATTCAGTTAGAAATGTTCATGGCACAACTCTTCCAGTCAGGTCAGTCTCCTTAGCCATGCCCACAAGTAGGAACCCCTATCCATTTGTTGTTGTTGTTGTTAAGTGCCATCGAGTCGGGTCCGATCCATCCATTAGGGCTGCTAATAAATACCCACAGGACACAATTCAACCATAGCCTTGCTTGAAGGCACTTGACTCAAGCTCTGTGGATCAATAAACCTAGCTCCCCCACATTAGTGTCAAGAGGTACCCACACTGCAATTAAGCCTCCTGTGCAAAGTCACTCAACTTTACTTGCTCCTCGGGCTAGGAAGCCCACCAGTTTGTCTCACGCTCTGGGTCTTGGTTCTGCTGTTGCATATCTGCCACTCCTCCACTGTCACAACTTTCTGTCCCTAGGTTCAGGAGGTTCCATGCATACGGATATTAGTTGTAAAAAGGATATGTTTTTCTCTTGGCTCTTCTTTGATGGTGTGAGGTTCCCCACTCCTGCTTCCAAGAAGGCTCATTTTATACAAGCTAGAGTTTCAAATTTTACAAACAAATTAACTCTGATAACCACTCACAACTGAATCATATAACCTTATCATCATCTCTCCTATGTTCTCTTGCCTAGCCCCAGCAGGAAAAATGTCATTTTGTGGGAGTTACAGATTATGACAAGTTGTTGTTAAGTGCCCTCTAGTTCATTCCCACAGTGACTGTATATAGGGTTTCTGAGCCCTAATTTTTTTCTTAAGTTCTTATTGTGAAATGAGCAAAAGTTTACAGGGCAGACCATCAGTTTTATATTCAACAGATTATACACCTTGTTTCATTACAATGATTATAATTCCCTCCATGTACCATCAGATAACTGTATTTCTCTATAATCTCTTTAGCTCTTTAAAAAAACAAAAACAAAAACAAACACTCAGGAATATATAATAATTTAAATCACCAAAGGGCACATTCTGCAAGTCTGCCTCCTGGCCACCAGCTCTTAGTCCCTCACTTCCCATGAATCTAGAGTACTCAGCTGCTCCCTCTCTTCATGTCCCCATCTCTGCCTCCATCACTGGTGTCACTGTTTCTCTGGATTAGGTCTCACATTCTGTTTGTGCTCTTCTCCCTTGATGGTCCTAGGGTCCTTTGTTTCTGGACTGTAAGATTAACTACTTCCCCATTTTTATTACAAAACTTCTACCTGTACAGTTGTGACAGTTGCAATTAATCATGATAACAATCACTAACTATTGAATCATAACAATATTATTCACATTTCTTTTAACCAGACCCATCTGTCTAGATAAAAACTATTCTATGGGGACTCTTTCTTGCCCCCCATACACTCTTAAACAAAACTCCCTCTGGAAACCTTGTAAGCCAGTCACTTCATGCCTTTATCACCCCCTCATTTTAGATAGCTGATATATAAGTTCAACACTTTAAAAGGTCTTGTGCAGCAATTTTGCCTAATGTAATATGTCGTCTGACCTCTCGACTGCTACTTGTGTGAGTGTTGATAGTTGATCTAAGAAGAATGAAGTCCATGACAACTTCAATCTCTTCTCCACTGATAAAATGTTCTTTATTGGTCCAGTGGTGAGGATTTCTGTTTTCTTGACATTGAGATGTAATCCATACCGAAGGTTGTGCTCTTTGATCTTCATCAGTAAATGTTTTAAGTCCTCTTCACTTTCAGAAAGCAAGGTTGTATCATCTGCATATCACAGGTTGTTAATGAGTCTTCCTCCGATCCTGATGCCATGTTTTTCTTCATAGAACCCAGCTTCTCATATTATTTGCTCAGCATACAGGTTGAATAAGTATGGTGGAAGAATACAACCTTGTTGCACATCTTTTTAAATTTTAAACCATTCAGTGTTCCCATATTCTGTTTGAACAACTGTCTCTTGGTCCAGGTACAGATTTCTCAGAAGTACAATTAAGTGTTCTGGAATACTCAAACTTCGCAATGTTGTCCATAGCTTGTCATGGTCCACACAATAGAAAGCTTTTGTGTAGTCAATAAAGCACAGGTAAACATCTTTCTGATATTCTCTGCTTTCAGCCAAGATCCATTGGACATCAGCAATGATATCCCTTGTTCTATGGCCTCTTCTGAATCTGGCTTGAACCTCTGGAAATTCTCTGTCAGTGTATGCTTACAGCTGTTTCTGTATTACCTTTAGCAATACTTTACTCTTACGGCATATCAAAGAGATTGCCCGATGATTTCTGCATTCCATTAGGTCACCTCTCTTTGGAATGGGCACAAATATGGATCCCTTCCAATCAGTTGACCAGATAGTTGTCTTCCAAATTTCTTGGCAGAGATAAGTGAGTGCCTTCTGTGCCGCCTCACTTACTTGAAAGATTTCAATTTGTATTCCATCAATTTCTGGTGCCTTGTTCTTTGCCATTTCCTTCAATGTACCTTGGACTTCCTCCTTCAGTATCATTGGCTCTTGGTCATACGCTACCTCTTGAAATGGTTGAACATTACCCATTTCCTTTTGTTACAGAGACTCTGTGTATTCCTTCTCTCTTCTCTTGATACTGCGTCATTCAATATTTTGCTGAAAGAATCCTTCAGTAACGAAAGTTAAGGCTTGAATGTTTTCTTCAGTTCCCCTAGCTTGAGAAATGCTGAGCATGTTCTTCCTTTTTGGTTTTATGGTTCAGATTGATGCACATTTTTTTTTGTAATATTGGCTTTATCTTCCTGAACTGATCTTTGAAATTGTCTGTTCTGCTCTTGTACCTCCTAATTTCTTCCATTTGCTTTAGTATCTCTATGCTGTAGAGCAAGTTTCAGTGTCTCTTCTGACTTCCATTTTGACCTTTTCCTTCTTTCTTGTTTTCTCAATGACATTTTGCTTTCTTCATGTATGATGTTCTTGGTGTCATCCCACAACTCTCTGGTCTTCGGACTTTAGTGTTTAATGTACCAAATCTCTTCTTCAGATGATCTCTAAATTCAGGTGGGATATATTCAAGATCATATTTTAGCTCTCGTGGACTTGTTTTTATTTTCTTCATCTTCAGTTTGAATTTGCATATGATTAATCGATGGTATGTTCCACAGTCTGCCCCTGGCCTTGTTTTCACTGATGATATGGAACTTTTCCATCATCTCTTGACACAGATGTAGTCAATTTGACTTCTGTGTGTTTTATCTGGTGAGGTCCATATGTATAATCATCTCTTATGTTGTCTAAAGAAGGTATTTGAAATGAATACATCATTGGTTTTGCAGAATTATATCATGTGTTCTCCAGCACCATTTCTATCACCAAGACCATATTTTCCAACTACTGATTCTTCTTCTTTGCTCTCAACCTTTGCATTCCAATCACCAGTAATGACTAATACATTTGATTTCATGTTTGATCAATTTCAGATTGAAGAAGTTGGTAGAATTCTTCTATTTCTTCCTCACTGGCTTTAGTGGTTGGTGTGTAAATTTGAATAATAGTGGTATTAACTGGGCTTCCCTGTAGGTGCATGGATATTATCCTATCACAGACAGCATTGTACCTCATGACTGATCTGGAGATGTTCTTTTTGACAATGAATGCAACACCATTCCTCTTCAATTTGTCTTTCCCGGCATAGTAAACCATATGGTTGTAAGATTCCAAATGGCCAATTCAAGTCCATTTCAGCTCACTAATGTCTAAGGTATCGTTGTTTATGCTCTCCATTTCATTTTTGACAACTTCCAATTTTCCCAGATTCATATTTCATACATTCCATGTTCTGATTTACAATGCGTGTTACAGCTGTTTCTCTTCATTTTGAGTTGTGCCCCATCAGCAAATGAAGGTCCCATAGGCTCTTCTCCCACAGGCTTTATTCCATTTGCATCATCACAGTCAACTCTACATTGAGGAGGCAGCTCTTCTCCAGTTGCATTTTGAGTGCCTTCCAGCCTGAGGGGCTCATTTTCTGGTACTAAATCTGACAGTGTTTCTCTGCTATCCATAAGGTTTTCAGTCACTGAATATTCAAAACTAGTTCATCAGTCTTTTTATTTAGTCTTTGTCTGGAAGCTCATCTGAAACCTGTTCACCATGGGTGACCCTGCTGGCATTTAAAATACCGGTGGCAAAGCTTTCAGGATCACAGCAACTCACAAGCCACCACAGTATGACAAACTAACATGAGTGGTGGCTGTTTGGTTATATTTCCATAATACGTCATTTATCTTAGAAGTGTTATTGACTCCAATTTAGAGGTAAGGAAACCTAGAAAGTTTAAATAACTGTCCAAGATACAACACTTATTAAGTGTCTTGAAATAAATCTATATCTCCTTGGCTTTGAAGGTTCAATACTATCTACATAATGATAAAATATGTTAGTTTTATAAATAAAGCAATGTCAGATACAAACCTTGTCTACAAACTAGCTTTAAACTCTCTAAAAGAGAGAACGGTGTTATATTTTTAAGAGATACAATGCCCCACATTTCTATTTTCCTATGAATGTGCTGTTTCCTGGTTTGGCAGGATAATCTCATTTTGTTAGTGATTCAGTGTGTTAGATGTTTTATAAGATAGAAAGCATAAAAGGCTGTGCCTTTTATGAGCTAATATTGTTTCAGAAAGAAAACAAACCTAGGTCATTAACTCCTAATTGTTATTTAAAAACATAGTTATTCTCCTAATTGTTCAGTAATAGATAGTTGGTTAAATGAATTATGTATATTTTAAAATTTGTAGTCATTGAAAAGTGCATTTCAGAAGAATATTCAGTAACATTAAAAATCACTTATGATCAATTGTTAAATGAAATACTGAAGTCATTCAACAATAGGTATATAATTTTCCTCTTCTTATTTAAAAAATATGCAAATAAGTATGTTAAGGGATAAACAATAAAAAAGTTAATGATGACTGAAGGAGCTCTGGTAGCATAGTGGTTATGAATTGGGCTGTAAACCGCAAGGTCAGTAGTTCGAAACTGCCAGCTGTTCCATGGGAAAAAGATGAGGCTTTCTGCTCCTGTAAAGATTTACAGCCTCAGAAACCCTGTACAGGGTCACTATGAGTTGGAACTGACTCCACGCACATAACCAACCAATCAATATGAGGATGATAGGCTGTTTGAGTCCATTGTTGCCATTGGAAATCTATGTCAATTAATTTGATTAAGGGTCTTCCCCTTTTTACTGGCCCTCTACTTTCTTTATCAAGCATGAGTCCTTCTCCTGGGACAGGTCCTTCTTGACAACATGTCTCAAGTACATGAGACTAACTCACTATCTCACTTCTAAGGAGCATTTTGACAGCATTTATTCCAAGCCAGTTTTGTTCATTCTTCTGTATAATTCAATAGCATCAATATAATAATTTGATGACCAAACCTTGTATGTTACTATACATATTTGTGAAAACGGGATCATACAGTAGATATTTTCTGTAAACTGTTATCACTCAATAACAAATTGTGGAACTCTATAGTAGTCCACAGAATGAGTATACTATCAATTTTATTAGACTCTCAGGTACATGAATGTACTTTAATATTATTTCTTTCTAATTAATGGAAAGGAGTCCTGCTGTGGTGCTGTAGGATAAGCACTGGACTACTAACTACAATGTTGGTTGTTCAAACTCACCAGTCACTCTTCAGGAACCTTATACATGATTGCTATGAGTCCAAACCAACTTGAAGGCAATTAACAACAGTAATGGAAACTTATTTTTCCCAGTTTTTCTTAATTATAAGCCACATTTATAATTTTGTCTACACATTTTAATATTTATAGTGCAGGTTTTGTAATATAAATATATAAAATTATATTGAAAATTGCATATGAATGATCAATCTTGACATAAATATGTGAAAGTGTCCATTTTTTTACAACCTGACCAGTACTTGGTCAAGTTGTATTATTTTAAAATACTGATGTGAGTTATTTATTTTTTTTTGTCTTAATTTAAAAAATAATATTGCCTATACATATATTTGTCCTTCCCTTTTCCAGATTTGATTCTAAGTGATTTACACACTATTTGGCTGAACACACTAAGATATCTTGATTGAAAGCTGCACCACGAGTGCATGTAATGGGATAGTAATTTCATGAAGAGAAAGAAAAGTGTTACTATTAAATGAAAGACAAATACATTTGAATGAACAAAAATATCACATTTTCACTGGAGAGGTTGTCTTTTTTTTCTGGTTCATAGAATAATTTTATTTTTCAAAAATGGTCTTTGCAACATAGAACCTACATCTTAACAGTGGATCTCCAGGTGACTTCTATGTACACTAAAGATTGAAAAGAACTGCTATAAAGTATTGATTCCTGCCTGCCTTACTCCAAAGCCACATGATACCTGTGACAAGCTCACAATAAATAGTAGTTGTCATTACTCAGAAGGCAAAACTACAGTAATATGGTTTCCATTTCCAATTTTATCTCTTTTAATTTGTTCTCTTTATTCTATGTAGAATGATCTTCACATAGTTTTTTTTTGTGTGTGTGTGTGTTAACACACTGAAAATCCTATCCCATCTTTCACATATGCCATACAATTCTGTTAAGAGATGGGAAATGACTTGAAGAAGACTTACAATTCTCACCTGATGGGCACATAAATGGTTCAATGTGAAAATGATTTATACTGTCTCAAATATGCTATGAGCTCTCCAATTGAATAGTCAAGTGGCTATAATTAATCTGGCTTTTTATAAAGGAAAATCTCCATCTCATAATTTATATAATAATTACAGTATGAATTCTGGAAACAGTACATCTCCTTGAGGAAAGAAAATGCATCAAAGTCATGTGAGTATACCTGTAATAATTTGCTTCCCCAATCCCACTATAATTTGAAGAAAACTGGAAATCAAACTCAATCAATATACTATGACAGTAGATATTCCATTCACACATTGTTTTATCAGATGTTACAATTTTGTACTCCCATGAAGAAAATTAGCAATAGTCTGAGATGCAGTATCAAAATTGGAGGAAGAATCATTTTAAAACTTGCAATATACAGACAATACAATATATATTAAAAACAAAACAAAACAAAACAAAAACCTTTTATTGAGAAATGAGTGAAGGTTTACAGACAAGATCATCAGTTTTACATTCAACAAATCATACAGGTTGTTCCATCATAATGATTGCAATCTCATCTATATGGTCAGAGACACAGACTGAATGGGTATGGGAGGAAGAGTGGGTACACACATACACACACATATACACATATATCCCACAAGTATATGAGTTTGAAAGACAACACAATTTTGCATGCTAAAAGTCGTAAGGACTTGAATCACTTACTGATGAAAATCACATATTTCAGCCTTCCGTATGAATTAAAACTCAATGTAAAGAAAACAATAACAAAAAAAATCCTCACAAACCAAAAAACAACATCATGATAAATGGATGAAATATTAAAGTTGTCAAAGATTTAATTTTACTTGAATCCACAATCAATATTCATTGAAGCAGCAGTTAAGAAATAAAATGACATTATCTTAGACAAATCTGCAGCACAAGAGCTCTTTACAGTGTTAAAGATCAAAGATGTCACTTTGAGGACTAAGGTATGCCTGAGCCAAGCCATGGTATTTTCACCTGTCTCATATGTATGCAAAACCTGGAAACTGAATAAAGATCAAAGAGGAAATAATCTTTTTGAATTATGGTGTTAGAGAAGAGTACTAAATATATCATAGATTTCCAGAAGATTTAACCAATGTTTCTTGAAAGAAGTACATCTGGATAGCTCTCCAGTATGGAGAGACTTTATCTCACACACTTTTACATGTTATTGGGAGGGACCAATCCTTAAAGAAATAAATTACGCTTGGAAAAGCAGAGAGACAATGAATAAAAGGAAGACCCGCTACCAAATGGGCTCAAACATAGCAATGATTGTGAAGATGGCCCAGTACCAGACAGTGCTTTGTTCCATTGCACATGGGGTCACTAAGAGTCATGACTGACCAGGTGGCACCTAATAACAACAACTGAACTGTTTTATTTAAATGCACATGTAAAATTTTAAATTTAGAAAATTCCCCATACAATCTTCAAAGCTATTCCAATCTCTTCTTTCCATCCAGACACTAAAGTAATTCCACTTAACCTATGAGCATGATAAAAGACATTCTTTGTTGTATAAAATGCCACACTTCATTTTCTCTGACTTGAGGGTCTCACCTTGAATCTAGGTTGCCATAAACATGGACTAGAATTCTAATGTGAACATTTGTTTTTGCTTAATGCATCATTTGAATAGACTGAGGAAAATTGATGAAATGAGCTATATTTTCTCCAGTACCTGCTGAACTCAGGTTAAAGTTTTATCTATTACATTTATTTGTTTGGTATCTCTACTGCAGTTCTGAAAATTAACATAGTATACCTCTCTTCTTTTACTTTATAAAAAGCTTCCCTCAAAAAGTATAAATGTATAAATGTTTTTATACCATAACAATCTATATTTTTTCAGATAGAAGCTTGTCCAAGTGATTGAGAAACTTGAACTAGGCTGGCATTCAAAATGAAACTTTTTTTTCTACACTGATGACATATTACATTCAATTGTGAGTCTATAATCAGTCAGAGTTGATATGGGAGAGAAAGTCCAGTTACTCAAGTTGGAAGACAGAGGCTTATCACAGCAGTTTTTACATCTTGTTCATGTATTGCTCTTTCTCATTTTGGGAGCTGTGCTCACACTTTTTTTTTATCATCAAGGATAATAGTCTCCAAACTTTCACAATGAACAAGGAAAGTAATTTTGTTCTTAATTTTGCAGATTACTCTGATTGCCCAAAACTATCATTCAAGAATTCCAGAACATATTATGATGAATGCAATGGCAGAGAACCAAAGTAAATATGAGAATCAATCTTACCTCAAATGTCAATTTAAATAGAAATCTAAATATTTGAGGATACTGCATTAAATGATGCCGTATGAAAACAACATTTTTTTCAATGGCGGCATTTGCTCCAAAACAAAGCGCACAAGGCAGGAAGGGGCAGGACACACAGAAATGGGGAAGCCTGGGAGGAAGTAGGAAGATTGCTGCCACATTGAAGGGATTACAACTAATGTCAAGAAGCAAAATGTATGTAAATTTTTGACTGGGGAACTAATTTGCTCTATAAACTTTCACCCAAACCACAAAAAACAACAACAACAAAAAAAACACAACATTTTTTTCAAGAGGGTAATCACTTCTTAAAATAAAAACTGTAATATATGGTGTATAGAAGAGATTCCAATTAAAAACATTTCGAACATACCTGAGTTTCAGCTTTCCTCTACCCTGTAGTATTCTCTTAGCCAAAGGAAATGCCCAAAAGTTCTACTTATAATCTCATAAAGTCAGAACAACTTAATAAATACTTATGTACCAGTAACTTAATAGGCATTTGAAGAATAAAACACACAAATCAAAATAGTTACTGGTGAGTTTTGTGTGCCTACTTGGGCACTGCACAATTTCTTAAATCTTGAAATCAAATTTCAAACTAGCACCCTCATTTCCTTTCCACACTTTGCCAATATTTTCAATCACAGTGACCATTAAAAGAAATGTATACAATCTAATGCTGAAACTGTGAACTACTTTAAGTAGTTAACATGATTTCCAGGAGCTGCTGTGTAGTAAAAGAATATACTTGAAAATATGAAATATCTTTGGCACAACTGTGAATTCTTTTGTGTGATAAAATCATCATTGTAGTCAAACAATTACAAATGTGAAATGCTGTAAGCAATTTTAATATTTATTATAAGGTAAAGTGTGAACTCTTTGGTTACTATGACTAAGAGGAAGTATTCTTATTTGGTTCTCCTTCAGGTCCATATTTCTAGTTCATCTAATATAATTTTATGAGTCTCAAAGTTTTTCATATAACATTCTGCTCTGGGATGTGAGACTTCATTATATAAAACCCTCCCCCCCCCCCCCCGGATTTTCTAATTCTATGTTTGCTAAATATTTACTTTATTTGCATTCTCTATCATTGTTATTTCCAAGGATTACTATTTTTCTTTTTTTGTAGTTTTCCTTTTTTCAGTATGCCATTAATTCACTTGATATTTGTTGCCATCTAGTTTATCCCAATTCATACATAGCAACACTATAGGACAGTATTTATCTGTCCCATATGATCTCCAAAGCTGCAACCTGTACAGAAGCAGATTGTCAATGTATAGACTGAACACTTATGGTGAAAGAATACATCACTGGTATATGTCTTTACTGATTTTAAACCATTCAATATCTCCTTGTTCTCTTCAAATGACTGCCTTATGGACAAGTTACAGGTTCCTCATGAGAACACTTCAGTGTTCTGAAATACCCATAGTTTGCTAAGTTTCTCATAGTTTGTTATGATCCACATTGTCAATAGCCTTTGCATGGTCGATAAATCACAAGTAAAACACCTTTCTGGTATTCGCTGCTTTCAGCAAAGATCCACCTGGCATCAGCAAAGATATCCTGCATTCTGTGTCCCCTTCTTAATTTGTTTGAATTTCTGGCAGTACTTGTCAACAATTTTTTACTTACCTTCAGCAAAATTTTTCTTGCATATATTATCAATTGTGTTCTTGGATGATTTTTGCATTCTATAAGGTTGCCTTTCTTTGGGTGGGCACAAATATGGATCTTTTCCAATAAGTTGAACAGGTAGCTGTCTTCTTCCAAATTTCTTTGCCTAGATAAGTGATAAGTCCCAGTGATACATCAGTTTGTTGAAAGATGTGAATTTGTATTCCATAAATTCCTTGTTTTTGCCAATGCCTTCAGTGCAGTTTGGACTTCACCCTTCAGTACCATTGGATCTTGATCATATACTACCTCTTGAAATGGTTGAACGTCAACCATTTCTTTTTGATAAAGGGTCTCTATGTATTTTTTCCATCTTTTTTTGATGATTTCTATGTCATTCAACATTTTTCTCATGGTGTCTGTCAATATTGCAAGTGGAGGCTTGCATTTTTTTCTTCAGTTATTTTCACATTAAGAAATTCTGAACATCTTCTTGACTTTTGTTTTCTAACTCCATGTCTTTGCATATTATAATACTTTACTTTGTCTTCTCTAGATGCATTTTCACTTCCTCATTTCTTTCATTCACTTTAGCATTTCTAAACTGGAGAACGAGTTTCAGTGTCTCTTCTGACATCCATTTTGGTATTTTCTGTCTTTACTGTCTTTTTACTGACTTTTTACTTTCTTCCTATATAATGTTCTTAATGTCTTTCCACAACTTGTCCAATCTTCAATCACTAGTGTCTAATGCATCAAATATGTTTTTGAGATCCTCTGTAAATTCAGGTGGGATATATTAAATGTTATACATCATTTCTGTCACAAATGCCATGTATTCCAACTGCTGATAATTCCAATTGTTTCTATTTTTTGCATTCCAATCAACAGTAATTATTGATAGATCTTGATCACATGTTTTTTTTTTTGTTTGTTTGTTTTTTTCAATTTCTGTCTGAAGAAGTTAGTAGAAGTCTTCAATTTCATCATCACTCACTTTACTGGTTACTACATAAATTACAATAATATTGGTTTTAACTGGTCTCCCTTATAGGCATATGGGTATAATCTATCACAAACAGCATTGCACTATAAGACAGATATTGAAATTTTTCGTTTTGATGATGAATGTAATGCCATTCCTCTTCAATTCAACATTCCTGGCATAGTAAACCATATATTTTTTTAAATTAAAAAAGCCTCTATTAGTCCATTTCAGCTCATTAATGCTTATGATATCAATATTTATGCATTCCATTCAATTTTTGACAAGTTCCAATGTTTCTTTGTTGATAGTTTTTACATTCCATGCACAGATTATTAAATGGATGCTTGCATCAGGATGCAATCAGAATGACATGAATGGAACAAAAAAATTTCAGGACTTTCATTTGGTAATGGGACACCACTCAAAATGAGGAGAAAAAACTGCAAACATCAAAACACATACTGGTTTGAAGGATTCCTAGTGGCACAGTGATTGAATGCTTAGCTACTAACCAAAATGTTGTCATTCAGAAATACTTTGGGAATCTGCTCCCAGAAAGACTACAGTCTGAAATACCTAATATTAAGTTTACTCTACTATATGGGGTCACTATATGTTGATACACAGTAGCAGCTAGATGATTTCCTCATTATATATATATAGTGTTTATTTCAACTTTCATAGCCTTGGTGTTCTAAAGTGCTGTATTTTGTTAGTGAAGAGAATGTTCATGATTGAGTATAGAACTAAAAATATATCATCCATTGGTTAAAATATAGATACTCCATACATAATTCAATTCAGGAACCCTAGAGGTGCAGTGGGTTAAGCACTGAGCTACTAATGATAGATCAGTGGTTCACTCTAGTCACTATGAGGAAGAAAGATATAGCAGTCTGCTTCATAAAAAATTACAACCTGAGAAACCCTATGAGGCAGTTCTGATTTGTCCTATAGGATTATTGTTAGTCAGAATGCATTTTATGGCAGTGGACTAGATTTGGTTTTAGTATGTAGCTCAATTAAATTCCATCCAATAATTTTCTGCCCCAGTTACTTGAGTACATAAGTATTACTTTCATGTCTTCATACCCAATACCCTAACATTTTATTATATATTAGTCTGTTGACATTATTCATTTTATAAAACTATTATGATACTTCATTTTTAGTCCTGATGTGGTGATGTGGGTTATCACTCAGGACTGAAAAGTTGTTTGTACCTCACAGTTGATGGTTCAAGCTCCCTAGTTGCTCCTTGGAAACTCTATACAGGGTTGCTATAAGTTGGAATGGACTCAATGGCACTGAATAGCAACAACAATATTTTATGGATTCCTGGTGTGGTGCTATAGGATCAGTACTGGACTGTGACTCACAAAATCAGCAGCTAAAACCTACCAGTTATTCCTCAGAAACCCTATACAAGCTTGATATGAGTCAGAACTGACTTGAGGGCACTTAACAATAGCACATTTTCTTTAAGGACTATGTTCACATTTTGTTTTAGCTCCTCATCAAACCAACCCTAAAAGTATTGTTGTTGATCCAGTTTATATGAAGTGAAGGCTGATGCACAAAAATGCCCAAACTTGCAGATAGTACCCATTTGACCTAGCATCAATGGCTTGATAATCAGAACTCAACTAGAGGACAATAAAAAAAAAAAAAAAAAAGGGAAACAACTGTGAATTGATACAATTTGATGAACTTAACCTATACTTAAGGATGTCGTAGCTCAAAATACCTGCTGAGAGGGAATGAATCTTCACATCAAGTAGCAATCCTATCCCCTCAATATACAGGGTAGATGGATGTGGTTATGTGATGTGGAGTCAGTTCCGACTCATAGTGACCCTGTACAGTGTGTCTGAGGCTGTAAATCTTTACAGGAGCAGAAATCGTCATCTTCCTCCCATGAAACAGCTGGTAGTTTCAAACTGCTGACCTTGCAGTTCACAGCCCAATTTGTAACCACTACACTACCAGATCTCCTTATACAGGGTAGACAAGGATGGGCAGCTTAGACATTGGCTACCTGAAAAAGGGGGCAATAAAGGCATGAAGTGACTGGCTTACAAGTTTTCAAGAGGGAGTTTAGTTTAAGAGTGTGTGTGAGGGAGGAGGTAGAGGCCCCACTGAACGGTTTTCATCTTGTAGACTGTCCTGGTGAAAAGAGATGGGGATAAAATTCTTATGATTCAATAGTGAGTAATTGTTATCATGACTAATTGCGACAGCCACAACTGTAAATGTAGAAGTTTTGTAACAAAAATGGGGAGTAGTTAATCTTACAGTCCAGAAACAGAGGAGTGTGGGGCCCTATCCAGAGAAGCAGTGACAGCAGAGATGGAGGCAGAGATGAGGACATGGAGAGAGGGAGCAGTTGAGGACTCTGGACACATATAAAGAGATGGACTGGGTGCTGGTGGCAACAGACAGGCTTGCAGAATGTGCCCTTTGGTTGGTTAAGTGATTATATTGTCCTAAGTGTTTTTGTGTACGTCCCTCCCTCACCCCAAAAATAATAGAGGGAATGGGAACAAATACTTTTGAATGATGATGCACAGAGGAGATTGTAAACATTTGTAATGAAACGATGAGTATAAAACCGATATTCTCCCATGTAAACTATCACTCAATTCACAATAAAAACTTAAAAAACAAAACAAAAACACATTGTTGATTGTTGTTATTGTTAAGTGCCTATAAGTCAATTCTGACCTATAGCAACCCTGTATAAGGTTTCCGAGGAGCATCTGGTGAGCTTGAACTGCCAATCTTGAAGTTCAAACTTACTTTGCAGTCCAGCATATTAACCCATAGTGCCACACCATGAGTAGGTTCCATAATGTTGGTTCAGACTCATAGCAATTCTACACACAACAATGCTCAGTACTACGCTATTTTCATAATTGATGTTATGTCTGAGCCCATTGTTGGAGCCACTACATGGCTTTTTGAGAGTCTTCCTCTTTTTTGCCATGCTGTCCTTTTCTAGGGACTAGTCACTACTGATAATATGTTCAAACTACGTGAGACCATCTCTTTTCTAAGAAACACTCTGGTTTTACCTCCTCCAAGACAGATTTGTTTGTTCTTCCGGCAACCCATGATGATTTCAGTATTTTTTGCCAACACTATTATTCAGATAACTCAATTATTTTCAGGTCTTCCTTTTTCATTGACCAGCTTTCACATGCATAGGAGGCAATCTCCAGCATAGTTTCTATCATTAACCCCATAATTTCAAAATTGTTGCTGTTGTTATTGGTAAGTGCTGTTGAGTCAGTTCCAACTCATCTTGACCCTGTATATGATTTCCCAGGAGGGGTTGGTTAATTTGAACTGCCAGCCTTGCGATTCAAACCAACCTGCTGTCCAGTGAGTTACTGTTTGTTAACATTTTTAAATGCACAATCCCACTGTTTATAATTACTGGACAAAACAATTTAATGAATCTTAAATGAATGAAACCTCTATGTTTGTTTATTTGCTTTGAAGTAACCGTAGTATCTGTCTGTAAACCATAAAGAAACATCTTTATTTCCCCAATTTAGTGAAATAATTTTTGAACTTAAGTATGAAACTTTTCATTAAATATTGAGTACCCTTTTAAATGAATTATGTAAAAGGTTTGGGTAGAATTAGGTTTGAAAATTCCTAATAGCATACCCAATTACAAACAAAAACACTTTAAAGGACCTGTTTATCATTCTTGTCCTCACAATGTCATTGTAACCTTTAATACTGAAGGAAAAGTATTATTGAGTTGCAAATACTTCTCAGCTTGTTTTGGGGGCTTTTGCATTAAGTAGCAGTTCAAGGTAGTACTCAAATATAGTGTTCATATTTGCATATTTGTTTATTGCTCTTTCAGTACTTTATCAATCCTCAATAAACATAATGAGCCTTAGTTATTATAAAAGTTTCAGCTTAGTGCTGCTTTGACCCTAATTTTTGTGTCAGTGGGTTTGAATATGTTCTACTCATAAGAGAATGACTATTATTCCCTTAATGTGCTTTTTTCTTAAGTGACAAAAACAGGAGGGTAGGATGACATGCTCTTGCTTTCCCTGTGAAACCTAAGTAGTAAACAGCAAAAAGAAAGTTAATCTAAAAATGACTCCAAATTATACTATTACTTCTGAATTTTGCTATAAATGGTCAAGTTTAGATAGGTGTAGTTTCTTTTAGCCTTACTTAGAGAACGTCAAACTGGATTGATCACTAATTCCTTCTGGTGGTTTCAGCAAATTATTTATATATTCTAGGGTAAAATGTTTTCAATAAGGATATTTTTGTACTGCCTTGCAATTATACTGTTCTGGAATGTTACTATATTTAAGTCCACCCCCATTTCAGTATCAGTTTCTGAGAAGTTCTAAATAAGAGTGGTGTACACACACCAGAAAAATATCCTTTCCTCACCTAGGATATTGCTATAGAGCCAGTCCCAGGTCAGACTGTGGTGCTGGATGATTCAAAAAAATAAATGACAGCAATATTCAAAGCACATTTTGTAGTGTTTTATCCTAATATTTAAAACAAATAAACTTAAATATTAAGCAACTGGTTATGCCACGAGAGAAATTTCTTCCATGATTAAAAAAATAAAGTAATTGTTATACAATTTATAAGAATCAGATTTGGAAAAAAATATATAATTAGATCCAAAGTTATGTATAAAACATAAGTTGCAGAAGAACCTATTCAATAAATTTATATTTCTAATTACAAAATTTATATTGTCAGTTATATATGTATATCTAAAAAGTAATGTGCTGATGAGAAGAACACTAGATCTTTTTTTAGGACAGAATTGAAAGATAGTAATAGAATTCTTCTCAGTAAAAGCAATGATGAGGGGTTTCCAGTTTTGGAAGCAGCAGAAGCAGAGTCAGATATGACAGGCTACATTGGGAAGGGGCTAAAAACCCAGAGAAACTGTTTTCACGGAACAGCTCCAAAACTCTGGATCTAGCATAAGGTGCAGGGTGTCAGTTTCCCGCACCCACCAGTGGAAAAATCACTGTATAAAGGAAAATATTATGATTTAGGAATCGATCGGGACATGGGAATCCCTCTGCAGCCATCCCACCTCGGCTGAGTTCAGAGGGTGAGGCCACAGCCAGACTGACACAGTGAACCCATGCTAAAACACATGCAGCGGCATTTGAAAAAAGAGGTGTGGTATAGGGTGACTTTGCACACTTTTTCCTTATCTTCCCTGTTGTGCCTTCTCTGCCCCACCTGGACACCTTCAGGCAGGTGGGCACACATACCCAAAAGAGTCCAGCATTGATCCCACAGTTTTCCAATGGCACAGAAAGGAGGAGCCCCATTGGTCCCACGGGATGACTCTTTGGTGGCCACTTATGATGTCTGTCTCAGGGACCCAGCCCTAAAGTTAACTTGTGCAGGACCCTTTACTCTGGCCTACCCAGCAAGAAAAAAAGCAGGTCTGGCCAGACAGACAAACGATACGAACACTCTGTAAAACCCCAACATAAAAGGCAAGAGCCAATACTAACTACTCACACATGGACACAACTAGAATTACTCTGTGCACACGCAGATACCTGACTGACTTTCAGAGACAAAAATAGTAGAGAATCTTTCTCCCATTAAATATTCATTATCTATCTGCATACCTCTTTAGTGGTGACTAGCGGAGGGAACTGAGCGAGTGGACACTCCACCCACTGCTGGAGGTTTCTAAGGTGCAAACACACTACCAGCGCAGAAAAGGTGACTGGTCAATTAGCTACAGTTTTAATTTTGGTTTAGCGTGGTGGTTTTTGTATCTGCTTTCATATTGCTTCTGTTTTGGGCCCTTTTGATCACACTTTTTTTCCTGGAGGAGGGAGCTTTTTATCCCTTCATTACTCAAGAAGACACAGCAATTGTGGCCATATAGCCAAGCTACAAGCATATCCATAATATTCCACCATTGAGACAGGAGCCAATAACAGCTGATAGGCATTGTATGTGAAAAGGAAGCCTATCTCCTGATCACGTCCACCAGAAGAGACACAGTAAACTTAACAACACAGCAACAAACATCCATTTAAGCATTAAAACCCATCTTGTTGTTGTTGTTGTTAAGTGCTGTCTAGTCAGTTCCGACCCATAGCGACCCTGAACAGGGTTTCCAAGGCTGTAATTCTTTACAGGAGCAGAAAGTTTCATCTATCTCCCGTGGAGCAGCTGGTAGTTTCAAACTGCTGACCTTGCAGTTCACAGCCCGATTCGTAACCACTACACTACCAGAGCTCCTTTAAAAACAAAGAAAATAACAAAGAAAACACAAAAAGAGCTCTCAAAACATGTCCAAAAACAGAAAAGAGTAACTGAGACAAGTGAGCTGGAGGCAGACAAAGGCTTTCCAGAAGAGAAAGAGCAGGCTTTGAATTTGCCTGTGGGAAGGAATTCAGAAGAATTATATGGAAACAGATTCAAATGCTCTAAAAAGGGGTGGAGTAAAAAAGGAAGCAGTCAGGAAAGTACTACAGGAGCAATCAAACAAGATCAGTACAACATTGTGAACAATTCATAACCTGCAAAAAGAGATCCAGATGATTAATAGTAAAATACCAGAAATGGACATTGAAAGGGCAACAGAGCAGAACTGAAGAGATGGAAGCCAGAAACAGTGAGCTGGAGGACAAATCTATCAATACTGCTAAGATAGAAGAGGAAGCAGAAAAAAGGATAAAAAAAATCTAAAGAGAGTTTGTCTTATGCTGGATAACATGAAGAGGGATAACTTAAGAATTATTGGCATCCAAACAGAAAGAAAATCACCAAGACATATAATAATCAAGTTCTCCAAAAAAAAAAAGAGGAGAGAATCTTAAAAGCAGCCAGGGAAAAGCAAGGAAATCAGATTAAGCTCTACTCAGCAGAAACCATGCAAGCAAAAAGGCAATGGGGAGACATATATGAAACCCTAAAAGAGAGAAAAAAAAAACAACAACTGCCAAACAAGAATCATCTATCAAGCAAAATGGTCAATCAAATATGATGGTGCAATCAAAACAATCCAGGATAAATAGCAGCTAAGAGATTTGGTCAAAGACAATCCAGCACTTCAAAGCATCCTAAAGGGAATTCTTTGGACTGAAAACCAACAAGAACAGACAGCAACCAGAGATTGACAGACGTGGCAACATCATCTTATACTCACATGACAGATAGCAGAGTCCAGAACAGAACAAAATTACAACAATGAAGTCTAAGGACTTGGAGGTCAACCAAAGATCAAATTAATAACAATGTCAAAGAAGGGAAACATATAGGAACAGATACACAGTTGGTGAGGATATCAGGTAGATTACAGAATACAATAGACTGTCTTAAATGGAGAGAAATCTTAACAGACTATAGAAAGAAAGTTAATACTTCACAACTCATCATGAAAAATGAAATTCCAAGCAGAACAAAGAAACATGAAAAATAAGAAGCAACCAACAAGAAATAGCACAAGCAACACAAACTCAGCAGAAGAAGGTATGCAGAACAAAGGGATGAACAGCACTACCAAAATATTAACATAATGGCAGCAATTAATTCATACCTATTGATATTTACATTGAATGTCAATGGATTGAATGCACCAGTGAAGAGACAGAGAGTGGCAGAATGGATAAGAAAACAAGACCCTTCAATATGCTGTCTGCAAGAGATACAACTTACACACAAAGACAAAAACAGACTAAAAGTTAAAGGATGAAAAAAAACACACCAAGCTAACTGCAATAATAAACAAACAGGAGTGGCAATACTAATCTCTGATAAAGTACACTTTAAGGCAAAAACCAGCATAAGAGATAAAGTAGGTCACCATCTCGTGATCAAAGGGTCAATTGAGCAAGACGACATAACCATGATAAGTATCTATGTTCCCAAAGAAAGAGCACCAAGATATATGAAGCAAACCCTACTACAATTGAAAAAAGAAATAGATAAATCACAATTATAGTACCAATTTCAATATGCCACTTTTGAAAAGGGATAAAATAATCAGAAAAAAGTCAACAAAGTTACAGAGAAACTAAACAGCACAATCAAACAACTTAACCTCATAGATGTGTATAGAACATTCAACCCGACAACAGCATAATGTACATTGTTCTCCAGTGCATATAGAATAGTCTCCAGATTTGACCATGTGTTATTTCACAAAGCAAGCCTCCAAAAAATTTTAAAAATCAAAATACTACAAAGCATCTTTTCAGACAACAATGGTATAAAACTAGAAATCAACAATAAGAAGACTAAGGAAGTAATGTCGAATACATGGAAACTAAGTAACATCCTGCTGAAAAGCTAATGGGTAAAAGAAGTAATTAAACATGAATTCACAAAATTCCTATAAAACAAATGAGAATGAAAACACAACATACCAAGATATTTTTAGATGCAGCGAAAGCAGTGCTGAGAGGAAAACTTATTGCAATAAATGCACACATCCAAAAAGAAGAAAGAATCAAAATTAACACATTAACATAGCATCTCCAACAATTAGAAAAACCAACAGAGGGAACCTACAGTCACCAAAAGAAAAGTAATAATAAAGATCAGATCAGAAATAAATGGGATGGAAAACAGAAAAAACTATAGAAAGAATCAACAGTACAAGAAACTGATTCTTTTAAAGGATTAATAAAATTGACAACCATTGGCAAACCTAACAGAAAAGAGGGCAAAGATACAAATAACTCACATTAGAAACCACATGGGTGATGTCACAATTAAATCAAAAAGATAATAACAGAATATTATGAATTGAAAAATTCAAAAACTTAGAAGAGATGGATACATTTTTAGAAAAAACATGACTACAGAGTGAAGTAGAAAACTTGAACAGACCCATAAAAAAAGAAGAAATTGATCAGGTCACCAAAAACCTTCCAACTGAAAGAAGTCGAGGCCCAGATGGCTTCACTGGTGAGTTCTATCAAACATTCAGGGAAAAGCTGCCACCAATTATACTCAAATTATTCTGGAATATAGAAGAGGATGGAAAACTTCCTAATACATCTTATGAAACAAGTATAACCCTCATACCAAAACCAGGGAAGGATATCTCTAAGAAAGAAAAATATAGACTAATATCACTCATGAATGGTTTAAAATTAAGAAAGGTGTACAACAAGGTTGTATTATTTCACCATACTTATTCGACCTGTATGCTGAGCTAATAATCCGAGAAAATGAGTTATATGAAGAAAAATGTAGTATCAGGATTGGAAGAAGACTCATTAACAACCTCCAATATGCAGATGATACAACTTTGCTTTCTGAAAATGAAGAGGACTTAAAACATTTACTGATGAAGGTCAAGAGCACAATCTTCGGTATCTCAATGTGAAGAAAACAAAAATCCTCACCACTGGACCAATAAACAACATTCTAATCAACAGAAGAAAAGATTGAAGTTGTCAAGGACTTCGTTCTTCTTGGATCAACTATCAACACTCACAGAAGCAGCAGTCAAGAGATCAAATGGCATATTGAATTAAGCAAATATGCTGCAGAAAACCTTTTTAAAGTGTTGAAGAACAGAGATGTCAGCTTGAGGACTAAGGTGCACATCACCCAAGCCATGGTATTTTCAATAACCTCATATGCATGTGAAAGTTGGACAGTGAATAAGTAAGACCATAGAAGAATTGATGCTTTTGAGTTATGGTGTTGGAGAGTATTGAAAGTGCCATGGACTGCCAAAAGAACCAATAGATCTGTTTTGGAAGAAGTGCAGCCAGAGTGCTCCTTGGAGGCCAAAATGGCCAAACTTTGTCTCTCATACTTAGGACATATTGTCAGGAGGTACTCTTCACTGGAGAAGGATATCATGTTTGGTAAGGTGGAGGGTCAGAGAAAAAGAGGAAGACCCCCAATGTGACGGATTGGCCAAATGGCAGCATCGATGGACTTAAGTATGGCAACAGTAGTGAGATTGGCCCAGGATTGAGAAGTGTTTTGTTCTGCTGGGCATAAGGTCACTATCAGTCGGTACCAAGTCGATGGCACCTAACAACAACATGAATATAGTAGCTCAAAAAATGGAACAAATCTTTACAGTAAGGATCGTTCCCACCCTCTTGGCACACAGAGTTGACAGGGATGAACACCTTAGACATTGGCTACCCAAAATGGTGGGGCTACAACGCCAAGAAGTGACAGGTTTACAAGCTTTAAAGAGGGAGTTTAGTTTCAAATGGGGCAAGGGAAGGTAGAATCTCCACTGATTGTTTTCCAATCTGTTGGCATGGGGTTAATGAAAGGAGATGGGGATAAGATTCTTGTGTTACAATAATGTATAATTGCTATCAGAACTGACTGTGAGGGTTGGAAATGTAAAGGTAGATGTTTTGTAACAAAATGAGGGGAGTGATTGATTTTGCACTCCAGGAGTGGATGTCCCTGGGACCATCAAGTGAGAATAATGGAATGTGGGACCCTACCAGAGAGGAAATGATGCCAGAAATGGAGGCAGAGACAATGACGTGGACAGATGGAGCAGCTGGGGACACTGGACTCAGGAAGGGAAAGAGTCTGTGTGCTGATGTCTGGGGGGTAGGCCAGGGGGTGTATCCTTTTGTTGTTTGATGATACATGGGGGATTGTAATCATTGGAATGAAATGAATGAAATACTATAGGATGAATGTAAAACTGATGTTCTCCAATGTAAATCCACATAATATAGAATCCACATAATGTATTAAAAAATTGATGACTGGGAAACCTCAAAAAGATAAGTCAGTTGGCCACACTTAATCAACGGAAACCAGATAACTGTAACTATCATAATAAATGTCAAGGTCAGCATGCCTGCTTGAAGTACAGGTGGGTAGAGAATAATTTAGATGGTTAATAGAATATTGTCAGGCAAGAATAGTACTGTGCAAGTTACATAAAGAAAATAAATAAAAGGTGATAATCAAAACCTAAAGGTAGTTGCTCTAATACAAACTGAAGTTTATTATTATTATCAAGGAAATGACTTACAAATTGAAGAGTCCTAGATCACAGTGGAAGAGAGACAGAGAGTCCCTCCAGCATGTCCATTATATTGGGAGCAGACCACACCCTTAATGAAACATCCTTTCAATTGATTGGCTTTTTGTAGGTACTCATCATACAGCTAACTATGCCTGAATTATGTTTCATCACCATGGGAATAAGCACTTCCCGGCTGCCAAACCTCTGGAAATCCTGGCCTAATCAAGTTGACACAAAACCCTAACCATTATAGTCACTTAGAGTAATGTTAAAAATGTTTAAAATAGCCACAAAAATTAGTTCATAGGCCTAAAGTCCATGGAAAATGATCTTTTCCATATCTGCAACTCTCCTTTACATTTATGTTTTCAGTCACATTCTCTACTGGAAAAGGTGTTCCAGTAGGAGAGTCTCTAGTTATCAATTAAATATTTTGTTGCAGAATGTGCTCAGACTCAGAATACAGAGCACTGACTCTGAAACTCACACATACATACACACGTACACACACATAAACATTTTTTAACTTTTATTTATTTTTCATCTCAAATAGGTCTTAGCTCTAACCACGCTGACATACTGATTTCAAAACCACTTTTCAGGGAACATCATGTTAATGGCTCTTGGAGTTCTCATTGCATTAGCAACTGTGGTTTGAAAATGAAACTACTTGTATTTTAGGCTTCAGGCTCAAAATGCTATCAGAAACCCTGGTGTGTCAAGTATCAGGTATCAGGATTTTAATCTGCTCTCATCACAGGAGGTCAAAGCTCTTTGGTTAACATCATCATGGGTTTCAAATTCTCGGTTCTCTGACATGAAGGCAATTTCAGACTTGTTTCCTATTAATTGAGTGGTGTTTGCTTTTCCTGTGCAAGTCTTGAAAGCTTCCAATGTCATGATAAAAAGTTACCTTCATATTCTAGGAATATTGTTAGAAAATATTATTGCTTAGATTTTTGACGGATGTTTGTGGTTTTTGCACATCTTTTTGATAGTATATTTTGCTGATGTTTTACTATGTTCAATTGTTTTTCCTTCAGATAACCCAATATTCAATACCATGAAACTGTACTTAAGTGCCAACCTCCTTTTCAGGAATCATTAGTTTCACATTTATGGGGGAAAAAATTAAGGTAACTAAAATATCATTAACATACATTCCAGAATAAATTCATCCTCAGAACAAATTTACACAAACACTGATAAACTAATCCTAGTCTTTAGCCCAATAGTTAAAAAGAGTTCTACAAATTATACACAATATTCTTTGGAGTAGTTCTACAAAGAGAAAGTATTTCACATTGTTAATTAGGTATCATAAGTTATGCATGTATCTACCATTTGTCTGTCAGTATATCGCACAGTGGTAGATTACACGTTGATGTGATGCTGGAAATGAGGCCACCTGCATTTCACTAGCTGTTGTTGCTGTTAAGTGCTGTCAAGTCAATTTAGATGGCATTTTCAATACACTCATTTGCATGTGAAAGTTAGACAATTAATAAGGAAGACTATAGAAAAATTGATGCATTTGAGTTATGGTGTTTGAGAAGAATATTAAACATATTTTGGCTCCCTAAAAGAACAAACAAATCTGTGTTGGACAAGTACAATGATTATTCTACTTTGAAGTCAGTATAAGAAAGCTTTCTCTCTCATGTTTCAATAATGTTATTAATAGGGACCAGTCCCTGGAGAAAACATCATGCTTGGTAAAGTAGCATGTTCGTGAATAAGAGGAAGTCCACAGTGACATGGAGTAACACAATGGCCACAGCAATGGGCTGAAACATAACAGAAATTATTAGGATGGTGCAGGACTGGGCAGCATTTACTTCTGTTTTATGTAGGTTTGCTATGTGGAGAAACTGACTTAATGGAACCCAACAACAATAGCCCTTTACAAAAATGTTATTTTCCATTGTATAGCACATATTGGCATTATTTACCTTTGTCAAGCTCTGTGCAGTTTACTCACACACAATCAGTGCTACCTTTGCCATTACCAAAAATAGCAATGTGTCCTTAGGGTAAGCACAGAACTGATAACCAAAATGTAGACAGTTTAAATCTACCAAATACTTTTGAAACTCTGTACAGGGTCATTATGCGTTTGCATTGACCTCACAGCACACAACAACAATAATATATAGCGATTCCCTTTTTATCCTCACCCCATCCTTGCCAATCCACAATGAACATTCTTGATCTCTGTATATGAGTGTGCTTCAAAAAATTCCTTCAAGTATTCCATTGTTTTTTAATTCCATTTCTCCACAACGTTTTTGAAACTCCCATATATATGTCTGTAAGGTCCAGTTGGTTAGTAGTGTTATTCTTCTCTTCTTTATTTTTGTTTTCTAATTACTGTATCTTTCGTTGGAAGTAGATGATAGATAGAGAGTGATGTTGTTGGTGTTAAGGGCCATCTATCTAGTTGATTCCAACCCTGAGTAGGTTTTCCAAGGAGCAGCTGATAAGCTTGAGCTGCTGACCTTGTGGCTCAAAACGACTTTGCAGTCCAGTGCCTTAACCCATAGTGCCACACCACTTGTCTTTACCTAAGGTTTTTGTCTGATATTGGTTTTCTATCTGAAGGACTTCTTTAATAATTCTTGTAAGACTGTTCTAGTGGTTACAAATGCCCTTATTTTTTGCTTTTCTGAGAATGTTCTAATTTCATCCTCATTTGAATGACAATTTTGCTGGATATATAATTCTTGGTTGACAGTGATTTTCATTTATTGCTATGAATACATCATCCTAGTACTTTCTTGTCTCCACAGGTTTTTGTTTTGTTTTTAATGAGAAATCAGCATTTATTCTTTTTGTGGCCTCTTTGTAGTTGATGTTTCACTTTTCCTGGGCTGCCTTCAAAGTTCACTTGGCTTTGAATCTAGAAAGTGATAATGATATGTTTTGGTGAATTTCTCTTGGGGTCTATGCTATATTGAGTTCATTAAGTTTGAGGAAAACTTGTTGTCTTTCATATTGGGATTTTTTTTTTTTGCCATTTGTTCTTTAAAAGTTCTCTGTAATTTTTTCCTTTCTTTCTCTTCTAGGATTCCTGACATGCATATATTACTCCTCTATATGAAGTACTCCATAATCTGTATACTAGCTCTGCTTTTTTCTTTAATCTTTTTCTGAATAGATTCACAGAGTAATATCCTCATACAGGGTTTTATCATTTTTTCCCTGATTCTTTCTTTCATTATTTCAATTCTATTACATTGAGTTGCTTAGCTTCTGAATTTCCAGTTGTTTCTGTAAGGAGTGTTGGTTCTTCACTAAGTTTTTTTTTTTTTTTTTCCCCTAGTGCTTTTTACCTGAATTTATCTAGCTTCCCCCCTCCCCCCATTTTCTTTTGTTTCTTCATTGAGTCATAATACAAATATTCAGTTTTGAAATCTTTGTTACATAGTTTCATTTTCAGTGTTTCCTCAGATTTCACATCCCTTTGTTATGTGTGGGGTTTTTTTAGTCATGTTTTCTTTTTCTTTTTCACATGCTTTTAATTGAATTCTATCTTTAAGATGAAGTCCTGGTATGGAGTTGTAGATTAATGTGCTGGACTGCGAAGTTGGTTTGAACCACAAAGCTGGTGGTTCAAGCTTACCAGCCGCTCCTTAGAAACCCTATATAGAGTTTCTGTAGGCAGGAATCGACTCAATGGCACTTAACAACGACAACTACAGTCATTAAGATATGGAGATTTTATTTTACTTACATATTTCTTTATCATATGTTTTCATTATCTTTAACTTTGCTTATGCTTTGATGTATTTAGAACTTAACTTCTTTTCTTTTTCTTTTTGTTACCTACCTTCTTTTGCATTATGTTAACTGTTGTTGTTTTGTTATATTGGTCTGTGTGTGATATTGGTGCTGTTGATTGGGTTAGAATCATTTTCTTTCATTTATGAATTTAATGGGATACATACACACAGGAGCCTCTGACATTAGTCATGTGTATTTTCCCTTATTGGATTCTGCGGAGGTGTAGATCAGGTACATTTTTTATGAAGAGTGCCAGTTTACGGTGTTTGTTGTTGTTGTTAAGGGCTGTCGAGTCGATTCCGACTTATAGCGACCCTGTATAAAGTTTCTGAGAAGCAACTGGTGAGCATGAACTGCTAACCTTGCAGTTCAAATGGCTTTGCAGTCTGGTGCATTAACCCACAGCACCCCACCAGGAGTTAGAATAAACACCTCAATAGTTGTTGTGTAACTAACTGTTCCTTCAACATTGTTGTAAAGTCATAGTGTGTCCTCCCTGTTTCTTTGTAGATGTGAACTCCTTATCTTATTAATCACCCATCAGGAGGCTCTGAAGATTCAGACTGTCCCATGTTGTTCCAGTAATGCTCCCCTCTACTTCCCCATACTTCAAAGTGATAGAATTCCCACACACCACATTCTCAGGCTAATTCAGATTCAGATGCAATCTGCCAACCTGATCTCAATACAGTATCCATATCTCTGGCTGTGTGTTCTGTGAGGTTACATTTCTAGACTCCTCACCTGGGAATATTGTTGTGGTTATGAATCGGGCTGCGAACCGCAAAGTCAGCAGTTCGAAACTACCAGCTGCTCCGCAGGAGAAAGATGAGGCTTTCTACTCCCGTAAAGATTTACACCCTCGAAAATCCCATACAGGGTCGCTATGGGTTGGAACCTACTTGACGGCACTTAATTTAACATAGTCTCAAATAGTTACTTTGTGATGAGCTGGTAGGCCAAGAATGAGAATCTTCTCATTTCCTCTGTTTTCATTCTAAATCACTTTCCAATCATTGCTCAGATGAAATATTCAACTTGCTGTTTTCTGTTAAATTATCTGAGGTGTTTGTATTTGGTTCACTTAGTTTCTTGAGCCTTGGCATAGGGAGACATTATAGTACATCTTTCTAAGCTTCCATATTAATTGGAAGTCCTTCATCCAAGTTGATCTTGAAGCATTTGATACTTCTAAGCTGTCCATGTGAAAATAGAAACTTCCTTCATAAATACTAACTAATTATTTTTAAAACAGTAATAATCATGATGATGATAATGATGGCAGCATTTGGGTAACTAAAGAGATGAATAAAGAACTTCATGGTTTCTAAGTGCTGTGCAACAAAGTTTAGAGTTCGCTGGATGACACATGGAGGGTACTAGGTATATAGCTCACACATTTATTTAGATACTAAGAGGCCTAGATTCTAGAAGGCAGACTTAAGCCATAGGAGTATGGGTTCAAAACCTCTAGCCATAAAAAATCTTAAATCCTCATCTCAATTAGATCTAGGGGATAAGTCAGTATTCTACCTGCCTTGAAAGGAATATTTTTAAAAGAAAAAACATCAGCTATTGTTTATATTTCATAGATATGGAAACTTCTGACTTTTGCCATGTATACCTTCCCTTAAAAGATTGTGTGGAGATGTGAGACCAGGTCCCTTTCTTGATGAAGAATGCCAGTTTGTAGTTTGTTAGTATAGTTCAAAAGCTCTGTATGACCAAATGGTCAAACAAAGTCAAACAAACAAAAGGAATGTGAAGAGACCAGAAATGTATCCCAGAATATTTCTAGTGCATTTTAAAATAATGCGATGAAAATATTTTAGAAAAGGAAAAAAATATCACCTGAAATATAGAATTTGGAAATAGAGTCAAATGGAGATTCTAAAGCTAAACATTACATGTCTAAAATAGATGGTATTAAGAAAAATTTAGACAGCAGCAGAGAAGATTATGGAATATGAAGATTGACTAAATTGAAGCATAGAAAGAAACAGAAAAAATAAACATGTGGAATATGATCAAACGTTCAATATGCATGTCACTCAAGTTCAAGAAGAAAATGAGAGAGACAAATTGGGAAAAGCAATATTGGAAGACATATTACCTGAAAGCTATTCTAAAATAAAAATACATGCCAAGCAATATCTCTAAACATTCTTTAGAACAAAAGAGCTTAAATAGACTTACGTTAAATGGTTAAATCATGAAGCTGATATAAAATAATATCTTCATAATTTTGGGGTAGTCAAAAAGTTCTTAAACAAAATTCAGAATGCATTAATAGCTAAGTTAATTATTGGAAAAATCACTTTTATTAAAATGAAAACATTTATATATTCAACAGACATCTTTAAGAGTAAAAAAAAGGATAATCATCATGTATAATGTACTTCTTCAATAAAAAATCTATGCACATTATATGAAGAAAGAGTATCAAAGAGAAATGATAGACAATCTAATAATGATTAGGCAAAATGTTTTAATCATCAAAAGTGTATCTTAGTGGACAAACTACCTATGCTCAATACCATACATCATCAAAGGAAAGCAAAACAGGACCACAAAATGTCATCATGAACCAGTCAGGTGGTTCCAATAAAAAGCAAAATAGAAAGAAAAATAAATAAACAGAAAACCCGTCAATATCAAGTGTTGATAAGGCTGTAAAATAATTGGAGCACTTATGCACTTCTGGTGGCAGAATACATTTGTACAATTATTTTGGAAAACATTTTGTCAGTGTTTGTTAAACTGAACACACACTTGCATCATAATTCAGTAATTCAACTTGGCATATCCCTATGTACAAAAACATATATGAACAAGAATGTTTGCAACAGCTTTATTTATAGCAGCCCAAACTGGAGTCAAACCAGATGCTAACTGCCATTAGAACATATAAATAAATTATTACATTTATTCATGAAAAAACAAACAAAACTACTTCAAGTTCACACGCACACACAAATGCATGAATGTTACAGTAGTAAAGTTGAAAGAAGAATCCAAACATAAAAGAATATATACTATATGATTCCATTTATATGACATTTAAGAACACAAACAGTAGCGTCAAAATTCAGCATTTTTTTGCTTTGGGGAAATATTACCAAGGATAAGCAACCCTTAATAGGGCTTCTGAGGAGCAGCTGATGGGTATTACCCAACAGCCTTGAGATGAGCAGTCCAGTGCTTATCCTATAGTGCTGCACCAAGGCATCATCATATGTATACATTAAGTGTGGTTGATTTGGCTTCAACTCATAGCCCTGTATAGAGTTTTTGAGAGCAGTTGTGGGTTTGAATTGCTGACCTTGTGATTCCCAGTCCAGAGCTGATGGTACAGCCCCACACCAGAGTCTTATATATATTGTTGTTCTTACTAGGTGCCATCAAATTGATACGGACTCATAGAAACCCTCTGCACAACAGAACGAAACATTGCCCAAACCTGGGCCAGCCTCTCAATTGTTGCTATGCTTGAGCCCATTGCCAATTCCACTGTGCCATTCATCTCATTAGGAGTATTTCTCTGTTTCTCCAACTCTCAACTTGATATCCTTCTCTAGGGTCTGGTCCCTCCTGACAACATGTCTGAAGCATGAGAGACATCCTGACTTCCAAGGAGAACTCTGGCTGTACTTCTTCCAACACAGATCTGTTTGTTCTCTTGGCAGCCCATGGTACTTTCAGTATTCTCCTCCAACATCATAACTCAAATGCATACTATGTATAGTTATTGTTAAGGGCCATGGACTCAGCTTCCTAAAAAGCTGCTGCTGGCCTTGGTTTGTCAATCTTGCAGTTAGCAGTCCAATGCTGCTGATCCTACAGCACCACACCAGGACATATTTCCTCTAGTGGTTCATCAGATTAAACTATGCTGCTAAGCACAGTTTGGCAGTTCAAGACCACCAGGTACTCCATGAGAGAAGGATGAGACAATCTACTCCCATAAATAATTGTTGTTGTTGTTGTTAAGTGCCATCGAGTCGGTTTCGACCCATAGCAACCCTGTACAGGGTTTCCGAGGGTGTAATCTTTACGGGAGTAGAAAGCCTCATCTTTCTCCCATAAATAATTACAATCTCATAAATCCTAAGGAGCAATTTCAGTCTGTCTATGAATCATAATAGACTCAAGAGCAGTGAATTTTTTTGTTTAATATAATAGCATGAAGTATAAAAATAATTGTTACAAGCAAGTATATATTCAGAAACAGGTTAAATTTAGTTTACTAAAATAAACTGCTGTGCTATAATGAATTTGATATAATTAAAACAATAAAGGAACTGCGTACCTTCAGTAGTTAACTCTGATAGTTGTTAGCTGTTATGAAATGCCCTGCCCTTGGGCCTAATTACTATGAGAAAAATGTAAAGCAATTACTATAGTGTAGTGTGAAAAACTGGGGAAAAAAAAAAAGTTGAGCTTCCTTTTCTAGAGATGTGTCTTATTTCTTACCAATGAATAGTGCTAGTATTTTATGTTATTATCATATATTTCCTTCGAAAAGGACTAAGAATATACTAAAACATTTCTTAAGAGACTTTTTGTTTTTAAATTGGATACTGCAAATAGAACCATAGTTCTCTGGGTTATAATGGTGGTGGTTTTGTTATTTTAAGTTATTTTCAACTCATAGTGACTCTATAGGATTTTTGAGGCTGTAAATCTTTAAGGGAGCAGAAAGCCACATCTTTTCCCATGCAGCACTTGGTAGAGTCAAATAGCTGACTTTACAGCTAGCATCCTAACTCCTAAATCAGTACACTAGTGGGCTCCTTTGGTTTATAATAGCCTAAATTAATAAATAATACTCATTGTGGGAGATAAGAAAAAATTACTTTACATCATTCACTTAATATTTTGTTGTACTTTCTTCTATTTGTGACTATTTAGTTAACATACAAGAAATTAAAACTTTGAAACATTTTATCACTCCTGTCATCACTATTCAGTTCTGAAACTATTTATTGCTCAAATACCTCAGACATTCTATTACAATGTTGTTGTAGTTAACTGCCTTTGAGTTGGTTGTGACTCATAGCAACTCTGTAGAGGGTTTCCTAGGTTTTCAAATGTTTACTGGAGCAGACAGTCTATCTTTCTCCAGAGGAGCAACTGTCACTCTTGAACAACTGACCTTGTCGTTCACAGTCCAATTCTTACCGTTTGGAGCCATCGTACTCTCCTATCTTATGATATATATATTTGAAAAAATGTTGTGTGGTTGATGCTTTTCCCTCAGAAATCATTCCCCACATTTTCTTGATTATCTATTATAGACACCAAAGTATGAACAAACTAGTGTGGTCTTTATACCTTTCTGAAAGAGAAGATGAATCAAATTGTGGAATCCTTGGTTTTTGTATGAGATGGCGATTGAAAATAACTGGCACAAATTTTAAATGCTACCATGAAGAATGTGAAGAGTCAGGCTGCTAACCTCAAAGTCAGCACTTTGAATTTACCAGCCAGTCTGCAGTAGAAAGATGAGGCTTTCTGCTTCCGCAAAGATTTACAGACTTGGAAAACCTATACAGGGTCGCTATGAGTTGGAACCTACTGTACATAATCACCACCAGCATGAAGAATGTGAAGCACATTAATTTAGGGTTGAATCAAAGGATTGTCTGACTACAATAAGTCCTTGAACTTCCCCACGTTGTGCGCAAGATCATGATAAATTGCCAAATTGTTTTTCCAAAATCTAATAGCTATTTTAAAAATTCAGTCTTAGAAATGTGTATGTGTGCATGTATGGCAGTAAAACTGAGAAATCCAGATGTGAAATTAATACAGTATGGGTTAGTGGCTCAATGTCCTACATAACAATATGGGCTACTTAAGGAGTGATGGTGGCACTGTAGAATAAACCCCACAAGCTTGTTGTTAAGTGTCATCAAGTCAGTTCTGACTCAAAATGACCCTATATAGGGTTTCCAATCAGCAGCTGGTAAGTTTGAATCACTGACCTTGTTTAGAAGTCTATTGCCTATCTTACAGTGCCATGCCAAGGCAGACAGTATAAATGCACCAGTGACTGAGTCAGAGAAATGTGAGGCTTTTTGTTCTGTAACGATTTACAACTTATAAAACAACTATTTGTTGGTTGGTTATGTGCTGTGTACTCTGTTCTGACTCATAACGATGCTGTATAGTTTCCAATGGGAGCAGAAAGCCTCATCTTTCTCCCATGGAACAGCTTGTCGTTTCAAACTGCTGACCTTGAGGTTAGCAGCCCAACTTGTAACCACTATGCCACTACAGTGGTGGTGGTGGTTATGTGCTGTGGAATCAGTTCATTCTACTATAGTACAAGGCTGTTGTTAATTTTAACTGACTCTATGACACACAACAAAAACAACATGCACTACTGTATTTAAGAGGGGGCTATTTACTTACTATCACAAAAACAAATTAATTTCTACAGCTGTTCTATTTTAAATAGCCCTGCTGGCATCAGGTTGCTAATTGTAAGGTCAGCAGTTGGAACCCCCCCAGCTGCTTCATAGGAGAAAGATTTAAAGCCCCGGAGCCCTAGGAAATTCTGTCCTAAAGGGTCACATATATGCTGAATCAAATCAGTATACGTGGGTTTGTTTGTTTGCTTTCGGTTATTGATGTATTCTAATAAGGAGGTATGTAGTAAGTAATCCTAAAAGTAGGAAAGAACTAGGTAAGGTAAGCATTGGATAAGGTATGCATTGCACACTATTATGTGCCTTTTAAACATATCTTTGACTGATTTGAATGCCCCAATCTCACGAGAAGTAAAAGTTGAACTAGTGTTTTGGGTCCTAATTGGGTCTTTTTCTTCATAATCACTGGTACCACTTCTATTATGCTCAAAGCACCAATAATGAGACAAGGAGAGTTAGTGTATCTGCTTAATGATGAACTTCCTATATTTTCTACTATGCTCCAATATGTGAAGTTCTATTTAAATATTCATACATTTAGGAATTCTGTCAGACTCTTATTAAATAATGTTCCTACTGTTCAATCCCACCACTTGTCTGTCACTTTGTCTACTGTGGTAGCTTGTGAGTTGCTGTGATTCTGAAAGCTATGTCACTAGTATTAAATACTAGCAGGGTCACCCATGGTGGACATTTATACTTGAGATACAAATATACGCATATGTGGAGTCCTGATGTGATACTGTCTGATAAGCACCACAAGGTCAGCAGTTCAAACTCACCAGCCACTCCTCAGAACTCCTATACAAGGTCACTATGAGTTGAAATAAACTCCACTACACTTAACAACCACAACAAAATACACATATATGATTGATCCTTCCCATCATATTAAAGTATTATTTACTTTTCATCTTTATAGTTTTCCAAAACTGAGATTGATCTGATAATATTTTGTTATTAATTCAGTTTGCTAACATTTTCTTGAACTTGGCTCTTCTCCAACAAAAAATAAAAAGTAAGTTCATTATTTTTAAGCAAAATAAATTAGAAAAAACATGTTCATAAGATATTTGTTGTGTAAATTAATGATTTAAAATCTTTTACATTTAGTCAAAATGTTACTTTTCAATAATGTTGGTCCCAATGTTTTTTCTTAAAATGTATACTCATAATATAACCATTTGCATTTTTCCATTATTTTATTTTATTGAACTTTTTCTAACTGGATATTTCCTTTAAAATGTTTTATTTAAAATAATTGCAAAAACATAAATTTGACCTTGTTTTAAGAATTCAATTTTCCATTTTTTAGAGTAAAATATGGATGACGTTGATCTCAAAACTTTGCTTTGGTATATTATATTATATGGATTCCTGATGTCATGCACTTAACTGCAAGGTCAATTGAAACTGCAAGGTAGGTGGTCCGAACCCACCAGCCACTCTTCTCAAACTCTATACAGGTTTGCTATGGCTTTTAACTGACTTGATGACACTTAATAACAACAACATATCATATTATACATATGTATATATACTTTTAATTGTGAATTTGGAGATCTTTTTTTTTTTTTAAATGTTTTTGATCTATAGGTGTTTTGCCTTAGTCGTCTTTGGTCACAAGTGACACAAGCAGAGCTTGAATATTAGCTTGAGAACAAAGGTGATCTACTGTCTCAGAAAATCACCTAATAAAGTAATAGTGTTGCATAAAAGGTCTCAAAGACAATCAGATTTGTGAATGCAAATGTCATGATGACTATCTTTGAGGCTTGTCTCTATTTCTCATTTCATACTGGTTTTAGCTACTCACATTGGCCTCTTCTACACAGTAGGGAAAGTGGCCACAACATCTGTATGTATATAGCTATATCTGGTTACGAATCGGGCTGTGAACCTTAAGGTCAGCGGTTCGAAACTACCAGCTGCTCCGCGGGAGAAAGATAAGGTTTTCTACTCCCATAAAGATTTACACCCTTGGAAACCTGTACAGAGTCGCTATGGATCAGAACTGACTCAATGGCACTTAACAACAACAACAACATCTATCTATCTATCTATCTATCTATATATACCATTCAACCATAAGGTTGGTTTGAACCTCAAAGTCAGCAGTTCAAACTCACCAGCTACTACTTAGACTCCCTATACAGTGCTGCTATGAGTCAGAATTGATAGCACTTAACAACAGCACAAATATATGTGTGTGTGTGTGTGTGTGTGTGTGTATGACTGGGGCTGGTGATGATCAATAAGGTTTGCCCTAGTTTAAAAAAATTTTTTAATCTAATTTGTTTGTTTTTACAATTTAATTAATCTATTAATCATGCTATCATTTATATGGCATTTTTTAACTGATTGATTTTTATGTTAATTTAAAAAAATCTACATAGCTCCTATTTTCAGTGCTTTTCACTTTTACTAATGCTCTATTTTGTTTATTTAATAATTGAATTACATATTCATTAAGTCTATGACAAAAATACTCAATTTAATCCTTTATGTCTGAAATTAAAGTAACTTGAATCAACCCTTTTAAAGCACAAATACAAAACCATTCTTTGTTCTTTTTTTTCTTCTTGATAGACTAAGTATACTCAGAAAGTGCATTCTGTGAAGAGTCAATAATACCAATGCAATTTCCATTTGTTCAATAAAGTAGTAGGACTCTATAGTATGCCATCTGGAGTTCTATTGTAACACTGTAGGATAAGCACTAGACTGTTAACCTTGAGACCAGCAGTTCATACCTCCCAGCTGCTCCTTGGAAAGTCTTTACAGGGTCACTGTAAGTCTGAATAACGACATGTATGTCATCTACTTGTCCGAAAGGCCTCCATATCCCCAAGGTTTACATACCCATATAATGTAATATTAATAGAGTTGTTACTAATATTAATACAGCCCCCTCACATGTACTCATATGCTGTTTTGTTGTTGTAAGGTGCCATTTAGTCGATTCCAACTCATATTGATTCTATGCACAACAAAACAGTCTCACAATTGTTACATTTGAGTCCATTGTTGTTGCCACCATGTCATTTCATCTCACTTGGGAGCTTTCTATTTTTCCCTGACCCTCCACTTTATCAAGCATGATGTCTTTCTCCAGGGATGGATCCCTCATGACAATATGTCCAAAAACAAGAGGCAAAGCCTTTCCATCTTGCTTCTAAAGAGTATTCTGACTGCACTTTCCAAGAAATGATTGTACTTCTGGTAGTCCATTGCTACTTTCAATATTCTTCTAAATATCATAATTCAAAAAGCACTGATTCTACTACATTCTTCCTTATTACTTGTACAACTTTCACATGCATATGAGATGACTGAAAATACTATGGCTTGAGCTGTAGTTGTTGTTGTTAGGTGCCATTGAGTCAGTACCGAATCATAGTGACGCTATGCACAACAGACCTAAACATTGCCCAGTCCTGGGACAACCTCACAATTGTTATCACGCTTGAGCCCATTGATGCTGCCACTTTGCCAGTCCATTTCACTGGTGGTTTTCCTCTGACTCTCCACCTTACCAAACATGATATTTTTCTCCAGCGACTGGTCCCTCCTGGCAGTATGTCTGAAGAATGAGAGATAAAGTTTGTCCAACCTGGCCTCCAAGGAAAACGTTGGCTGCACTTTTCCCAACAAACATCTATTGGTTCTTTTGACAGCCCATGGCACTTTGAATATTCTCCTTCAACACCGTAATTCAAATCCATGAATTCTTCTACAATCTTCCTTATTCAGTGTCCAGCTTTGACATGCATATGAGGTTATTGAAAATACCATGGTCAGGCACACCTTAGTCTTCAAGCTAAAATCTTTACTCTTCAACACTTTAAAAAGTTCTCGTGCAGCAGATTTGCCTAATGCAATACATCATTTGATTTCTTGACTGCTGCTTCCAGTGGTGCTGATGGTTGATCCAAGAAGAATGAAGTCCTTGACAACTTCAATCTTTTCTCTATTGATAAGAATGTTGTTTATTGATACACTGGTGAGGATTTTTGTTTTCTTTACATTGAGATGTAATCCATACTGAAGGCTGTGTACTTTGATCTTCATAAGTAAATGTTTTAAGTCCTCTTCACTTTCAGCAAGCAAGGTTGTATCATCTGCATATCGCAGGTTGTTAATGAGTATTCCTCCAATCCTGATGCCACGTTTTTCTTCATATAACCCAGCTTCTCAGATTATTTGTTTAGCATACAAGTTGAATAAATATGGTGAAAGAATACAACCCTGTCTCATACCTTTTGTGGTTTTAAACCAGTCAGAGTTCCCATGATCTGTTCCAACAACTGCCTCTTGGTCAATGTACAAATTCCTCATGAGCACACTTAAGTGTTCCAGAATACTCATACTTCTCAGTGTTGTTCATAGCTTGCCATGATCCACACAATGAAAAGCCTTTGTGTAGTCAATAAAGCACAGGTAAATGTCTTTCTGGTGGTTTCTGCTTTGAACCAAGATCCATTGGATATCAGCAATGATATCCCTCATTCCAAGTCCTCTTCTGAATCTGGCTTGAACCTCTGGAAGTTCTGTGCCAATGTATGCTTACAGTCATTCTATACTACCTTTAATAAAACTTTTCTCACCTGGGATATGGTCTGAAAAATTTTGAATTCCATTGCATTTCCTCTCTTCGGAATGGGAACAAATACAGTTGGTTAGATAATTGCCTTCCAAATTACTTGGCATAATTGAGTGAGTGCGTCCAATTTCGCTTCACTTTCTTGAGAGATTTCAATTTGTATTATATCAATTCCTGGTCCCTTTTTCTTTGCCAATTCCTTCAGTGCACATTGGACTTCTCTTGATCATATGCTATCTCTTGAAATGGTTCAACATCAACTATTTCCTTTTGGTACAGTGACTCTGTGTATTCCTTACATCTTCTTTTGATGCTTTCTGCATCATTCAATAATTTTCCCAAAGAATCCTTAGATAACGAAAGTCAAGGCTTGAACATTTTCTTCAGTTCCCCCACCTTGAGAAATGCCGAACATGTTCTTCCCTTTTGGTTTTTAGATATTTGCACATTTCCTTGCAATATTTGACTTTGTCTTCTTGAGCTGACCTTTGAAATTTTCTTTTAAGCTCTTGGATCTCCTCATTTCTTCCATTTGCTCTAGCATCTCTATGCTGGAAAGCAAGTTTCAGTGTCTCCTCTGACATCCATTTTGATCTTTTCCATCTTTCTTGTCTTCTTAATGACTTTTTGCTTTCTTCCTGCATGATGTTCTTGATGTCATCCCACAACTCTTCTGGTCTAAGTCTTTAGTGTTTAATGTATCAAATCTGTTCTTCAGATGACTTCTAAATTCAGGTGGGATATATTCAAAGTCATATTTTGGCTCTTGTGGACTTGTTTTCAGTTTCTTCAGCCTCAATCTAAGTTTGCATATGAGTAATTGATGGTCTGTTTCATAATCTTCCCCTAGGCTTATTTTTGCTAATGAGATGGATTTTTTTCCCCCCACCGTCTCTTTCCACAGATGTAGTCAATCTGTGGAAAGATTGTATTCCATCTGGTGAGGTCCATGTGTATAATTGTCTCTTATGCTGTCTAAAGAAGGTATTTGAAATGAACAAATCATTGGTTTTACAGAATTTTATCATGCTATCTCCCGCATTATCATTTCTATCACCAAGGCCATATTTTCCATCTTCTGATCCTTTCTCTTTGCTCCCACCCTTTGCATTCTAATCACCAGTAATGATCAAATACATCTTGTTTGCGTATTTGATCAATTTCAGATTGAAGGGGTTGGTAGAATTCTTTTATTTCATCCTCATTGGCTTTAGTGGTCTGTGCATAAATTTGAATGATAGTGGTATTAACTGGTCTTCCCTGTAGGTGCATGGATATTATCCTACCACAGACAGCATTGTATCTCATGACTGATCTGGATATGTTCTTTTGATAATGAATGCAACACCATTCCTATTCAATTTATCATTCCCAGTATAGTAAACGATGTGGTTGTCAAATTCAAAATGGCCAATACCAGTCCATTTCAGCTCACTAATGTTTATGCAATCCATTTCATTTTTGACAATTTCCTATTTCCCTAGATTCATACTTTGTATATTCCATGTTCTGATTATTAATGGATGTTTACAACTGTTTCTCTTCATTTTGAGTTTTGCTCCATCAGCAAATGAAGGTCCCAAGGGCTTTACTGCCACTGGCTTTACTCCTTTTGTGTCATCAAGGTCAATTCTACTTTGAAGAGGCAGCTCTTCCCTAGTAGCAATTTGAGTGCCTTCCAACCTGAGAGGCTCATTTTCCAGCACTGTGTCTGACAGTGTTTCTCTGCTATTCATAAGTTTTTCAGTGACTAAATATTTGGAAGTGGTTTGTAACTCCTTCTTCCTAGTCTGTCTTCGTCTGGAAGCTCATCTGAAACCTGTCCAATGTGGGTGGCCCTGCTTGTATTTAAAATACCCATGGCATAGCTTCCAGAATCACAACTCACAATCCACCACAGTATGATAAAATGACAGATGAATGGTGAATGGCTTGGGTTAGGCACATCATAGTCCTTAAACTAACATTTTTGCTTTTTAACACCAAAAAACAAATGAACAAACAAACAAATTAATGTAACAAGAATGAAATATAAAAGGAAATTATTTAGACGTGAGGATAGTGAAAACTCAACTTGTTTACTTTGAACATGTCATCAGGAAAACCAACTACCAGAAATGGGCATGATGTGTAGTAGAGAAGAGGGAGAATAAAATTAGGAAAGCCATTAATGAGATGGTTTGACAACTGTCAATTGCTGAAACGATAGACACAAACATGAAGATGGCACAGGAGTGGGCAATATTTTATTTTATTATATACAAGGTCACCACAAGTAGCTAAAATAAGGAATACAAAGAAAAACGAATAATATGAGTAAGAGAAGAATGAGACTTTCTGCTTCTGCAAAGATTTACAGCCTGAGAAATCCTATACAGAGCAGCTTTGAAGCAGAATTAACTTGATGACAGTTGGTTTTGGGTTGTTGTTGTTAAGTGCAATTGCGTCAATTCCAACTCACAACAACCCTGTGTAGAGTTTCCAAAGAGTGACTGATGAGTTTGAACTTCCATCTTTGTAGTTCAAACAGATCTTGCAGTCCAGTACTTTATCCCAGATATCCATCCATACCAGGACTCCTTGATTTTGGATGCTAGCCAAAAATACAGGATTATTTTTTTCTAGAAGAGAAAAAGATGGGTAAGGAAATACAGGAAAGGATGGGGATAAATGAAAGTAACTATCATCAGTAATACTTATAGGGAGGCCATATACCATGTTTTAGTCATGAAAATTACTACTGAAATATTATTATACCCATTTGAAACTATGCTCAGATCAAGTCATTATTCCTTGTATGATTATTTAATTTACTTTTTCTCTAATTTCAACATGCTATTTACTCCAGCATAAAAAGAAAACTGTACCCTTTCTCTATTGCACGTGCTAGTTTAATTTCCCTACAAAATGTCAAAACATTAACATTTCTTTAAAATTCCTTTAATCAATAAACCTTTTCATGAGATTCTTTCAAAATGGTAACATTTGCATTATTGATTTAAATTGAGTGCATTTTTTAAAAAAGAAAAGGAAATAGAAATACTTCTAGTGTGAATCTGACTGATAAGCACAAGAAGCAATCAATGGAAAAGGTCAAGGGTCACTATGTTTGCAAGCAAGGTCGATGATGCAATAAGACTGCTGTAGCAGGATCCAGAGAGGAGAGTCAAATATATATTAACACAGAAGTAAAGATGCAGCTGATTACAAGTCAGCCAATTGGACTCAGGAAACCTCATTCCGATAAAACTCAATCGATGTCATCCATCAGCAGAGTCTTCTATTTATTAAATTTTTCTCATGAGGTAGTCAATTTGTCTGACTGCTTTCCCTTAGCAATTGTCAAAGCAAGGCTATTAGTAACTCATGTAGCAATTGATAATAGGTAACTGGATGATTCTTTTTCACTCTTAAAATAATTCTTACTACCAAATTAATAAATGCTTAATAAAATAGACCTTGAAAACTCAAACATGAATCATGATTTTAAAAAAACACATGTGTTTCTTCAATACATAGATAATCTCTACTATTTTCTATAATTTATTTTTTGTATGTTTTCCTGCAGATATTTAAAAATTTATAATTAACTAATAATTTTTCACTTAACAATTGAGCAAAAATGTATCCTTTATCTATTACAAATGCTTAAACATATAATTTTTAAATGATTGCATAGGATTTGACTGCATGAATGTGTCATCATTTTATTTTTCTACTCTAAAATGACATTTTAATTTTTGCAAAGATGAAAATAATTTATTGTTCATTATTCTTTGCAAAAACTTAGTCATTACAAATAACTTTTTTCAGCAACATAAAAGGTGACTAGACACATGGACCTCACCAGAAGGAATACACAGGAATCAAACTGACTACATCTGTGGGATGAGTCAATGGAAAAGCTCAATATCACCATTCAAAACAAGATCAGGGGCAGATTGTGGAACATACCATCCTTTGTTGTTGTTGTTGTCATGTGCCATCGAGTCGGAACTGACTCATAGCGACTCCATGCACAGCAGAACGAAACAATGTCCGATCCTGGGCCAACCTCAGTACCGCTGCCACACTTGAGTCCATCAATGATGCCACCTGGCCAATCCATCTCGTTAGAGGTCTTCCTCTTTTTCTCTGACCCT
>NW_006408576.1:8491433-8507211 GCF_000296735.1 Chrysochloris asiatica
GTGACAAAGAACAAGGCACCAGGAATTGATGGAATAAAAATTGAAATCCTTCAGGAAAGTGACACAGGAGGCACTCACTCATCTCTGCCAAGAAATACCATCCTTTACTCATATGCAAATTCAGGCAGAAGCTGTAGAAAAAAAAAAAAATCTACGAGTGGCAAACTATGACGTTAAATATATCCCGCCTGAATTTAGAAACCATATGAAGAACAGATTTGATACATTAGACATTAATTACCAAAGGCCAGAAGAGCTGTGGGATGACATCAGGAACATCATATAGGAAGAAAGAAACAGGTCATTGAAAATACAGAAGAGAAAGAAACAGACAAAATGGATGTCAAAAGAGACTCTGAAAGTTGCTGTTAGCTTAGAGAAGCTAAAGTGACTGGGAGAAATGATGAACTAAAATAACTGAATAGAAAATCTCAAGTGTGACTCAAGAAGTCAAACTGAAGTATTATAAAAAAATATGCAAAGACCTAGAGTTATAAAGCCAAGGGGAAGAACACACTCAGCATTTCTTAAACTGAAAGAACTGAGGAAAAAATTCAAGTGTCAACATGCAATATTGAAGGATTCTATTAGAAATCTGTATACTGAGCAAATCCAAGAAGCTGAATTATATAAAAAAGAATATGGAATCAGTATTGGAATTAAGACTCATTAACAACTTGCAATATGCAAGATGATACAACCTTGCTTGCTGAAAGTGAAGAGGACTTAAAATGATTACTGATGAATATCAAAGACCACAGTCTTAGGTATGGATTGCACCTGAATAAAAGAAAAAAAGCCCTCATCAATGGACCAACAAATAGTATCATGATAAATGGAGAAGAAATTAAAGTTGTCAAAGACTTCATTTTGCTTGTTTCCACCATCAACACTCATGGAAGCAGCAAACAAGAAGTCAAAGGAGGTATTAGGCAAATCTGCTGCATAAGTGTTCCAGAGCAAAGATGTCGGTATGAGGATGAAGGCGCATGTGACCCAAGCTGTGGTATTTTCAATAGTCTCATATGCATGTGAAATCTGAACAACAAATAAGGAATATCATAGAAGAATTGATATATTTGAGTTATGGTGTTGAAGAAGAATATTAAAATACAGTGTACTGCCAAAAGAACAAATAAATTTGTGTTGGAAGAAGTACAGAGAGAATGCTCTATAGAAGCCAGAAAGTCCAGACTTCATCTCTTATACTTTGGATGTATTATCAGGAGAGGCCAGTCCCTGTAGAAGGACATCATACTTGGTAAAGTGGTGGGTCAGTGTAAAAGAGGAAGACCCCCCACTGAGAGGGATTAGGACAGTGGCAGCAGCAATGGGCTCAAGCATAAAAATGATTATGAGGTTGACAAAGGACCCCACAGTGTTTTGTTCTATTGTGCATAACATTGTTATGAGTTGGACCCAACTTAATGGTACCTAACAACAAAAATAACAATGGGCAAAATGTAGAACTGATGTAGCTAGCATTTAAAAAAAAAGGAGGGAATACAAGGAGTCATATCCAATCATTTCAAGAGGTTCCATATGATAAAGAACTGACTGTATTGAAGGAAAAAGTCCAAGCTGCACTGAAGGCATTGGCAGAAAACAAGACTCCAGTAACTGATGTAACATAAAATGAAATGTTTCATTGAACTGGTAACAGTGCTGGAGGCTTGCAATTTTCTATGCAAAGAATTTTAGAAGACAGTTACTTGGACAGCTGATGGGAAAAGATCCATATTTTTGCCTATCAAAAAAGGATTATCCAATGGATTGTAGAATTCATCAAATAATATAATGAATATCACATGCAAATAAAATTTTACAGAGGGTAAGTAAAAAAAATTGTTGTAATGGTACATCAACAGGGAGCTGCCAGAAATTCAAGTTGCATATCAGAAAAGAGTGGAACTAGGAATGTCATTGCTGACACCAGATGGGTTTTGTCTAAAGCAGAGAGTACTCTAAAGACATATAGTTGTGTCTTACTGACTATTCAAAGGCATTCAGAGAACAGTTACTGTATATGGACATCATGCTTGAAAAAGTGGAGTGTCAGCAAAAAAGAAAGAGACTGGGTTGACATACTGGCTACAACAATGGGCTCAAACATACTTGCTCTTGAGCTTAAAGAAGCTAAAGTAAATAGAAGATATAAGGTGGTAAAATAACTGAATAGAAAATTTCATAGGGCAATTCTAAAAGACAAAGCCAACTATTATAATGAAATATACCAATACCTGGAGTTAGAAAACCAAAAGGGAAAAACGCACTCAGTATTTATTAAACTGAAGGAGCTGAATAAAACATTCAAGAAATATGGAAGGCTTCTATGGGAAAAATATTGAATGATGCAGAAAGCTTCAGAAGATGAAGGAATACATAGTCACTGTACAAAAAAAAAAAAAAAAAAAAAGTTTTTTTCAAGAAGTAGCATATGATTAAGACCCAACGATATAGAAGGAAGAAGCTCAAACTGTTCTAAAAGCAATGGTAAAAAACAAGATTACAAAATTTGATGTAATACTAATTGAAATGTTTCAACAAACTGATGCAGCATTGGTGGCTCTTATTCATCAATGCCAAGAAATTTGGAAGACAGTTACACTGACAACCAACTAGAACAGATCAATATTTGTGTCCATAACAGAGAGAGATTTCCCAACAGAATGTGGAAATCATCTAACAATATCATTAATATCACATACTAGTATATTTGCTCTGAAGATAATAAAAAATGGTTAAATCAGTATCTTGACAGAACTTCCAGAAATTCGAGCTAGATTCAGAAGAGGATGTGGAAATAGACATATCATTACTGACAACTGGTTGATCTTATGTAAAGAAGAGAATACTAGAAAGATGTTTACTTGTGTTTCATTGGCTATGCAAAGGCTTTCAACTGTGTAGATCATGACAAACTATGGATAAACTTGCAAATAATGGGTATTCCAGAATACTTAATTGTGCCCATGCGGAACTTATTCACAGACCAATAAGCAGTTGTTAGAACAGAATAAGGGGATATTGAATGCTTTAAAATCAGGGAACGTGTGCACCAGGGTTGTATACTTTCACTATACTAATTCAACCTGTATTCTGAGCAAATAATCCAAGAAATTGGATTACATAAAGAAGAATGTGGTATCAGGATTGGAGGAAGACTTGTCAGCAACTTGGAATATGCAGATGATACAATCCTGCACGAATCGGGCTGCGAACCTAAAGGTCAGCGGTTCGAAACTACCAGCCGCTCCGCGGGAGAAAGATGAGGCTTTCTACTCCCGTAAGGATTTACACCCTCGGAAACCCTGTACAGGGTCGCTATGGGTCGGAACCGACTCGACGGCACGTAACAACAACAACAACAATCCTGCATGCTGAAAGCAAAGAGGACTTAAAATATTTTCTTATGAAGATCAAAGACCACAGTCTTCAGTATGGCTTGCACCTCAACGTAAAAAAAACAAACAAACAAACAAACAAAAAAATCTCACATGTGGAAAAATAAGCAACAGCATGATAAATGGAGACAAAATTGAAATTGTCAAAGTCTCTGTTTTGCTTGGATCCACAGTCAATGCTCATGGAAGCAATAGCCAAGAAACAAACAACATATTGCATTAGGCAAATCTGCTGCACAAACCTCTTTAAACTGTTTAAGAGCAAGATATCAGTTTGAGGTCTAAGACTCATCTGACCCAAGCCATAGTATACTCACTGCCTCATATGCATGCAAAAACTGAACAATGAATAGTTAAGCTTCAGAAGAATTAAAGCATTTGAAATATGGTGTTGTAGAAGAATTTATATAGAGTTATGGATTTTATGGACTGTCAGAAGAACAAGCAAATCTGGTAAAATGGAGGATCAAAGAACAAAAGGAAGACCCCCCCCCCCCCAAAGATATATGACTGACATAGCCACAGCTGCAGCTGTAACAATGGGCTCAAATATAACAATTGTGAGAATGGGCAGGCCTTGGCGATATTTCATTCTGTTGTGCATAAGAACACTGTGATTGGGAACTGAATGGAAGACACCTAACAACAGTTTATCTAACAAATATTTAAACACAGATCATTTTCTCAGTGGAAGAACATTAGAATATATTATAACTATGTATCATAATTAGAAAGGAATTAAAGAACATTTAACTCAACCCACTTATTTTGCAAATGAGAATTAGAAATTAGTCAAAGGATATATTGCAGCATAATGTAAGATTCTGAAGCAAACTTAATGGCATAGAATATTGGTCTTTTTTTTATTGATAAGCCCAGATAAAACTTTTTATTATGAACAATAAGAATTCAATTGGGAAATTAATTATAAATTCATAAAATTCTCAATTTACTAGGTCAATCATTAGATTAATCAAAGAAGAATAGTGGCATGAAGAATATTTTGGTTTTTTTGTTAAATTCCATAGATTCAATTCTTACTCAGAGCAGCCCTGTACAGGGTTTTCTATGAGTGACTTGTTGGTTGAAACCACAAACTTTGTGGCTCACAGTCCAGTGCTTATCTTACAAGAGCCATACCAGGACTCCTTGAATAATATTGTCATTGTCGTTATGTGCCGTAGAGTCGGTTCCGACTCATAGCGACCCTACACAGGGTTTCCGAGGCTATAAATCTTTACGGGAGCAGACTGCCTCATCTTTCTCCTGCGGAACCGCTGGTAGTTTCGAACTGCTGACCTTGCAGCTCGCAGCCCGATTTTGAATAATATTAGGAGTTCATATTTATTAATAAATACTTTCTAATACGTATTCCTGGTGTGGCACTGTAGGATCAGAATTGGACTTCAAACTACGAAGCTGGCAATTCAAATCCTCTAGCTGATACTCGGAAACCCTATACAGAGTCACTATAAGTCCCAACCAACCTCAACAGCACTTACCAGCAACAATGGATACTGCTAGTGACCTACTCAACATCTATTTAGTTCTTTTTTTTTTTTTTTGCTGGTAGATACAAGAGGAGTCCTGGTGTGGCACTGTATGATAAGCACTGGACTACTAGCCATAAGATTGCTAGTTCAAAGTCATCAGCCACTCATTGGAAGCCCTATACAGGATTGCTATGAGTCAGTACCAACTCAACAGCACTTAACAACAAAAGTAGATACAGTTTTTTTGTTTTGTTACGTTTTTGTTTTCTTACCCATGTGTTTCAAATGAAAATAAATTGGTTCTCATCTCAAGAGGGCAAATCCTAATCCCCTTTGCCAAAGATTGCATTTGGTTTTCTTGGCACAATTTTTTTTGTTTTTCTGTTTTCCATCCCCATTTACATCTATCACTGAGTTTTATTCAATTTCAAATGCTTAACATGTATGTCCACCCTTTTCTGTCTTTTACCTCAGTTCCAGCCTCCATCCTCTCTTCCTAGGACTTCTTCAAATGCTTTTGATCTTAACTGCCTTCCAAAAGATTTCTGCTACAGTTCCTTGTTGTTGTTCTGTGCCATGGAGTTGGTTCCGACTCACAGCGACCCTGTACGGGGTTTCCGAGGCTGTAATTCTTTACGGGAGCAGAAAGCCTCATCTTTCTCCCACGGAAAAGCTGGTAGTTTTGAACTGCTGACCCTGAAGTTAGCAGCCCAATTAGTAACATTTACCACTTCAAAACAATGAATTTTAAAGTAGTAAATGGTACTAGTTAATGCTTCATATACATTTCTAATGGTTTCCTATTGCATTAATAATAAAATTAAAATAAATCACAAAATCTTTTTCACAATTTATTGTTAGGGTGCCTTAGAGTAGGTTCTGACTCATAATGACCTTATGTACTACAGAAAAAAAAACAAACAAACACAAAAACACTGCCTGGTCCTGCTAGTGAGTAGCTAAAAATTTTAAGAACCCTGGTAGCATAGAGGGTTACTCATTGTGCTGCTAACCACAACACTAGCAGTTTGAATTCACCATTGCCTCACAGGGAGAATGATGAGGATTTCTGCTTTGGCAAAGATTTACAACCTTGTAAACCTTACTTCTGGTTGCTATGAGTTGGAACCAAATTGATGACACACAGCAATAGCAATTAAAATGTTTCACATATATTTTTACTACTTTAAGGATGTCATCACTCTAACCCAGAGATAGTAAGTGACTTAGCCAACTCATACAGTTCATAGATAGTAGATCCTTTCAACATACATCACTATTCTTTTTTCTTTTAATTTTTGCTAGTGTCTTATTGCTTCTGTGGGGTTCTAGCTGAAAGATACCATATTAATCCCATTGACCTTGAATTCCACAGACAAATCTCACATTATTATAGCTCTCTGGAGCATATCCTTAGAGATAGAAAGCAAGGAAACTTAACAAAATTGCCTGTTACTTCCCTAATTTATTTAGCAAATGAAGCATGAAAGTTAGAAAAAAGCAACCATTTTTAGAACTCAAAGAAAAACGAAAGGGTTAAGATCAATATACAACAATCAGTTGGACTCCTCTATACTAATAAAGGTAATTTAAAAAGGAAATTAAGAAAACAGTACCTTTTAAAATAGCCACCCAAAAGATAAGATATTTAGGAATAAATCTAACGAAAGATAAAAGACCTATGCTAAGAAAACTACAAAATACTACTACAAAAAAAAACAAGAAGAACTTTACAAAAATGGAAGACTTAACACTAAGAATATGTCAACTACCCAAAGAAATCTATAGATATAACGCAGTCCCAATCCACATTTCAGCATTGTTCTTTAAAGAGATTGGGGTGGGGGAATGATAAAATAAAACAAAGCAAAAAACTGATGACTAACTTTATTTATATGAAAAGGAAAGAGATTTTGTATAAGTAAAGCATTACTTAAGAAGAAAAAGAAAGCTGGCATCTACTCACTTCCTGATTTTGAAAATTTCTATGCAGTTACAGTGGTTAAAACAGTCTGGTACTGGTACAAAGAAAGACACATAGATCATTGAAACAGATTAGATAAACAAGAAGTAAATGTACCCACATACAAACAGTTGACATTTGACAAATTACCAAAAGACATTAAATGGGGAAGTGATAGTCACTTTAATAAATCCTATTGACAAAACTGGGAATCCATTTGCAGAAGAATGAAATAAAATCCATATCATACACCATATATAAAAACAAATACAATGTGGGTAAAGACCTAAATGTAAAACCTAAAAAATATAAAAATCATCAATGAAAAAACAGGGAGAAACAAAGGGATCAAAACACCCCAGGCAATAGATGTAGTTCCTAAATTTGTTGCCCGTGGGGACCAGACAGCAGTTCAGAGGCACGGCAGCCAGTCACCAGGACTCCTTCCAGTCTCATGATGACCTGGTGGCTCTGTAGGCTTTGGATATCTGGATCAGAACCTATTCAAATCCAGGAACAAAGGCAGTACAGTTGGCACCTACCTCACTCTGGCATGGTTCACAACTGTGAAGTTCTGAACTACTGGACAGCAGGGGACTTTGTTAAGCGTTGGAGAGGGTAGATCACAACTCCAGTCACCAGGGAAATATGAAGAACAGTAAAAACTCACTCATTTCCCATTGACAGTTTCTGGCATAGATCTGCACTACCAGGCTGCTATCTGTTTCCAAAGTCGTCTGAAAAAGTTTAAAATAGCCTTGCTCTCCAGTCTGTCTACCTTCTTCTCCACTCCTGTTTCAGCTTTTCCTCCAGTAATATTTGATGTGTATATTGTTTGGTCTCCTTTATCTTTGTTGTAGAGGACCTGTATGTAGTATGTCTGACTAATCAATCAACTTGTGAAACAGCCATAGAAAGTTTTTTAAGACTTGAACTTTCAAAAATAATTCAATGTGTTTGTCAAATTGATGAAGAGAATATTGACAATGACATAACAAAAATTTAAACATAATAACATGCAAAAAAGTTGCCTAAACTGTGGGAATAGTACAAAATTAATACGGCTACATTACAGAGCCCTAGTGGTATTGTGGGTTTGGCATTGTGGGTTAGGCACTGAATTGCTAACAAGGTCAATGATTCCAACACACCAACTTCTCTGTGGGAGAAAGATGATGCTATCTGCTCCCATAAAGATGTGTAGTTGTTGTTGTTGTTAAGTGTTGTCAAGTTGATTCCGACCCACAGTCACCCTGTATAGGGTTTCTGAGGAGTCTCAAACATTTTATATAGGATCATAGTGCATGGGAATCAATTCTAAGGCAGTTAAGTTTGGATGGAGTCTTGCTGTGGCACTGTGGGTTAATGCGTTGGACTGCAAAGTCACTTTGAACCACAAGGTTGGCGGTTTAAGCTCATCAGCTGCTCTAAGAAAACTCAACAGGTTGGAATTGACTCAACAGCACTTAACAACAACAACAAGTTTGATTTGATTTGGTAAGTTACATTAAAAATTCTACAGAAGGTTTTGGGTAAAATATAAGACTAGTTTGTTATAATTAATAAGGTCCCATTATATATGAAAGACATTAATGCATATTAAATGAAAAATTTTATAAGTTATCCAAATTTGATACACTTTAATAAATCAACATAATACAGTTAAAAAGAAAAAGAACTAGAAATATGTGGCAAATATATAATTATGATTATCACTATTTTTCCAGTTTATGCTGTACCTTTAAAGCTGTAGATTGTATTTAATAATTCTCATTCTAATTGCAGAGAATGCTGCTACTTTATAAATGTAAGAGCAAGGTCATATTATCTTTTGTTGTTGTTAAGTTTTGCTAGAGTCAGTTCTGATTCATTAACAAGTAAATTTCAAATCAAAATCCTTTATTTAATACCCTCCAATACAGGTTCACAGGTTGACAAGTAAATTTTTTTATTTTTATGCTTGTATAAATTTATGTAACCAAATCTTTATTAAACTGTAAGTTTTGGTTACATAAATTTTTATCAAAAAGTTGAAATGATACATTCCGTGAAATAGGATATTATTTGCTTTGGTCATGCAGACATACTTAAATCACCAGAAATAGCATTTACTGACTTCTTACCATTGTGTTGTTTAATAAGCTTTTGTTTCATTTCCAAATCAATACTTCACCTTTGTCTATTGGGGATGCTGTCACTAGCAATAGATTTGGTGTATTTGAGAACTACGACACACTTCACAGTAACACATTTGAAAGAAAATTTACCAGAATAATAGCACAACAGCACTTGAGATGTGTGATTCATGAATTGGATGCTGCTGCCTACAAGTTGAAGCATATGCTGCTATAAAGTAAACTTTTTGCTTGTAAGGGAAAGTCTACAAAACAATAGTAACTGTATTTATAAATGAAAATCAGTAGAATACAAATGTAATGATATAATCTTGAGTGACAGAGAATTTATATTTTGCATACCAATAACGTTTTGTTGTTGTAGTCAGGTGCCATCAAGTCTTCACAGGATGAAACGCTGTCAAATATTGGGCCATCCTCACCATTGTGGCTATGTCTGAGCCCATTGCTGCTTCCACTGTGCCAATCCATATTGTTGGGGATCTGTCACTATTTCTCCAACCCTCCACTTAACAAAGCGTGATATCCTTATCCAGGGACTGTTGTCTCCTGACAATATGCCTAAAGTATAAGAGACGAAGTCTGGCCATCCTGGCTTCAAAAGAGCATTCTGGCTGTATATCTTCCAACACAACTAGTTTGTTCTTTTGGCAGTCCTTGGTACTTTTAATATTCACCTCCAACACCAAAGCTCAAACACATCAGTGTTTCTATGGTCTTCCTTATTCACTGTCCAACTTTTGTATGCATATGAAGTTATTGAATATACCATGACTTGCTACAGGCACACCTTAGTCCTCATACTGACATCTTTGCCTTTCAACCCTTTAAAGAGGTCTTGTGCAACAGATTTGCCTAAAGAAATCTGTCCTTTGATTTCTGGACTGCTGCTTCCATGAGTGTTGATGGTTGATCTGAGCAAAATGAAATTTTCTGCAACTTCAATCTTTCCCCCATTTATTGTGATGTTATATAACTGTCCAATGGTTAGGATTTTTGTTTTCTTTATATCGAGGTACAAACTATACCAAAAACTGTGGTCTTTGATCTTCATCAGTAAGTATTTTAAGTTCTCTTGGCTTTCTGCAAGCACAGTTGTAACATCTGCATATTGCAGGTTGTTAATGAGTCTTTCTCCAATCCTGATATCACCTATTCTTCATGTAACCCAGCTTCTCAGGTCATTTGCTCAGAATACAGATTGAATAATTATGGTGAAATAATTCAACTGTGGTGCATACCTTTCCTAATTTTACAACATTCAGTATTCCCTTGTTCTGTTCACACAACTGTCTCCTTGTCTGTGTGCAGGTTCCTTAGGAGTACAATTAAGATTTCCATAATACTCATTCTCAGCAATGTTGTCCATAGCTTGTCATGATCCACATGATCAAAAGCCTTTGCACAGTCAATTAAGCAAAGGTAAATATTTTTTTCTGGTATTATCTGCTATCAGCCAAAATCCATTTATTGCCAGCAAGGATATCCCTTGTTCTACATCCTCTTCTGAATCTGGCTTGATCCACTGAAAATTCTATGTCAATGTATGGTTGCAGTCATTTTTGTATTATCTTTAGTAAGACCTTAGGCACATGGAATATTAATGATTTTGTCTGATTATTCCCGCATTAAGGATTATCATACAAATATGGATCTCCTCCAGTCAGGTAGCCAAGTAGTTGTCTTCCAGATTTCTAACCAGTTTATTGAAAGATTTTGATTTGTATTCCATCTATCCCTGATGCCTTGTCTTTTTGCCAATGCCTTCAGTGCACCTTAGATTTCTTCCTTCAGGATCATTGGCTGTTGATCATATGCTACCTCTTGAAATGGTTGAACCCTGACCATTTATTTTCAGTACAGTGACTCTGTGTATTCCTTCCATCTTCTTCTTCTTCTTCTTTTTTTATTAGAAAAAAATTTATTTATGAAAATCTTAAGCATTACAAAACTCAGACACTTCACTTAGGTGCAACAAAGGTAGAAATGATGCTAATCATCCTTTCCATAAATTGAGTAAGATGCTAGTTCTGCAGAACATAGTAATCCATAAAGCAGCAATCTTCAAAATTTTTGTTAAAATAAGCAAGGCTACAATTGTTGTTGTTAAGTGCCGTCGAGTCAGTTCTGACCCATAGTGACCCTGTATAGGGTTTCCAAGGAGTCACTGGTGAGCTTGAACGATCGACCTTGTAATTCAAACGGCTTTGCAGACTGGAGCATAACACCAGGACTTCAATTAGGTAGAGTTTTTAAGAATATAATGAGTGATACATGACAGTTTCATGAAGTGATTTTATATAAGCTTAGACAAAGGTACTTATATAAGCTTAGAAGAAAAACATTTTTCACATGGGTAAAACATTGATGTCATAACCAAACCATATGGTCCATAATTTCATAACTGGATTCTCTATGTTAGACATTGAAGATGTGACCTTTTCATCCTAGCCTCTCTATTCTTAACTTGTTGTTTTTAGTTTTATAGTGACAGAATATTTAAAGAGATACAGTAGGTGGAGGCCATAGACACTACATATAAACACAGGAGTAAAAAGAGGTATTGATGAACATGAGGACAGCATGAAAATACTTTCAGAAGCAAAGACAAAATGGTTTAAAATAAGAGAATATTAATAAATCATTAATCTGCTGCTACAATGAGGCCACTTCAGGCTCCCTAAACCTTTGCTTTCTTCTCCTTTCATACTTGCCCATGTTTCCTCCGTTGCTCTTCCCTTGTCTGTAGATGAGGTTGTTTCTAAGTTTTCTTGTAGAAACTCACTCTGTTTACATGTTCATTCATGGTATTATTTTCTTTAGATTGCCCCATGGTTTCCTCTTCCCTTTGTTTGGCTTATAGGTGAGGCGAGGAGACAAACTTGCTTTGAGATCAAACACTCGTTTCTTACCAGAGACAGGAGTCTGCATAGCCTCTGCAGCCAGCTTGAAGACGGTAATAGCAGCAGAATCAGCCTTAGTAGCCTTTCACTTTGTGCCTCAAGCACAACCAAGACTTTTGGAATATTCCCAGATAATGTTCACATGTGGAGACTTTCTGGCTGGAGTCTTGGTCAGAGAGCGTTTATGCTCATTATCTTCGGTAGTAGCTGAAAACCTGACATTCATTTTTGCTACTGAGACATGACTGACCACTTTGTATACAAGATGTTCTGACTTGTGGTGCCCTGAGATCCACATTGCTAGCGTCACTGGCTTCCAGAAGCACAAGCTACAAATGGCCTTCTGAGCAGAACCTGAGTTGCTACCTGAGTCAAGACCACTCCCTTTTGAATAGGCTGCTTCTTCAATTCATTAAATGAATTGTTGTTCTCTTCAGAGGTTTCCTGTTTCTCTCAACATATTGATCAATGGACTCCATTTCCTTAAAATGAGCCTCACGAACCTTCTTAAAATCATTTATTCTGCTTCTTTTCATGTAAACAGAATCCTTATTAACTTGTCTCTAATGTAGTTGAGATGAGTTTTGAGATCCTGCTTTTCCTGCTACTCCTGATTCTGGGATTCAGTGGGATCATTTATTTTCAATTCTGAATGAAACTGCTGGGAGTTAAGGTTCCCTTTAATTGTCTTGAGACTTCTCCTTGGTTTGGTGGTGTGCCTGACTTTTTCCTCTCTGTTTCTTCCTGATCTCTATTTTCTATTTCACTCTCATCACAAGAGGATGAAGACATTTGACTTTCAGTCTGATTCTTATTTTCCTTTCTTGCTTCCTGTTGAGGGTGAGCTTTCAAGGCTTTTAACAATTTATCAGCCCTCAGGTTAGCCCAGAGGCCCAGCCTCTTGGCCAACTTCTGCAAGTCACTAAATTGAAGGTGTTCAAGTCCTCCAGGGAGTGAATGGTCATCGTGAGTAGCAATCCATGTGACCACATAGAACAGGGTCTGCGACTCTCCCAACACCCATTTCATCTTCTTTTGATGCTTTCTGCATCATTCAGTATTTTGCTCATAAAATCTTTCTATATGCCCATTCAAGGCTTGAGTTTTTTCTTCAGTTCCCTCAGCTTAAGAGATGATGAGAATACTCTTCCCTTTTGGTTTTCTAACCCCAGGTCTTTGCATATTTTGTTATACTTTTTAAATTTGTCTTCTTGAATGACCTTTAATTTTTCTGTTCAGTCCTTGTACCTCCTCACTTCTTCCATTTGCTTTAGCATCTCTATGCTGGAAAGCAAGTTTCAATGTCTCTGCTGATATTCATTTTGGTCTTTTCCTTCTTTCTTATTTTCTTAATAACCTACTGTTTTCTTCCTGTATGATATTCTTGATGTCATCCTACAACTCTTCTAGTCTTTGGTCATGAGTGACTAATGCATCAAATCTGTTCTTCAGATGATCTCTAAATTCAGGTGGGATATATTCAAGGTCATATTTTGGCTCTTGTGAACTTGTTTTCATTGTATTCCACTTCAGTTTGAATTTGCATATGAACAGTTGATGGTCTGTTCCACCTTGTACCCTGGCCTTGTTTTGGTTGGTGATATGGAACTTTTCCCCCATCTCTTTCCACAGAAGAAGTCAGTTTGATTTCTGTGTATTCTGTTTTGTGTGGAAAAGGTGTATAGTCATCTTTTATGTTACTTTGAAAGGTATTTGCAATTAACAAGTCATTGATCTTTCAAAACTCTATCATGAGATCTCCAGGATCATTTTTACCACCAAGGCCATATTTTAAACTACTGACCCTTCCTCATTGTTTCCAACCTTTGCATCCCAATTGCCAGTAATAATCATTATATCTTGATTTCGTGTTTGTTCAATTTCAGACTGAAGAAGTTGGTAGGATTCTTCAATTCCATCCTTACTGTCTTTAGTGGTTGGTGTGTAAATTTGAATAATAGTGGTATTAACTGGTCTTCTTTATAGGCATGTGGATATTTTCATATCACAGATTTATATTTCAAGATAAATCTTAATATGTTCTTTTTGATGATGAATGCAATGCCATTCCTCTTCAATTTGTCATTTCTGACATCATAAGTCATGTGATTTTCAGGTTCAAAATGGCCAATACCAGTCCATTTCAGCTCATTAATACCCAGGATATCGATGTTTATGCATTCCATTTCATTTTGAGAATTTTCAGTTTTCCTAGATGCCTACTTCTTACATTAAATGCTCTGATGTTTACAGCTCGTTGTCTTCATTTTGAGTTACTCCCTATCAGAAAATTCAGTTCTTGAGGAATTTACTCCATTCATGACAGCACAGTCAACTCTACTTTGAGGCATCAGCTCTTCCCTAGTTCCATTTTGAGTGACTTCCAACCTGAAGGGTCAGCTTTGGCTCTATATCTGTCAATATTCTGGTGTTCTTCATCATGTTTCAGTATTCACTATTCTGGTGCTGACAGTTTTCCACTGCTATTCATAAGGTTTTCAATGACAAAATATTCAGAAGTAGTCCTTCTCTCCTTCTTCCTACTCTGTCTTCATGGGGAAGCTCAGCTGAAATCTATTCAGTCTAGGTGACCTTGCTGGTATTTAAAATACCCATGGCATAGATTGCAGAATCACAGCAACATGCAAGCCACCATAGTACAACAAACTAACAGAGGAGTGGTGAAGCAACACTTTAGTTCTACTAATTTCTTTCTCTCTCTCACACACAAATATTACAAAATAACTTAGATCTGGTGAAATAATAAGAGAAATATCACCATTGAATAGATGTCAGAAAATTATGTTTTGGGATAAAGTCCAAATCACCACTTGTTATTTTTTGGTTTTGCTAATTAAGGAGCTCTGGTAGCGTAGTGGTTACAATTCAGGCTGTGAATCGCAAGGTCAGCAGTTTGAAACTACCAGCTGTTCCGCGAAAGATGAGGCTTTCTGCTCCCGTAAAGATTTACAGCCTCAGAAACCCTATACAGGGTCACTATGAGTCTGAACCGACTCCACAGCACATAACAACTACAACAATTATAGAAACAATCTATAAAAAAAAAATAATAGCTTTATTCATATTTAATGTTAAATATGTGCAATTCTGTAGCATCAAATCCACTGACAATATTGTGCAATTTTCAATACTATCTATTTTCAAAACTCTTTTATCCACATAGTCTGAAATTGTATGCTTTGTAAGCAACAATCCCATGTCTTCAATATTTGGTAATCACTGGTCTATTTTCTGTCTCTATGTGTTTGCCCATTCTAGATAGTATAAAGAATTGTAATTATACAATATTTGTGCTTTAGCATTTAAATTGCTTTACTTGGCATAGTATCTTCAAGGTTTATGTGTTTTAGGTTGTATCACTGCTTCAATCTTTTTTATGGATGAATAATAGTCTATGGTCCAAGGCCAGGCAATGTTTCATTCTGTTGTGCATAAGATCTCTATTAGTCAGAATCTAAAAACAGCATCAACAACAATATTCATTTGCATAAATATATCATATTTTGCTTTTTCATTCATCTGTTGATGAATCCTTGGATTGCTTTCAATTTATGGCTACAGTTAAAAACACTGAACATGACTGTTACAAGTTTCTTATTGATTCCCTGCTTTCAAATTTGGGGATTATAACCTAGGAATGATAATATTATGGAGTAATTTCATGTTGAACACTTTGAGGAACTGACAAGATATTTTCCACAGAGCTATCCCATCCAACAGTGAGATCTTGGAGTGGCAGCGATATGTTCATCGTCAAAAAGAACATATCCAGATCAGTCATGCGGTACAATGCTATAAGTGATAGGAAAATATCCATGCGTCTACAGGGAAGCCCAGTTAATACCACTATTATTCAAAT
>NW_006408576.1:8509648-8543392 GCF_000296735.1 Chrysochloris asiatica
ATCATTGATGGACTCAAGTGTGGCAGCGGTAGTGAGGTTGGCCCAGGATCGGACATAGTTTCGTTCTGCTGTGCATGGGGTCGCTATGAGTCAGTTCCAACTTGATGTATTTGACAACAACAACAACAACAATCCATCCAACATTCTTTCTGGTGATGTTGATTTCTTCACGTCCTCACCAACACTTGTTGTTTTATATTTATCTGGAGTTCTGGTGTGGTGCTGTAGGTTAATGCACCAGATGGCGTAGACGATTGTACTGCAAGGCCAGCAGTTCAAGCTCACCTGCTGCTCCTTGGAAACCCTATAAAGGGTCACTATGGGTCAAAACCAACTCAACAGCACCTAACAACAACTAAAACATCTATCTTCTATCTATCTATCTATCTATCTATCTATCTATCTATCTATCTATCTATCTATCATCTATCATCTATCATCTATCTATCTAATAATCATACTAACAGGTGAGAAGAGATATCTTATTGTGGCTTTCATTTACATTCTAATCATGATAATGCTGAACATCTATCTTTTTAAGTGCTCATAGGTCATTTTGGAGTCCTGATGTGGCACTGTGAGTTAATGTGCTGGACTGCAAAGTTGCTTTGAACCACAAGGTAGTTAGTTCAAACTCACCAGCTATTCCTTGGAAACACTATCCAGGGTCGTTATGGATCTGAAACAACTCAACTGCACTTAACAACAACAATAGGTCATTTTAATGAGCTCTGGTAGTGCAGTGGTTACAAGTCCTGCTGCTAACTTCCAAGTCAGCAGTTTGAAACTACCAGCTGTCCTATGGGAGAAAGATGAGATTTTCTGCCCCCATAAAATTTTACAGCCTCAGAAACCCTATGCACGGTCACTATGAATAGGAACTGACTACACAGCATATAATCACCACCACCAGATCATTTTAATATCTGTTTAGCCTAATATTTCTTGAAGTTTAACTGGGCTGTTTTTGTTGTTGTTGTTGTTGAGTTGTATGTATTCTTTATGTAATTTGGATATTAAATCCTAATTAAATATGATTTGTAAATATTTTCTATTGTACCAGTTGTTTTCTCAGTTTTATGATAAAAGATTTTATATAAAGTTTTTTGATGAAATATATTTTACTGTTTTCTGTTTTTTCATTTGTTTCTTATACTTTTGATGTTATGCTCAAGAATCCATTGTCAAATATAAGTCATGAAGATGAAAAAAATCTTTGGAAAATGGAATTGAAGGATAATGGAATTTTTCCTTGAACTTTTAGAAGTCCATTCACATATTTCCCATGAGTTATTCTAAGAGTTTTAAGGATGTACTTCTTACATTTAGGACTTTGATACAGTTGAAGTTATTTTTTATGTATTGTAGAAGTAGACATACAACATTTTTGTTTTCCATGTGGAAATACTTTTCCAGCACCATTTGTTTAAGTGTCTGTATCTAATTAAATGAACTTGGCAATCCTGGCAAAAATCAATTCTATGTATATACATGTATGGATTTATCCCAAGACTTTCAATTTTATCTTATTGTTCTATATAAATAGCCTTATTCCAATATCATACTGTTTAGATTAGTTCTATAGTAAAAGTTTAAATCAGAAAGCAAGTGCTTGTATGTTGTTCTTATTTTTGAAAATTGCTTTGGCTATTTGGAGCCCTTAACAATTTCACGTGAATTTGAGGATAAGCTTTATCATGTTTTGGGGAAAAAAGCCTCTTTGAATGTTGGTAGACATTGCATCGCATTTCTAGACTTCTTTGAATAGTATCTTTACTTTTTAGATATTTATAAATTTAGTAATGCAGGTCTATCTGTTTGAAAATATCTTCTTGTAATTTAATTAAAAATCATTTAATTGCACAAAAGCTTAAATGTCTGATAAGTAGTATATGCCTTAAGATATATTGGCATATATCTTGGTGTATATTAACACTTAAACTTAGTATAAAATTATACTATGATCTTTTGTTCATATTTGCATTCCTGATTCTTCTTGAGAAAAGGTGACTTGATATTATTTGTGTTTTTGTTCTGGAAACAGACAAACAAACATTAGGCAAATTTTTATTTATCTTCAAAGATTGGAAAAAATTGCTTTGGATGAAAGACAATGAAAAAAAACAGAAAAATGTATTTTAAAAGGAAAAGAAGGAAGTAGAGAGCAAAGGGAAGTAGGAAAGCAATAAAAATAATCATTGAAAGTATTATTGAAATAATTTATGATACCAACTAGAGAAAATTGCTCTGTGAGAATGAAACATCATCCCATTATAAAAGGCAGGAGTGTCCAGATTGGGATGTAAATGGCATATGGAGAAAATTATTAATAAATAAATGCATATATGAGATAGGCAAACATGTAATACCCATACATCAAACAAACACACTTTTAACAGTGGATTTGAACACATAGCAAACCTATGTATGTTTTGTGATACTATATATCCTTACAAGAGCAGACAGCCTGATCTTTTTCACATAAATTAGCTAGTGGGTTTGAACTGCCAACTTTGTGGTTAGCAGCCCAATAGGTTTCAATAAATATTAAACACACCCATGATAAATTGTGATTTTAATGTTGACTGATGTGTGCAATCTATATGTACAAAATAAATTTTCTGTTGAGGGCGAAAACAGTGTTCAACTGTTACAGCAATATGTGGCTAAAAGCTAAATATTATATCACTATTTCTCACTGAACTTTTAGATTGCAAATATAAATTTTATGTTTTTAACATATTAATAATTGTAATTTTAATTATTAAATATTTTAGTTTCCTAGTGTTAGAAGATTACCATTATGTTGGATGATTCTTAATTTTATAAGTATGGTTAGGGTTCAATTTCTTCTAACACCACAATGAAACCAGATTTTATACTAAACAAAGTCATGGTTTTAATTGAATTTAGATAATTAGATAACAGAAAACATTCTTTGGTTATGGTTGTTGTTGTTGTTTGTTCATTAGATTAGTCTTTAATAGTTCTTTCAGGATTGAATTTTACTTATGATTATTTTACAACCAAAATTTAGGACTTTTACTTCTCCATCACTGGTCTGACAGTTTGTTGTACTGTGGTGGCATGCATGTGGCTGTGATACTGTATGATATGCCAACAGCATTTTAAATATCAGCAGAGAGGCTTGATATCTGCTAGAGTGGAGGTGTATTGAGTTTTGCCATTAGCCGTATCACAGAATTCCAGGCAAAGCAGATCCAGGAAAAAGCTCCAAAACTCAGAACCACATAGCTAGGAATATTTTAAAAGTTTGAAGGCTTATAGCTAGTAGAACTTTAAGCTGAAGTAAGAAATCATGTACTTCTGAATCTCCCAGGCTTGAAGGCCTGGAGCCGACATCTTGGGTGAGACCAAATGGCAAGACCAAGTGGTGGAGCAGAAACACCACAGAAAAATGTCATGGAAACCTGGAGAAAGGTAGACAATACACTTTGTCAGATTTGCTATGTTCTCAATTTCAATTTTTTTGGTATCTGGTTATTACCTTCCCCCCTCCCCCCACTGTTTGCACATGTTCATTCTGGTGACTACAGGGGTGCCTGAGCGAGTAGACACCACCCACCCTCACCACTGGTGGGTTCTACTGCCATGCATGCACACAAATACTCAGCCCAAGAGCAGTCCCTGAATATTTTTTTCTTTTTTTATATATACAGGAAAGGCCAGACCAGGACTGTAGAGAAGGAATGAGAGTTTAAAAAGAAAACAGCTTGAAAGTTAAATTAAATCCCAAGGCATAGCATAACAACCAACAGTGGCATCTAGAAATCTCTCAGGCAACTTTGAAAGCAAGAAGCTGAAGAGAGGACATTAAAGTCATACTAATATTAGGCTACAATTTTTTTTTTTTTTTCTTCTCTCCCTCCTCTCCCTTTTCTGGGATTATGTTGTTGTTGTTGTTGTTAAGTGCCGTCGAGTCGGTTCCGACCCATAGCGACCCAGTACAGGGTTTCCGAGGGTGTAAATCTTTACGGGAGTAGAAAGCCTCATCTTTCTCCTGCAAAGCGGCTGGTAGTTATAGACTGCATTATTTAGATTAGGTTTTTGTTGTTGTTGTTGTTTGTTTTTGTTTTGCTGTTTTATGCTTCCCCTTCTACTTTTGAGGGACTCTTTCTCTCCCTATATTTCCCAAGAAGAGTCAGCAACTGCTGCCATATAGTCAAGCTATAATCACACTCTATACAACACCAAAACCCAGGCAAGAACCAACACCAACTGCCATATACCAGGGAGGCAGACAACACCTGTTAAAGTTACACTGAGTTAAGGAATAAGAAGAGTGAAAAAGGAAGCCCACATCCTGATCACATCTACCTGGAAGCAGTTAAAAAGCATAAAAAATTCCAAAACACATACTCGATTAAGTATTAAGACCACAGATAAACACTAAACACGCCCAAGAAGCAAAAGCAGATGACCATATCATCACATGACCAGAAACAAGATAAAATGTCTGAGACAAATGACCTAGAGGTAGACCTGGACTCCAATCTGGAAGGAGGGCAGGCCTTGGAATTCAGAAAAATGATTATAAAATGTTTCAAAACACTTTACAATGGAGTTGAGAAAAATAAGGAAGAAGTTAGGAAAGCACTACAGGAACAATTAAATAAGATAAATACAGCATTGGAAACAAGTCAAAACTTACAAAACGGCTTATAGCTAGTGGATCCAAGCAACCAATAAAAGAATATCAGAACTAGACGGTAAATGAATCTATAATAATGTTGGGTGATTTAAATACACCACTTTCAAAAATGGACAGAACAACCAGAAAGAAACTTGATAAAGACATAGAAGAATTAAACACACAATCAAGAATCTGGACCTCATAGATGTGTACAGAGCATTCAACCCAACAACTGCACAATACACATTCTTTTACAGTGCACATGGAACATTCTCCAAAATAGACCATGTCTTAGGCCACAAAATAAATCTCCATAAATTTACAAATATCAAAATATTACAAAGCATCATCTCAGACCACAATGCTATCAAATTAGAAATCAACAATATGAAGACCAAGGAAATAAATTCAAATGCATGGAAACTGAATAACACTCTGGGTAGTAAAAGAAATTAATGGTGAATTCAATTAATTTATGTGAATTCACAAAATTCCCAGAAACAAATGAGAATGAAAACACAGCATACCAAAATATTTGGGACATGGCCAAAGCAGTGATGAGAGGACAATTTATTGCAATAAACACACACACACAAAAGAAGAAAGAACCAAAATTAACACATTAACACAGCATCTACAACAATTAGAAACAGATCAACAAAGGGAAACTGCAGGCACCAAAAGAAAAGAAATAATAAAGATTAGAGCAGAAATAAATGAGATAGAAAACAGAAAAATTATAGAAAGAATAAACAAGACAAGTAGCTGGTTCTTTGAAAGAATTAACTAAATTGACAGACCATTGGCAAACCTAACAAAAGAAAAGAGGGAGAAGACACAAATAACATGCATTAGAATCCACATGAGTGATGTCACAATGGAACCAAACGAAATCAAAAGGATAATAACAGAATACTATCATACTATGAAGAGTTGTACTCCAAAATATTTGAAAACTTATAAGACATGGATACATTTTCAGATAAACACGACCTACCTAAACTTACACACAATGAAGTAGAAAACCTGAACAGACCCATAACAAAAGAAGAAATTGATCAAGTCATCAAAAGACTCCCAACCAAAAATATCCAAGCCCAGTTGGCTTCACTGCTGAGTTCTACCAAACATTCAGGGAAAAGCTGTCACCAATTCTACTCACATTTTTCCAGAATATAAAGGAGGATGGAAAACTTCCTAATACATTTTATGAAGCAAGCATTACATTCATACCAAAACGAGGGAAGGACGTCACTAAGAAAGAAAATTATAGACCAATATCCCTCATAAACATAGATGCAAAAATTCTCAAGAAAATCCTAGCCAACGAAATCCAGGAACACATCAAAAAGATAATATATCATGATCAAATGGGATACATATCAGGGATGAAAGGATGGTTCAACATTAGAAAAATGATTAACGTTATCTACAATATAAATAAGAAAAAATAAAAGAACCACATGATCATATTGATTGATTCAGAAAGGAAATTTGACAAAATCCTACATCCATTCCTGATAAAAACACTCAAAAAGTAGGAATTGAAGGGAAATTCCTCAACATAATTAAGAGCATATATACAAAACCAACAGCTTACATTATTCTCAATGGAGAGAAATTGAAAGCCTTCACTCAGTAAACAGGAACTAGACAAGGATGCCCTTTGTCACCACTCCTATTCAATATTGTGCTGGGAGTCTTAGCAAGAGCTATATGACAAGACAGGGAAATTAAACATAACCAAATTGGCAAAGAGTAAGTAAAACTATCTCTATTTGCAGACAATATGATCCTATATGTAGAAAACACCAAAGATTCAGTAAAAAAGCTACTAGAACTCACTGGAAGATTTAGCAAAGTGGCAGGATATAAGATCAACATACAAAAATCAAGGATTCCTCTATACCAAAAATGACAGCATTGAAAAAGACGTTAGGAAAGCAATCCCATTTACAATAGCCACACAAAGTATGAAATATCTAGGAATAAATGCAACCGGAGAAACAAAGGACATATACAAAGAAAACTACAAAACACTACTAAAATAAACCAAAAGAGACCTACAAAAATGGAAGAATGTACCATGCTCCTGGATAGGAAGATTTAACATTGTGAAAATGTCAATACTGCCCAAAGCAATTTACACATATTATGCAATCCCAATCCAGATTCCAACAACATTCTTCAGAGAGGAAAAAAACAATTACAAACTTTATATGGAAAGGAAAGAAACACAGGATAAGCAAAGCACTGCTTAAGAAGAAGAAGAAGGTTGGAAACCTCTTACTCTCCAACTTCAAAATTTACTACATGCTTCAATGGCCAAAATAGCTTGGTACTGGTACAATGAAAGACACATAGATCAATGGAACAGAATTGAGAATCCAAAAATTAACCTATCTACATACAACCAACTGATCTTTGACAAAACACCTAAATATCTCGCATGGGGAAGTGATAGTCATTTCAACAGATGGTGCTGGCAGAACTGAAAAACAGTATGCAAAAGATTGAAACAAGAACTTCACCTCACACCTTATAAAAAACCCAACTCAACATGGATTAAAGACCTAAATGTGAATCCTAGAATTATGAAGACCATCAATGAAAATATTTGGACAAATGTGAGGGCACTAATTCAGGGAATATACAGACTACAAAACATTTTGAAAACTATACAAACAAAAGTAGACAAAATAGATGAGTGGGACATACTAAAAATTAAAAACTTATGTGCATCAAAAGACTTCACCAAAAGAGTGAAAAGGGAACCCAAAGAAGGGGAAAAAATATTTTGCAATGACCCATCAGACAAGGGACTTATTTTTAAAATATATGGGAAACTATGACACGTCTATAGGAAAAAGACAAATAACCCAATTAAAAATTTGGCACAGGACATGAACAGATACTTCACCAATAAAGAGATCCAGGCAGCCAACAAACATATGCAGAAATGTTCACAATCACTAGCCATAAGAAAGATGCAAATCAAAACAACAATGAGATATCATCTCATACCAGGAACAACAGAAAAGTTCAAATAAATATAGGACAATAAATGCTGGCAGGGCTGTGGAGAGACTGGGATGCTCCTGCATTGCTGGTGTGACTGCAGAATGGTCCAACCTCTCTGGAAAGCAATAAGGCGCTTACTCAGAAGGTTGGAAATAGAATTATCTTTTTTCTAGAAAATCCTCTACTTGGTATTTACCCACAAGAAACATGAGCCATAACATATTTACAATAACAAAAGGATAGAGACAGCCAAAATGCCCATCAACTAAAGAATGGATAAACAAACTGTGGTACATACGCATAATGGGCTATTATGCTACCTTAAAGAATAACAAGGAAGCTGCAAGCCACCGTATAACATGGATGAATCTTGAGGACATTGTGTTGAGTGAAATTAGTCAGTCACAAAAGGAGAAGTACTGCATAGGACCACTACTGTAAAATACTAAGAAAAAGAACCCATACTAAAGGTGGGGGGTTCTTTGCTGGTTCCTGGGATGTGGTGGGGGGGAGGGGGGGAGGAGAGGGAAGGGAAGGTGGAACACAGGACAGGGAATAGACACAGGATAGTTTTGGTGCTAGGGAGGAGGGTACTATACTAGAAGGGGGAGGGGAATAGAAGAACAAAGCTGATGGGAGAACAATTAGGCAGGTTTTCATGGGCTAAGTGGGACAGAGGTAAAGAATGATGTATGCACAACCTTGGAACAACAGGGCTCTGGGATACAGGAATTGAGACATGGTTAGAATAGGGAAAAGGGGTAAAATAATTTTAAGATGCTTTGCTGTGTTTTGAATCTTGGTTTCCCTGGCATACCATTATAAAATAGATGCTTGAGGGAGAGAGAAAGGAATAGCCAGAAATATAATCATAGAAAGCTTGTAAATCTGTCTTCTTCCTATAACTGGTTGGAATACCTAAAATGGTTCTACAACGTGCCCAGTACAAGAGGCTTCCTAAGGAGCCTCTGAATTACATAAGAACATAGGTAGAATCCTGAACAGCATCTAGAATCTTCAAAGTAGGGAAATTTTGAAAGGACAAGCAGACCAGCCTGGAGTGGCTAGAAGAACAGAAGATACTTCTTGAAAGAAAGACCAACAGGAAATATACAAAATAATATAGACAGACCGAGTGATTACTACAAGAACAAGCAAGTTGCTCGCCCAGGAGACATCAAGGCAAGGGGTTGGGTTCCCTCAGAGCAAACCCCTTTCCAAGACTAATACTCAGTGGGAATACAGGCTCTGATTGGTGGTCACGTTCTTCACCAATAATGGGAAGTGAGGGAAAAACAGCAATCAAGTTGTGATCCAAGCCCTACAACATTCAATAGACTCTTACGAACTCTGGTGGAGATCTGGTTGTCCAGCAGTGTGGCAAGACCTGGGTACTCTTGGGCCCAGAGTCAGTGACATAGCCACAGAGGACTAGATCATTCCCACCCCTTCCATACACAGAGTAGACAGGGATGGGCAACTTGGACATTGGCTACCCAAAGTCGGGGGGGGGGGGCTACAAAGGCAAGAAATGACTGGCTTATAAGCTTTCAAAAGAGAACCTAGATGGAGAGGGCGTGGAGGAAGGTAGAATCTCCACTGAGTAGTATCCAATCTGTCTTGGCAGGGCTGATGAAAGGAAATGCAGATAGATCGTCTGTGATACAATAGTGAATAATTGTTATCAGGACTTTTTGTGAAGGATGGAAATGTAAAGGTAGACATTTTGTAGCAAGGAGGGGAGTGATTAACTTTGCAGTCTAGGAGCAGAGAGGTCCCTGGGACCATCAAGGGAGAAAAGTAGAGAGCGGGACCCTACCCAGAGAAGCAGTGATGTCAGAGATGGAGCAGCTGGGGACTTTAGACCCAAAGAGGGACAGGGGCTGTGTGCTGATGACTGGGGGGCAGGCTTGTAGGGTATACCCTTTGGTTGGTTGATAATGCATGGAGGGGATTGTGACCATGGCAATTAAATGATGTTTGATAGAATGAATATATATATATATAATGTTTTAATGTGAATTATGTGATAGTTTACATAGGAGAACATTAGTTGTATATATATACAGAGTCCATGTAGACACCTGAATATTCAGGAACTAAAAACCTAATGAATAGCGCTGGAACATTGTGAGACATGCCTTCAAGTTTGGAAGGCATTAACGTAAAGCTGGGGAAGAGTAACCTCCTCAAAGTAGAGTTGACCATTATGACAGGAATGAAGCTAAGTTTTTAGGACCTTCATTTTCTGATGAGATACAACTAAGAGTGAGGAGGAAAAACTGCAAACACCCATTAATAATGAAAACATGGAAGGTATGAAGTACAAATCTAGGAAAATTGAAAATAATAAAAAATGGAATGATATGGATAAAGAGATGAAATGAGCTGGTATTGTCCATTTTGAATCAGACAAACATATGGTTTACTATACCAGAAATGACAAATCAAATAGGAATGGCATAGCATTCATACTCAAAAGGAGCACTTCAAAACCTCTCTTGAAATACAACGTTTATGTGATAGAATAATATCCACATATTTACAAAGAAAAGCAGTTAATGCCACTATTATTCCAATTTACAGACCAACCACTAAAGACAGTGATTATGAAGTTAAAGAATTTTACTAGCTTCGTCAGTCTGAAATTTATTAAAAATGCCATCAGTATGTAATGATAATTACTGGTAATTAATGAGACAGTTGGAAACAAACAGGAAGGATGAATAGTTGGAAAATAAGTCATTGATAGTAGAAATGATGTTGTGGACTGCATGATAAAATTTTTTAAAGACAATTGACTTATTAATTGCAAATCCTTTTAAAATAACATAAAAGTTACTATACACATAAAAGGAGCTCTGGTAGCATAGCGGTTACGAATCGGGCTGTGAACCACAAGGTCAGCAGTTCGAAACTACCAGCTATTCCACAGGAGAAAGATGAGGCTTTCTGCTCCCATAATGATTTACAACCTCAGAAACCCTATACAGGGTCGCTATGAGTCAGAACCAACTCCATGGCACTTCAGACTAAAGTTGAATAAAATTAAAGAAAGACCACCAGAGCAAAGATATGGCCTTGAATATATCCTGAACATATTTCACCTCAATTCAGACACCATCTCAGGTTCCAAAACATCAGGCATTTCTCAGAAACTCTATATAGGGTGACTGTGAGTCAGTCCTGAATCAATGGTACTTAACAAGGACAACAATAATAACATGGACAAAATATTGAATGATGCAGAAAGCATCCAAAGAAGATAAAATGAACACTAGAGTCACTCAGCCATTTTAAGAGGTAGCACACAATCAAGAACTCATAGCAATAGGAAAAATTCAAGCTGCTCTGAAAGAATTGGCAAAAAACTAGACTCCAGGAATATATGGAATAAAAATAGAAATCTTTCAACAAACTGATGAAACACTTGAAGCACTAACTCTATGTCAAGAAATTTGAAAGACAGCTACCTGGACAAATGATTGGGAGAGATTCCTACTTGTGCCCATTCCAAAGATGGGTGACTAAACGGAATACAGAAATAATAGAACAGTATCATTAATGACACTCACAAGAAAAATTTTTTTTTAAAGATAATTTAAAAATGGTCGCAACATTAAATTGATAGGGAACTGCCAAAAATTTAAGTCAGATTCAGAAGAAAATGTGCAACAAGGAATGTTTTTGTTGTAGTTAGGTGCTCTTGAGTCAATTCCAACTCACAGTGAGAACCATGCACAACAGAAAGAAATACTGCCCGAACCTACTCCATTTTTACAATCATTTTAAAACTTGAGTGCTTTGCTATTGCCACTGTGCCAATCTATTTTCTCAAATCCCATAACTAAAACCCTTCAATTCTTCTATAAACTTTATTCATTGTCCAACTTCCATATGCAGATGAAACTATTGAAAATAACATGACTTAGATCAAGCATACCTTAGTCCTCAAACTGATATCTTTGATTTTGAACACATTGAAAAGGTCTTGTGTAGCATATTTACCTAATTAAATAAACCATTTGATTTCTTTACTGTTGTTTCCATGAGTATTGATTGTGGATCCAACCTAAATGAAGTCTTTGTCAACTTCAGTCTTATCTCCCTTAATCACGATGTTATTTATTGGCCCAGTGGTGAGAATTTTTGTTTTCTTTACAGTTAAGTGTAACCAATATTGTAGGCTGTGGTCTTTGATCTTCATCAGTAAGTACTTTAAGTCTTTTTCTCTTTCAGCAAGCAAGGTTGTATCATCTGTATATCATAGGTTGTTCATGAACCTTCCTTCAATCCTGGTCTATGTAGAGGTTCCTCATGAGCAAAATTTAATGTTCTGGAATATTCATTCGCTGTAATGTTCTTCAAAGCTTGTCATGATCCACACAGTTGAAAGACTTTGTATAGTCAAAAAAGCACAGGTAAACATCTTTCTATTATTGTGTTATTTCAAGATTTATTTGAAGTAAGCCATGATATCCCTCACTCTATGTCCATGTCTGAATCAGCTTGGACTTTTGGCAGTTCCTTGTCAGTGTACTGTTGCAGCCATTTTGGCTGATGACATGGTGCTTTTTTAACCATCTCTTCCCACAGATGTAGTCAATTTGATGTCTGTCTAGACTGTCTTTTGAGGTCCATTTATATAGTCATCTTTCATGTTGTTTACAAAAGGTATTTTCAATGAACAAAATTGCAAAATTCCAAGTGATCTCCACCATCATTTCTATCACCAAGGCCATATTTTTCAACTACTGATTCTTACTCTTTGTTTCTTACCTTTGCATTCCAATCATCATTAATGATCAATACATCTTGATTGCATGTGTATCAGTTTCATACTGAAGAAATTGGTAGAATTCTTCAAATTCACCATCAATGGTTTTATTGGGTATGTGAATTTGAGTAATAGTAGTATTACTTGGTCTTCCTTGTAGACATATGAATATTATTCTATCACAGCTAATACTCATTGCTGAATTCAGATTGATTCGGTTGAAAGCAGGGAATACCAGAAAAAAATTTACTTGTGCTTTATTCATTATACAAATGTTTCAAATGTGAATCATGACAAGCTATCAATAGCACAGGGAAAGTTAGTATTCCAGATCACTTAATTGTGTGCATGACGGAACATCTACATAGACTAAGAGATAGTCATTTGAACTGTACAAGAAGATACTGAATGGTTTAAATTCATTAAAGTTTTAAGCCATAATTGTATCAGTTCACCACATTTACTTAATCTGGGTTCTCAGCAAATGATCTGAGAAGCTGAATTATATGAAGGAGAATGTAGCATCAGCATTTGCAGTAGACTCATTTAACAACCTGTGATATGCAGATAATACAACCCTCCTAGCTGGAAGAAAGAGGACTTAATATACTTACTGATAAAGATCAAACACCACAGCCTTAAGTAAGGATTGCATCTCAATCAAAAAAGAAAAATCCTCTCAAATGGACCACTAAATGTCATCATGATAAATGGAGAAAAGACTGAAGTTGTCAAATATTTAATATTGCTCATATCCACTATCAGCTCTCATGTCATGTCATGCCAGTCAAGAAATCAAATGACACATTGCATTAAACAAATATGAAACACTAAACAGTACATTTTTTTTTCTAGAAAATAATTTTGTTTACTGTATAATGCTAGTATTCTCCGTTTTTTCAATGTTTTATTATGAATTATGTGATAGTTTACATGGGAGAACATTAGCTTTACATTCATCCTTACCACATATTGTTTCATTGCCATGGTTACAATCCCCTCCATGTATCATCAACCAACCAAAGGGTATACCCTGCAAGCCTGCCCCCGGTTATCAGAGTCCCCGGCCACTCCATCTCTCCACATCTTCATCTCTGCCTCCATCTCTGGTGTCACTGCTTCTCTGGGTAGGGTGTTGCACTCTGCTCTTCTCCCTTGATGGTTCCAGGGACCTCCGCTCCTAGACTGCAAAGTCAGTCACTCCTCTTTTTTTGCTACAAAACGTCCACCTTTATATTTCCAACACTCCCAGTCAGTCCTGATAACAATTATTCACCATTGTACCACAAGGGACCTATCCCCATATCCTTTCATCAGCCCCACCCAGACAGATTGGCTACTACTCAGTGGAGATTCTACCTTCCTCCATACCCTCTGGATGTAGGTTCCCTCTTGAAAGCTTGTAAGCGAATCACTTCTTGACTTTGTAGTTCCCCCACCCCCAACACACACACACACACTGCATTTTGGATAGCCAATGTCCAAGTTGCCCATCCCTGTCTATTCTGAGTATGGAGGGGGTGGGAATGATCCTCACTGTAAAGATTTGTTCTCTCTTTTGAGCTACTGCATCCATAGGTGTAGGTCAACTTCATCAAATTGTATCAGATTACTCTTTTTTCCCTCTTCTTTCTTCTTCTAGTTGAGTTCTGAACATCCAGTCATTGAAGACAGGTCAAGTGGGTATTATCTGCAAATGTGGGTGTTCTTATGCATATGCCCTCTTTTCTTATCAGCTGGACACATCACTCTCCACTCTAGTTCTCTGTGGCTATGTCACTGACTATGGGCCCAAGAGTACCCAGGTCTTGCCACACTGCTGTCCAACCAGGTCTCCACCAAGTCTACTGAACTTTGTAGGGTTTAGATCACAGCTTCATTGCTGTTTTTCCCTCACTTCCCCTTATTGGTGATGAATGTGGTCACCAATCAGAGTGTGTATTCCCATTGAGTCTTAGTCTTGGAAGGAGGTTTGCCATGAGGGGAACTGACCACTTGCCTTGATGTCTCCTGGGCAAGCAACTCGCTTGTTCTTGTAGTAATCAATCGGACTACCTAAATTGTTTTGTATTTTTCCTGTTTGTCTTTCTTTCAAGAAGTATCTTCTATTCTTCTAGCCACTCCAGGCTGGTCTGCTTGTCCTTTCAAGTGGAAATTTCCCACCTCTATAGATTCTGGATGTGGTTCAGGCTTCCACCTATAGTCTTATGTATTGCAGAGGATCCTCAGGAAGCCTCCTGCACTGGACACGTTGTAGCCCCATTTTAGGTATTCCAATGAGTTATAGGCAGAAGATGCTCTTTCAAGCTTTCTATGGTTATATTTCTGGCTATTCCTTTCTCTCCCGCCTTCAAGTGTCTATTTTATAATGGTATGCCAGGCAAACCAAGAGTCAAAAGACAGACAAGCATCTTAACATTATTTTCCCCTGTTTCCCTATCCCAACCATGTTTCAATTCCTGTATCCCAGAACCCTGTTGTTCCAAGCTTGTGCATACATCATTCTTTACCTCTCTCCCACTTATCCCATGCAAACCTGATTAATTATTTTCCTGTCCATTTTGTTCTTCCATTCTCCTCCCCCTTCTTATGTATTGCCCCCCTCCCTAGCATCCAAACTATCCTGTGTCTATTCCCTACCCTGTACTCCACCTTCCCCTTCCCCCTGCCCCCACCCCCCACATCCCAGTAACCAGCAAAGAACTCCTCCCCCCCCCCCAAGTATGGGTTCTTTTTCTTAGTCTTTTACAGTAGTGGTCCTATACAATATTTCTCCTTTTATGACTGACTAATTTAACTCAACATAATGTCCTCAAGGTTCATCTTCCTTGTTACTCTTCAAGGTAGCATAATAGCCCATTGTGCGTATGTACCACAATTTGTTTATCCATTCTTCCGTTGATAGGCACTTTGGCTGTCTCCATCTTTTTGCTATTGTAAATAGTGCTGCTATGAACCATGGTGTACATATATCTACTTGTGTTATGGCTCATATTTCTTGTGGGTAAATATTACATAGAGGATCTAGTATTATTCTTAACAATACTGTTTGACTTTTATAAACATTTCTAGTCTCAAAAGTGTTATAATAGGTTTTTAAAGTTGATTTTATATGCTAATACACTATCTTTTAAATGTATAAATAAACCATCAATATATTTTCCTGGAGAATATTTTTGGTGCATGAATTACTTAATCACAAAAAGACTAATATTATGGGAGACTATTGTAGAAATTAAGAAAAGATTTTCTTGCTAAAAGAAACATTTTATGATAGTTATCTGAGGTGGGAGGGAAGGGAAATATATTTACTGGTTAGAGAGTAGATACATATTACTTGGGTCACAGGGAAGACAATATACAATAACAGGGAAGATGGCTAAGAATGAATACAGTGGGAGACAGAGGGAGTACTGCAAGCCTTACAGTGAATAGAGAAAAATAATGTTAACTCATGGTACATGAAGGGGATTACAATCATTGTAATGAAAACAAGGTATATGATTTGTTGAATATAAACTCATAATCTGCTCTGTAAAATCCTTTACTCAATTTACAATAAAAAGCTTAGCAACAATAGCAACAACAAAAAAATTTGACTCTGCTCATAAAAGTGGGTCCAAAACAATTATCAGATGTGGATGCAGTATAAACCTTAGACTTATATATGCCCTCCCTGTTGTCATACAAGGAGGGTCTTATGATTATTTTGAGGTGAGATATACTCAATTTAATAAGTATCATGGCAACGCAAAGTCAGTTTAATGCACAAGGTTGGTGCTTCAGGCTCACCTGCTGCTCCTCGGAAACTCTATACAGGGTGACTATGGTTCATATCTGACTCAGCGGCACTTCCCAACAATAACATGGTACTTAAGGACTCCTGGTGGTGTCCTGTAGGATCAGCACTGGACTGCAAACCACGAAGCCAGAAGTTAACCCACGAGTTGCTTCTCAGAAACTCTATACAGAGTCACTATGAGTCAGAACCTACTTTACAGCACTTAATAACAAAAACAATGTCACTTAAATGTTTTAGAAACATATGTAATATTCTATCAATCAGATGCACCCTCACTTAATTTTTAACATTACCCAAACTGAACTGTCTCCTCCTCAAATCACTTGCTTCAGAACTCTTTAGAACTTGTGATCGCCATTTTGAAAACTGCCTTGCTTCTCAATACAAGTTCTTTACTTTAAATTTCTAACAAAATCCATATACATTTCCTACGTTGTTATCTATTTGAAAAGTCTCAACTTTTTTTATTATGAAATTGGAAGATTTAGGTATAATAATCACATATAAAATGTTACTTCTCAATATAGTGTTTGTGTACATTCTTTGGCTGAGATATTTCAGTGTATAAACCAGATCAGGAGATTTTTCACTCCAAGTTACATTTGCATAGCCTAATTAATTTTTTCTGTGTTTACCTATTTTCAATTTATTTACTATAATTTATTCTTTTGAGTTCATGTTTCTAGCATTACACACATATAATCATCACCACAGTTAAGATACATAACTTCTCTCTCCTCTCAATTTTCTGAGAGTACCTAATGCATCTTGTATCCTTTTGAGTTTTTCTTGCTTCATTTACTTTAATGCATTCAAAAGTCATCAATTTTATTCCATATTTCAGAAGTTTTCTTCTTTATATTTCTGAATAATAGTTTATTTTGTGAATGTACCACTATTCATAATTCACATGTTACAGGACAATCAAGTTATTTCCAGTTGTTTGTTTTTTAAGATTAAAAATACAAATTCTATAAATATTCACATATATATTTTTGTACAATATTATTTACTACACTTTGATTAGTATTTTTATTCTTTCCATAGTGTCTTCAATAGAGCAAAAGCTTTTTAATTTTGATGAAGTACAATTTTTCATTTTTCTCCCATCAATTATCCTTTTGCCTGTTGTACCTAAGGAGTCTGTCTAACCCTGAAAGATAAAATAATTTTTATATTTTAAAATGTTATAAAAATAGATTAGCATTTTATATACATTTCTATAGTTTAATATTTAGATTGATGTATATTTTGGCCCTTTTGTATATGCAGCCCAACCAGTTATAGATTTATATTCATTTTATTAAATGTTAATATTCAGTTGTTCCCAAATCACTCTTTAAAAAGTCTAACCTTTATTCACCAGATTTTCATCACACCTTTTTTCAAATATCAACTTAATATACTGAAATGAATATAATTCTGAACTCTTTATTTTGTTTTATTGATCTTTATGCCTATTACTCAACAGCTATTTTAAATTAAATCTTTTTTTTTTTAATTTTCAACTACTTATTAATGCTTTTGTTATTGTTAAGTGCTAACAAGTGTTTTCAACTAATAAAGACCTGTATAGGGTTTACGAGTTTGTAAATCTTTGTGAAACAGAAAGTCTCATGCATCCCCCATGAAGCAGCTGGTGAGATTAAACTGATGACATGGTGGTTCAGAGTCCAGTGAATATCATACAGAAGCATCGCGCTCTCATTTAATAGTCCATAGGAATACATTTTTAAAATTCTTTTTTACACTCACCTTATAGTCACCTTTACATTTACCTGAAGCTTAACTTAATTCAATTAGTTCTATAACTTTTTTATAAATTCCTTGAGATTTTCAACATAGACATTTATGTGATCTTAAAATAGATTGAGTTATTTCTTCATTTTGCCTTACTTGACTTGCTAAAAATTTTAATGTTTTTAACACATTTTTTACAATGACTTTATTTTTTGTGTTGTTTTTCTTTAGTCTTTTTATATGTATTGGTAAACTGAATAATGGCTCACCAAACACTGACAATGGAATTAAAGTTACTAGGAGGTGGCCTTCAACTTGAAAATAATATCCCTGATTATCTGATTAAGGACAATGCAATCACCAGTTTTTAATCATAAAACAGGAACAAAAAAGAAGAGTCAGAGGGGAACATGATATGAAACAAGTGATGTAATACTGTGTGAGAAGGATGTCACCTGGTATTTCTGACTTTCAATATGGAGGAAGGAGGCTATGATTTTAGGAATTTGGTGATGTCTGTATACTGGCAGAGTCCTGGTGTAGCATTGTAGTATAAGTGCAGGACTGCAAGGTCAGTTTGAACCACAAAGTTGGTAGCTCAAATTCAACAGTAGCTCCTCAGAAACCCTATAGAGTGTCACTCTAAGTTGGAATGGACTTGATAGCACTTCACAATCACAAATACTTGAAAAGAAAGAGAATATATCCCTTATGACACTTTAACTTGGCCCATTGAGACTCACATCAGATTTAAAACTACAAACTTAAAGATGACAGTTTTGTACTGTTTTAAGATATCAACTTCATGGTCATTCGTTACAACAGTTGTTGTTCTTATACAATGTCAAGTTGATTCTGACTCATAGTGACCTTATTCACAACAGAATAAAACACTGCATGGTACTGCGAAATTCTCACAATCATTGTTAATTTAGAGCCTATTGCTAGAATGCGTCTTCCACGATTGTTGATAGTGGATCGAGACAAATGAAGCCTTTGACAATTTCAATCTTTTCTCCATTTATCATGATGTTATTTATTCATCCAATAGTGAGGATTTTTGTTTTCTTTACATTAAGGTGCATCCAGTACAGAGGTTGTGGTCTTTAAGCCTCATCAGTAAGTATTTTAAGTCCGCTTCACTTTTAGCAAGCAAAGTTGTATCATCTACATATCACACCTTGTTAATGAGTCTTCCTCCAATCCTGAAGCCCTGTTCTTCTTAATATAATCCAGTTTATCAGATTATTTACTCAGCATACAAATTGAATAAGTATGGTGAAAGAGTACAACTTTGGTGCATACCTTTCCTGATTTTAAACCATTCAATGGACCCTTGTTCTGTTTGAGCAACTGCTTCTTGGTCCATGTTTAGTTCATCATGAGATAATTAAGTGTTCTGGAAAATCCTTAGCTTGTCATGATCCTTACATTTGAAAGAATTTACATAGTCAATAAAGCACAAATACAAACATGTTTCTAGTATTTTCTGGTTTCTGCCAAAATCCAACTGACATAATAAATGATACCATTCATTCAACATCTTTCTGTGAATCTGGATTGAACTTCTGGAATTTGCTTCTCTGTACTGTTGCAGCTATTTTTGAATTATCTTTAGCAAAATTTTACTTGCATGTGATATTAATGATATTGTCCAATGAGTTCCACTGTGTCACCTTTCTTTGGAATGAGCACAAATATGGATCTTGTTTAATCAGTTGGCCAGGTAATTATCTTCCAAGTTTCTTTACATAGATGAATTAGTGCCTCCAGTGCTACATCAGTTTGTGAAAATAATTCAATTTGTATTCCATCAATTTCTGGAGCCTTGGTCTTTGCCAATGACTTCAGTGCACATTGGACTTTTTCCTTCAGTACACTAGTTCTTAATAATATGCTATCTCTTGGTGTTTGAACAGCAACCATTTCTTTTGGTACAGTGACACTGAATATTCTTTTCATCTTTTTTTGATACTTTCTGCATCATTCAATATTTTGCCCATTGTTGTTGTTGTTGTTAGGTGCCATCGAGTCAGAACTGACTCATAGTGACCCCATGCACAGCAGAACGAAACAATGCTCAATCCTGGGCCAACCTCACTACCGCTGCCACACTTGACGCCATCAATGATGCCATCTGGCTGATCCGTCTCGTTAGGGTCTTCCTCTTTTTCTATGACCCCCCCATCTTACCCAGCATGACATCCTTCTCCAGCGACTGTTCCCTCCTGACAATATGTCCATAGAACACTTCAATGTTGCAAATCAAAGCTTGACATTTTTATTCAGTTATTTCAGATTGAGAAATGTTGAGCACATTCTTTCTTTTTGGTATTCTAACTCCAGGTCTTTGCACACTTCATTAACACTTGACTTTTTCTTCTCAAGCTGGCCTTTGAAATTTTCTGTTCAGTTATTTTACTTCCTCATTCTTTCATTTGCTTTAGCATCTTTACAATGGAGAACGAGTTTCAGAATCTCTTCTGACATCCATTTTGGTCTTTTACTTCTTTGTTGTCATCTAAATGACCTTTTGATTTATTTCTGTATGATGATCTTTATGTCATCCCAAACTCTTCTGGTCTTCAATCATTAATGTCTATTTTATCAAATCTAATTCTTTAATTTAAAACAACAAAAAAAGATTTTAAATGTAAATTGATTGATAGTTTACATGGGAGAACATTGGTTTTACACTCTATCTCATTGCAATGATTACAATCTCCTCTGTGCATCATCATTCAACAGTATTTACTTCTATTCCCTCTAAACTTTCTTTTGTTGTGTTTTTCTTTGGGGGGGAGGGTAGGGTGGGGTAAGATTTACACTCAGGAATATATAATAATTTAAACAATTAATGGGCACATTCTGCAAGCATGTCTGCTGGCCCCCAGTACACAGCCTTTCTCTTTCCATGAGTCTAGAGTCATCAGCTGTTCTACCTATTTATGTCAGCATCTCTGCCTCCTCCATCTTTGTTGTCACTGCTTCTCTGGATAGGGTCCCACATTTCACTTGTGTTCTTCTCCCTTGGTGGTCCTATTATCCTCTGTTTCTGGAATGTAGGATTAACTACTCCCCCTTTTTGTTACAAAACTTCTACCTTTACAGATTTGAGAGCTGCAATTAGTCATGACAACAATAACTCATTACTGAATAATAAGAATTTTATCCCCAATAGACCCGTCTAGACAAGATGAATACTATTCAGTGGGGATTCTACCTTCTTGAAAACTTGTAAGCCAGTCACTCCATGCCTTTATAGCCTTTTTAGGTAACCATTGTCTAAATTGCCTATCCCTATCTACCCTATATTAGTGGTTACGAATCGGGCTGCGAACCTTAAGGTCAGCGGTTCGAAACTACCAGCCGCTCCGCGGGAGAAAGATGAGGCTTTCTACTCCCGTAAAGATTTACACCCTCGGAAACCCTGTACAGGGTCGCTATGGGTCGGACCCGACTCGATGGCACTTAACAACAACAACAACAACAACCATATATACAGAAGGGGTAGGATTGATACTTGATGTGAAGACTCCTTCCTCTCAGTTGGCATTTTGAACTACTCGGGCTGCGAACCTTAAGGTCAGCGGTTCGAAACTACCAGCCGCTCCGCGGGAGAAAGATGAGGCTTTCTACTCCCGTAAGGATTTACACCCTCGGAAACCCTGTACAGGGTCGCTATGGGTCGGAACCGACTCGATGGCACTTAACAACAACAACAACAACATCCATAGTTATAGGTCAAGTCCATCAAATTGTAGCAATTTACACATTTCCTTTATATAAAAAATTATTTTTTCTTCCTCTAGTCGAGTTCTGATCATCAAGCCATCAAAGCTAGTTCAAATGGTTACTATCTACAAGTTTAGGTGTTCTTGTGTGTATTCCCTCAATTCATATCAGCTGGATGCTTTGTTCTTATCTGTAGCCCTCCATGGCTATGTCCTTGTTCATGAGCTTGGTAGTCCCCAGGTCTCACCACACTTCAGACCAGCCAGCACTTCCTCTTGTCTCTCTTATCTCCAGGTCAATGAGAGTTGATGGAACGTGGTCGAACTCAGACCATATCTTCATTGCTTTCTTTCCCCCTCTTCCACTCACCAGTAGACCAACATGGTCAAGATGTTAGGGAAATTTTCTTCCAGAAACTCTGCAACGATCTCCTATCTCCTCTGTGGACCTCTCTCATTCTTCCTGTTCCAGAATGCCAATAATTCTTAAGTTGTTTCTCTTCATGTTATCCAGCATGAATCTAAGACTCTCTTCAGATTTTTTTTAATCCTTTTTTTTTCTGCTTGCTTTTCTATTTTAGCAGTATTGAGAGATTTGACTTCCAGCTCACTAGTTCTGGCTTCCATCTCTTCTATTCTGTTCCTTTTCCCTTCAGTGTATTGTCCATTTCTTGTATTTTATTATTAATAATCATCTGGGCCTCTTTTTGCAGGTTTTGAATTGTTTGCAATGTTGTATTGATCTTGTTTGATTGCTCTTGTAGTACTTTCCTTACTTCATCCTTGTTTTCCTCTACCTTTTTTGGGCACATTTGAATTTGTTTCCATATCATTCTTCTGAATTCTTTCTCAGGCAAATCTAAAACCTGCTCTTCCTCTTCTGGAAAGCTTTTGTCTCCAGTGCATTTGTCTCAATTACTCTTTTCTGTTTTTAGACATGTTTTGATATCCCTTGTTGTGTATTAGATATTTTGTTTGTCATTTCCAGTAGTTATGTGGGTTTTTTAATGCTTAAATGGACATTTGTTGTTGTGTTATTAAGCTTACTGTGTGTCTCCTGGTGCATATGATCAGGAGATAGGCTTCCCTTTTCACATGTAATGCTTAGCAGCTGTTATTGACTCTTGTCTCAATGATGGAATATTATGGGGTATGTGTGTAGCTTGGCTACATGGCCACAATTTTTGTCTCATCTTGGGTAACGTTGGGAGAAAAAGCTCCCACCTCCAGGAAAAATGTGTGATCAAAAGCAGAAGCAATATAGAAAGAGAGACAAAAAACCACCACTTTGAAACAAAAATAAAACTGTGACCAACTGTCCAGTTGTCATGCTACACAAGCAGTGTGCATGCAACATAGAAACCTCCAGCAGTGGGTGGGCATGCCTGTTCACTCAGTCCCCTCCTCTGGTCACCACAGAGGTGGTGCTTAAATAGATATTGAGAAGTTAATGGGAGAAAGATTGTCCACTATATTTGTCTCTGAAGGTCAGTTAGGTATCTGTGTATGCACAGCCTAATTCTCCAGATACTTGCCTCTTTTATGTTGGGGTTTTACAAATTGTTTTATGGTTTGTCTGTCAGGCCTGACAGTCCTGCTTTTTTCTTGCTAGATAGGCCTGTGACCCCAAGGCTGAAATAATAAGCAGCCACCAAGCTCTTTCTCTTTGTACCGTGGGAAAACTGTGGGGTCAGTGCTGGACCTTTTGTTTTTGAGGGGAGTACACACCCACCTGCCTGAAAGTGTCTGGGCTGGGCAAAGAAGACATGACAGGGAAGAGGAGGAAAAAAATGTATAGACGTGACAGGGAAGAGGAAGAAAAAAAAAATGTGTAGAATCCCCCTGCAACTCCTTTTGCAAATGTTATTACACCACTTTTAGTGTTGATATCCTGTTTTGGTCTGGATTTAGCTCCGACTTCTGAACTCTGCCCAGTGGGGTGGCTGCAGAGGGAGTCCTGACTCTTGTGATTCATAACTGCAGTGTTTTCTTTTATGTCATGATTTTTTTTACTTGCGCATGTGGGAAACTGATGTCCTGTATCTTATGGTACATCCAGAGTTGTGGTGTTGTTCTGTGAGCACAGCTTCTCTGGGTTTTCAATCCCTCCCCCACGGAGGCTTTCTTTTAGTTGGTCTTCAATCATTAGTGTTCTATGTGTTAGAACTATTCTTGAGATAGTCACTAAACCTCAAAATTGTTATTTGGTGCTTGTGGATTTGTCTTATTTTTCTTCAGCTTCACTTGAAATTGCATATGAGCATGTCTGTGCTGTCCTTGTTCTGACTAATGGTTTTGGGTTTCTCCATTGTCTCTTTTCATGGACGTAGTAGATTTAATTCCTATGAATTCCATTTTTACTTTTTTATTCCAAGCACAGTGAACCCATATGATTATATTATTCAAAATAGTGAATACCAGACCATTTCAACTCACTTAATACCTAGGATATATATCTATCATTTCATTTTGAAGACTTTCAATTTTTCTAGATTTATACCTGTTGTATTTATACATTAAATTATTGATGGATGTTTACAGCTACTTTTCTCATTTTCTCATCTTGAGTAATGTCACATCAGCAAATGAAGGTCTGGATACTTTCCTCGATCTATGTCATTAAGGTTGACTCTACATTACAGAGCCAGCATTTCCCCAGTCATATTTTGAGTGCCTTCCAACCTTAGGGGCTCATCTTTGGTCACTACATTAGACAGTGCTCCACTGCTATTCCTGCTATTCATATTATTTACACTGATCATTTTTTCAGAGATAGATCATCTGTTCTATATTTATTTAGAAATCTGCTGAAACTGGTTCATAAAATGTATGACCTTGCTAGTATTTGAAATACTGATGGCATAGATTGTAGTATTACAGCAAAATATAAGCCATAATGGTACAAAGAATTGACAGATGAGTCATAGAAGCACAGTTTTTATATATGTGTAAATTGGAAGTCATGGTTATGTGATGTGGAAGAGGTTCTGACTCATAGCGACACTATACAGCGTTTCTGAGGCTGGAAATCTTTCCAGGATTGCAGAAAGTCTCATCTTTCTCTTGTGAAATAGCTGGTAGTTTCGAACTGCTGACTCTGAGGTTAGCAGCCCAATTTGTAATCACTATGCTACCAGAGCTCCTTACGTATAAATTACACATGTAAAATTTCATTGTTTGAAATATGCACTAATAAATTTTATATCTACATATATAAGATTAAGATGCATATATGAAAGAAATTTAAACAAATCTGCAGAGTTAAAGAGTCAGTCTGTGGTTAAATATGGTATTCCAAAAGTTCTTTCTTACTTTTGACCCTACTGTGGTCAATTATAACACACTGTAATTATGAATGTGACTTTGTTACATTTCAATTATATATCTTACTAAAACAGTAATTCCTCATAATTCAGAGATTTCTTTGCATGGATTCTCAAAATCATTGGGGAAATTTAGTAGTTAATATATGTCATATATTACAGAAATACTGCTATGTGCTATTGTTTACACTTTAACACTTAGCTCATCTATCTTCCCTATGGCTTGTTTGTCCTTTCTGTTTACTTTGATAGAGAAATAATGGAGTCTCTTGACCTATTGATATGTACTCAGCCATAAGTGTCAGGTTAAGAGAATACTTTTCTTTTTCAGAGTTTACTTCAATTAGTCCTCTTAGAATTTTGGAACCATGTCCCTCCTAAACCTTAGTTCAAGTTCTTTCTTTCTTTCTTTTTTTAAATTAATTAACTAATTAATTAATTATTGTGAACTGAGTGATAGTTTACATGGGAGAACATAGGGTTTACACCATCATTTCATTGCAATTATTATAATCTTCTCTGGGCATCATCATTTAAAAGTGTTTGCTTCCATTCCCTCTGTTTTTATTTTTTTGTGGGGGGGCAAGTGGAGGTGGGGGAGTGGATAGATGTACACAAACATACTCAGGAATATATAGTAATTTAAACAACCAAGCTTTCCTCCTGGCCTCCAGCATACAATCCCTCTATTTCCATGAGTCTAGACTCCTCAACTGTTCCCTATTTCCATGTCCTCATCTCTGCCTCCTTCTCTGATATCACTGCTTCTCTGGGTAGGGTCCTGCATTCTGCTTGTGCTCTTCTCCCTTGATGATTCTAGGGTCTTCTGTTTCTGTACTGTAATATTAACTACTCTCCCATTTTTGTTACAAAACTTCTACCTTTACAGTTGTGACAGTCACAATTAGTCATGATAACTATTACTCACTGTTGAATCATAAGAATCTTATCACAAAACTCTACCTTTACAGTTGCAACAATCACTATTAATTGAAACAAAAAAATCTTTTCCCCATCTCTTTTCACCAGACCCATCTAGACAAGATGAAAACTATTCAGTGGGAATTGTACCTTTCCCCACATACTCTGAAACTAAACTCTCTCCTAAAAACTTATAAGCCAGTCACTTCATACCTTTTCACCCCCTCATTTTAGGTGGCCAATGTCTAAGTTGCCCGTCCCTATCTACCCTGTATGGAGTCCTGGTGTGGTGCTATGGACTAATGTGTCAAACTGCAAAGTTGTTTGAACTGCAAGGTCGGTGGTTCAAGCTCAACAGCTGCTTCTTGGAAACCATGTACAAGGTTGCTATGGGTTGGAATCGACTCGATCGCACTTAACAACAACATCTATCCTGTTTACAGAGGGGATAGGATTGACACTTGATGTGAAGATTCCTACCCTCTCTGTTATTATTTTGAGCTACTACATCCATAAGTATAGTTCAAGTTCATCAAATTGCAGCAATTTACACTCATTTCCTTTATCAATTTTTTAAAAATCTTCCTCTAGTCGAGTTCTGATTATCAAGCCATCTAAGCTAGGTCAAATGGGTACTATCTGCAAATTAGGGTGTTCCTGTGCATTTCCCCTCAGTTCGTATCAACTGGCTGCTTCACTCTCAGCTCTAGCCCTCTGTAGCTATGTCCTTTTGCAGAGGCTTAGGAAGAGAATGATTTCACTGAGGTCAGTGAAGACAAAAATATACATTGCCATGCTTTTATTTGATAATCATACAATGAGTTTGCTTTAGGAGTGAAAAACAGACACACGATTTTTATGTTTTTATTTTATTTTTTAATAGTTTTTAATTGAAAATAACACTTCCAAGACCCAATTTATCATCAATTTACTATAATGGTATAAATAGAATCTTTTCATTAATAGCATTTGTGCTCAATGTGGAGTCCTGGTCTGGCACTGTTGAATAAAGTACTAGATCGTAAGGTGGGTTTACACCACAAGGTTGGTGGTTCAAACTCACTAGCCACATGGAAACCCTGTACATGGTCACTATGTGTCATAACCAACTCCACAGCACTAAACAACAACAATGACAATAATGTTCAATGTAACATTAAATTTACTAATAACATTATCTTAACTAAGAAAATGAAGCCAGTCTTACATATTTAATGTTATTCAGTAGAACATGCTACATTAATGGAAACTATTGCTTGCTTTCATGTAGTTTTCTATCTCTGGGAACTCATGTTTCATATAATTTAATAACATCACATTGTGAGCATCACATTTAATTTATAAAATTAATATTTTAACTTGTTTCACCCTCTTCTACTTAATGAATTAATGAGCTACTAATAGAAGACTTTTTTTTTTTTTTTTTCTGAATATGGCTTCAATTGTGACAATGGGCTAGCTAGATCATGTACAGTCTTGGAAAAATGCATTTGTGGTATAGTTCACTACTGCTGGTGGGTCAATGTGTCAGTGTGTGTCAGTGTAAGTGTCTGTATACATGCAATCATAAAGCTAATTGATTCATTAGAGGAAAGAAATTATTTAATCTTTGCCTTTGTTTGCCCACACAAACAGACCTGCTAAAAACTAATAACCAGACAGAAATATTTCCAGCATTCATTTTTCTTCCAACAATATAAGAAACTCTTAGGTACCTTACATATCCATAGGATATTGTTGTTGTTAAGTGTTGTTGAGTCAATTCCAACCCATAGCAACCCTGTATAAGGCTTCCAAGGAGCAGCTGGTGAACTTGAACCACTGAAGTTGCAACTCAATAGACTTTGTACTCTGATGCATTAGCTCACAGTGCCACACCGGGACTCCTATATAGGTATGTATAATTTATTTAATAAGAATTCTTGCATGGGGTTTAACTATGCATTCATGAACTTAATGTTATTTTTAAAATATTTTCAATGAAATATTCACTAGAAAGATTAAAATTTCATGAAAACTGTTGAGAAGTTTGAGATAAAACAGGCTTTGTTCTCAACTTAGTTTATTTGCTTCTGTAATGAACTATTATTTGACCTGAATTCTGTTAAACTGAAATTACTTGTGTTCTTTTTCCTTCTTATTCCTACAAGTGTCAATTGGTAAATAAGAAGTTACATTGTTGTTGTTGTTATGTGCCGTGGAGTCGATTCCGACTCATAGCGACCCTGTACAGGGTTTCTGAGGCTGTAAATCTTTACGGGAGCAGAAAGCCTAATTTTTCACTGACCCTCCATTTTTCAAAGCATGATATCCATCTCCAGTAACTAATCCTTCCTGACAACATGTTCAAAATATAAGAAAATATAGCCATCCTCACTTTTAAGAAGCATACTCTTTACACTTCTTTCAAAGAAGATTTGTTTGCTTTTTTGGTAGTCCATAGTTCTTTCAAGATTCTTCCCCAACATCATAATTGCACAATTTTTCTACAGCCTTCTGTATTCATTGTACAACTTTCACATGCATATAAAACAATTGATAATGTCATGGTTTAGGCCAGGAGCACTTTAGTTCTCAAATTTATTATCTTTGCCCTTTAACACTTGAAAGGTTTTCTGCAACACATTTGTCCAGTGCAATGTGTCCTTTGATTTTTTGGCTACTGCTTCCATAAATATGGATTGTGCAAAATGAAGTCTTTGATGACTTCAATATTTCCTCCATTTATCATGATGGTATTCATTGGTCCATTTGAAAAGATTTTTGTTTTCTTTGCACTAATGTGTAATCCATACTGAAGACTGTGATCTTTGATCTTCATTACTAAGTATTTTGAATCCTCTTCATTTTCAGAAAGCAAGGGTATATAATCTTCATATTACAATTTATTAATGAGTCTTCCTGCAATAATGATACAATGTTATTATTATTATTATTATTAATCATACTCGGATTATTTGCTTAGCATACAGATTGAATAGGCATGGTGAAAGAATACAACTTTGTCACACACCTTTTTACATTTTAAACCATTCAGTGTTCCCATGTTCTGTTTGAACAACTGCTTCTTGGTCCAGGTGCAGATTCCTCAAGAGCACAATTAAGTGTTCTGGAATACTCGTACTTCGCAATGTTGTCCATAGCTTGTCATGATCCACACAATCAAAAGCCTTTGATAAAGCACAGGTAAACATCTTTCTGATATTCTCTGCTTTCAGCCAAGATCCATCAGATGTCATCAATGATAGCCCTTGTTCCACGGCCTCTTCTGAATCCAGCTTGAACCTCTGGAAGTTCTCTATAAATGTATGATTGTAGCTGTTTCTGTATTACGTTCAGAAAAACACACGGGATATCAAAGAGATTTCTGATAATATCTGCATTCTGAATAGAGAGATGCAAATCAAAACAATGAAATATCATCTCATACCAGCAATAACAGCAAATATTTAAAAAAGTAGATGACAATAAGTATTGGCAAGAATGTGGAGAGACTGGGATGATCCTGCATTACTTGTGGGATTGCAAAATGGTCCAACCTCTCTGGAAAGCAATATGGCACTTCCTCAGAAGGTTGGAAATAGAAATACCTTATGATCCAGGAATTCCTCTATTTAGTATTTACTCACAAGGAACACGAGCCATAACACAAGTAGAAATATGCACACCTATGTCCATAGCAGCACTATTCACAATAGCAAAAAGATGGAGATAGTCTAAGTGCCCATCAATTGAAAAATAGATAAACAAACTGTGGTACATATACACAATGGAATATTATGCTATCTTGAAGACAACCAGGAAACTGTAAGTCACCACATAACATGGATAAAACTTGAGGACATTAAGTTGAGTGAAATTAGTCAGTCACAAAAGGAGAAATACTGCCTAGGACCACTATTGTAAAAGACTAAGAAAAACAATCCATACTTAAAGGGGGAGGGGGTATTATTTGCTGGTACCAGGATGTGCGGAATGGGGGAGGGGAGGGAGAGGAAGGTGGAGCAGAGGGTAGGAAATAGACACAAGATAGTATGGGTCCTGGAGAGTGGAGCAATACACAAGAAAGGGGAGGGGAATGGAAGAACAAGGACAAGGCAGAGGGGTGAACAGTTGGGGAGGTTTGAATGGGCTAAGTGGGACAGAGATAAATAATTATGTATGCACAACCTTGGAACAACAGGGCTCTGGGATACAGGGATTGAGACATGGTTGGAATGGGAGAAGCAGGGAAATAATGTTAAGGTGCTTGGCTCTCTTTTGAATATTGGTTTCCCTTGTATACTGTTATAAAATAGACACTTGAGGGGGAGACAAAGGAATAGCCAGAAATATCACCATAAAATGCTTGTGAGTCCATCTTCTGCCTATAGCTGATTGGAATAGCTAAATGGGGTTATAACGTGTCCAGTGAAGGAGGCTTCCTGTGGAGCCGCTGCATTACATAAGACCATAGGTGGAATCGTGAATTGCATCTAGAATCTTCTGAGGTAGGAAATTGCCACATGAAAGGATAAGCAGACCAGCCTGGAGTTGCTAGAAGAACATAGATACTTCTTGAAAGAAAGACAGGAAAAATAAAACACAGTAATAGTAGTCTGATTGACTACTACAAGAACAAACAAGCTGCTCACCCAAGACATATCAAGGCAAGTGGTCAGGTCTCCTCAGGCAAACCCCGTTCCAAGACTAAGGCTCAACAGGAATACATGAGATGACATGTGCTCTGACTGGTGACCACGTTGGTCACCAATAAGGAGAAATGAATGAAAAACAAAAATGAAGCTACAAGCTAAATTTTACGATGTTCTTTAGACTCCTGTGAATCCGGGTGGAGAATTGGTTGGCCAGCAGTATGGCAAGACCTGGGGACTCCTGGGCCCAGAGTAAGTGACATAGCCACAGAGGACTAGGGTGGAGAGTGAAGTGTCCAGCTGATAAGAAGTGAGGGCATATGCACAAGAACACTCACACTTGCAGATAACACCCACTTGACTTGTCTTCAATGGCTGGATGATCAGAACTCAACTAGAAGAAGAATGAAGAGGAAAAAAAAGAGTTAATCTGACACAATTTAATGAACTTTACCTATACCTAGACTCGATGGCACTTAACAACAACAACAACCTATACCTATGGATGCAGTAGCACAAAAGAGGGAAAAAATCTTTACATCAAGGATCATTCCCACCCGCTCCATACATTGGGTATACAGGGAATGGCAACTTGGATATTGGCTACCGGAAATGGGGGTCTACAAAGTCAAGAAGTGAGTGGTTTACAAGCTTTCAAGTGGGAGCCTAGATCCAGAGGGCGCAGAAGCAGGTAGACTCTCCACTGAGTAGTATCCAATCTGTCTGGGCATGGCTAATGAAAGGAGATGGGGATAGGACTCTTGTGGTACAATAGTGAATAATTTTACCAGGACTTTCTGAGAGGGTTGGAAATGTAAAGGTAGACATTTTGTAACAAAAGGAGGGGAGTGGTTGACATTGCATTCCAGGAGCCGAGGTCCATGGAGCCATCAAGGGAGAAGAGCGGAGTGCGTAACCCAACCCAGAAAAAAGGAGTAACGCCAGAAATGGAGGCAAAGACAATGACATAGAGAGATGGAGCTGCTGGGAACTCTAGACCCAGAGAAGAGAGGGGCTGTGTGCTGACCACCCAGGGGCAAGCTTGTGTGGTATACCCTTTGGTTGGTTGATGATGCATGGAGGGGATTGTAACCATGGCAATGTAACAATATATGATAGGATGAATGTAAAGCTAATGTTCTCCCATGTAAACTATCACATAATTCACAATAAAACATTAAAAAAAAAGCAATGATGGTACCTTGAGGACTAAGATGTATCTGACTCAAGCCATGATATTTTTATCAGCTCATATTCATGAAAATAAGCTGCATGAATAAGAAAGACCAAAGAAGAATTGATACCTTTTAAGTATGGTGTTGATGAAAGAATATCAAATTTACTATAGACTTCCAGAACAAACAGATCAGTCTTTGAAGAAGTAAAGCTACATTGCTCCTTAGAAGTAATTATGACAAGACTTTACCTTCTATATTTTGTACATGTTATCAGGAAGAAACTTCCTGAAGAAAGACATCATGCTAGGTAAAACAGAGGATCAATCAAAAAGAGGAAGAACCTGAACAAGGTGAATTATTACAGTGGCTACAACAATGGACTCACAGAAAGCCACAATTGTGATCATGACACAGGACTGGACCATGTTTCCTTCTATTGTGCACTGTATGTCAGAATTGATTCAATGGTACCTATGAGCAATGATCTAAAAGCTTTAAAAAATATGAGCCAAAATTTTCTGTTGTTTAAAGTCATCCTGCTGTGATATCTTATCATGTTGTCATTAAGTGCTGTCAAGTCAGTCCAATTCATGGCAACCCTATGCACAATAGAATAAAACAACGCTTGGTCCTTGATCATCTTCACAATTGTTGTTACATTTAAACCCATTGATGCTGCGACTGTGCCAATCGATCTTGTTGGGGGCCTGTTTGTTTTCGCAGATGCTCCACTTTACCAAACATGATGTCCTTCTTCTGGGATTGGTACCTCCTGATAACAGGTCCAAATATAAGTGACAAAATCTCACCATCATGGCTTCCATGGAGCATTCTGGCTATATTTTTTCCAACAGATTTGTTTCTTTTTGTGTCCATCCCTGGTATTGTCAATACTCTCCAACACCATAACTCAAGTGTGTTAATTCTTCTACAGTTTTCCTTATTCATTGTCTAGCAGCCCTAAAATCTAATAGGAACAGTGGTGGTTTGGTGGTAGAATTCTTGTCTTACGTGTGGGAGACCTGGATTCGAGTTCAAGCCAATGAACTGCATGCAAAGCCACCCCTTATAAGCTAGTGAAGGCCTTTCTATTGCTATGACACTGAACAGATTTTACCATATCTTATATACTGACCTCCTAGAAGAAAGATTTGTTCATCTACTTTAGAAAATCAGCCAATGAAAACTCTATGTATTACAATGGTCTGACACCATTCAACTTGGGTATGGTGCAGGATGGGGCAGTAGTTTCCTCAGTTATACATGGGATTTCCCTAAGGCAGAGGGCAACTTGATAACAACTAGCAATAAATAAGAAAATGAATGTATACCATGCCTTAATTTTTAAAACTATCTGTGCCTGAAATTAAAAGTGTGCTTTTATACACCATATAATTGGAAACTGTCTTTTTATCAGGCCTAACAATCTCTCTTTTATTTATTATGTTTAGTCCATTAACATTTAATGTTGTTTACTAATATAATTGGCTAGAGATTCAATTATTTTTACTTTGCCTTACATCATTTTTTACTTCCCTCTCTTTTTCTCATTTTTGGTTGAAAATATTTTTAAAAATTTTCTTGTGATATTGTGGGCTAGACATTTGGCAAAGTTTTCATGACACTGCTTGCTTCTGATCCAGAAGTATCCATTTCTAAGATGGATTCTTTATTTATGTGACTGCTCTACAGCAACTTATACTTCAAGCATTCTCTTGGGCTTCTTACTGCATGGTGACTCAAGGTCATAGTGTTTGTTACATGATAGATGGCTTCCAAGAGACAGGAAACAGAAGCTACCAGGCCAAGTTAATTATTCCTGCAATTTGCAAAGTGTCACTTCCATAATATGATTGGACAAAATGTCATAGGGCATAATCAGAGTCAAGGAGATGGGGAAATGAAATTCACCCTTGAAGAGAAGTGTGAAAGTAACATAATAGAAAGACATGAAGAATTA
>NW_006408576.1:8543492-8547140 GCF_000296735.1 Chrysochloris asiatica
CTACCATGCTACCAGAGCTCCTAAATAATAGGAACTCCAATATTCTGAAGATAAGAACTGCAGGAGAAGTATAAATAAATATATATATATATATATACATATATCTTTTAATTGTAAATTGGGTGAAGGTTCGCAGAGCAGATCAGTTTTCCATTTAAAAATTCATATTCGTATACACATTTTGTTTCATCTCATTAATTACAATTTCTAAAATGTAATATCACTTATACCACTTCTTACCTCTGTTTTCTGTTTCTATTCTTCCTTCTTTCCAAATGCTTCTGTACTTTGTCTTATTTAGATGCTGACCTTTTAATTTCAAATGGTTGATTATACTAAGGTGCACATATCTCCTATGTGGTGTTGTTCTCCTTAAAGATCCATCTGTGATTTGGCTGACAACTGAACTATGTTGTTGATGGTATTGTTATTAAGTGCTTGCCGGTCATAGAGAATCATGAAGACACTATTTAGATCTGAAGGAAACACTGCTCAATCCTGGCTATCTTAGAACCATTGTGTTTGAGTCCATGGTAGCTGCTGCTGTATCGATTCATCTTGTAAGGTGTCTTCCAGGGACTTGTGCCTCTTGATAATATATCCAAAGTATAAGAGACAAATTTTATCATCCACACCCCTGGTAGTGTAGTGGTTATGAATCAGGTTGCTAACCTCAAGGTCAGCAGTTTAATACTACCAGCTGTTCTGTGGGATAAAGATGAGGCTTTCTGCTCTAGTAAAGATTTACAGTCTCAGAAACACTGTGCGGGATTACTATGAGTCGGAACCAACTCCATGATACTTTACAACAACAACAACACCCTTATGGAGCATTCTAGTTGTACTTCTTCCAAGACTGATTTGTTTGCTCTTATTGGAGTCCATGGTATTTTAGAATATCCTTCACAAACACTATAATTCAAATGCTACAATTCTTAGATGATCTTCTTTATTCCTTGTCCAACTTTCATATGCATTTGAGGAGATTGAAAATGTCATGGTTTGAGTAAAATAAACTGTAATCTTTAAATGACATCTTTGTTCATTAAAACTTGAAAGAGTTCTTTTGCAGATTTGAAATCCAGATGCCATGTTCTCATCATATAATCCAGGTTGATTGATTATTTGTTTAGCATACAGATTGAGTAAAACGATGAAAGATATAACCCTTTGTGCACCCCTTTAGTAATTTTAAACCAATCAGTATTCCCTGTTCTATTTTTTTTTTTTTTTTCTTTTTTCTTTTTGTGTTACCCTGGGCTGTTTGGATTGAGGATTTTGTGTGTGAGGGTGGGGGGTGGGGGATGGGTGTGGTTGAGGGGTGGAGTGGGGTGGGGAGATGTACACTCAGTAATATATAATCATTTAAACAACCAAAGGGAACATTCTGCAAACCTGTCTTCTGGCCACCAGAAGTCTTTCTCTTTCTGTGAGTCTAGAGTCCTCAGCTGCTCCCTCTCTCCATGTACTCATCTCCACCTCCATCTCTGGTGTCACTGCTTCTCTGGTTAGGGTTCCAAATTCTACTCATGCTCCTCTCCCTTCATGGTGTTAGGGTCCTTTGTTTCTGGACTGTAAGATTAAATACTCCTACCTTTATGTTACAAAAGTTCTACCTTTACAGTGGTGACGATTAATCACCAATTAGTCATGATACCAACTACTTACTATTGAATCATAAGAATCTAATCTCCATCACCTTTCACCAGACTGGCCTAGACAAGATGAAAACCATTCAGTGAGTATTCTACCTTTACCCACACACTCTGAAACTAAACTCCCTCTTGAAAATTTGTAAGCCAGTCACTTCATGCCTTTATAGCCCCCACATTATAAATAGCCAATGACTAAGATGTCTGTCCCTATCAATTTTTAATTGGGTGAAAGTTTACAGAGCAAATGATCAATTTACATTTAAAAATTCAACTTATTGATTGCAATCCCTACAATGCAACATCACTTATCCACCTTTCTTCCTGTGTTCCTATTTCCATTTCTCCTTCTTTCTAAACTCTTCTGAACGTTCTCCTTTAGTAAATGCTACCCTATTGTATCAAATCTTGGATTATTCAGGACCAATTGTTTTATCCATGTGTCTTTACTTTTCTTCACTCTTGTTTTTCCTGGACAGAGAGAGACCAATAGCTGCACTTGAGATGGTCATTCATGAATTTTATGACCTCAGTTGCTACACATCAAAGTAAGATGCAGAACATTGTTTTGGTGGACCAGGTCATATCTATTGACTTTGCTGTCCTCTGAGACCATGGTCCTGAGCCCCAGTCCCAGGCACTCATTGCCCCAAGGTGTTTGGTTATGTCTAAGAATTTTGAAAGACAGACAATTCATCTGTCATTTTGTCATACTATGGTGACTTGCGTGATTCTGGAAGTTATGCCACTGGTATATTAAATATGAGCAGAGTCACCCACAGTGGACAGCTAAGTTTCCAGGTGAAGACAAATTAGGAAGAATGATATGAGCTACTTTTGAATATTTAGTCAGTGAAAATCTTATGAATAGCAGTGAAACATTGTGGGCACCATATTATTGAATACTGAAAAATTACAAAGAGCACCAGAGTGTTGTTAGATATAGTGTCAGAAGAGGAATCCCTCAGGTTGGAAGGCACTAAAATGCAACTGGGGAAGAGCTGCCTTCTCAAAACAGAGTTAAGTGTGATGATGTGAATGGAGTAAAGCCCTTGAGACCTTCATTTGCTGATGGGTTACAAATGAAATGATGAGAGACCACTGTAAAGATTCAGTAATCATCAAAACATGGAATGTATGAAGTATGAATCTAGGAACATTGAAAAATTTCAAAAACGAAATAGAATGTGCCCATTCCAAAGAGATGCAACCCAACGTAATTGGGAACTCATCAGACAATACCATTGATAGCCCATACGAATAAAGTTTTACTAAAGTTTATGTAAAAACAGCTGCAACTATACATCGACAGAGAACTTCCAGATGATCAAGCCAGATTCAGACATGGAATGTGGGAAATCGTTGTTGATGTCAGGTGAATCTTAACTGAAAGCAGATAATACCAGAAAGTTTACATGTACTTTATAAAGGCTGATTACGTGGATCATGACAAGCTATGGACAACATTGCAAAGAATGAGTATTCCCGAACACTTAATTGTCTTCATGAGGCACCTGTACATAGACCAGAGACCAAGTGAATTAAAAGTAGGAAAGGTCTGAGGCAGGGTTGTATTCTTTCACCATGCTTATTCAATCTGTATGCTGAACAAATAATCCAAGAGCTGGAGTACATGAAGAAAAACATGGCATCCAGACTGAAGGAAGACTCATTAACAAACAGCAATATGCAGATGATGCAACCTTTCTTATTAAATGCATTGTTGTTGTTGTTGTCAAGTGCCATTGAGTTGGTTCCCATTCACTATATAGGGTTTCTGAGGACAGCTGGTGGTTTTGGACTGCTGACAGTCCAGTGCTAATCCTACAGCACCACACCAAGTGTCCATTGAAATCATAAAGGATTTAAAATACTTACTGATGAACATCAAAGGCCACAGATTTTGGTATGGGTTCCATCTCAATGTAAAGAAAACCAAAATCCTCACTATTGGACCAATAAATAAAATCACAATGAATGGAGAAATGACTGAAGT
>NW_006408576.1:8547591-8552872 GCF_000296735.1 Chrysochloris asiatica
GGACTGCCAAAAGAAGAAACAGATCTGTGATGGAAGAAGTACAACTAGAGTGCTCCTTGGAAGCCAGGATGGCCAGACTTTGTCTCTCATATATCAGACACATTATCAGGAGGGACCAGTCTCTGGTTATCATGCTTGGTAAAGTGGAGGGTGGAAGAAAAAGATGAAGACTCCCCAGTGAAATGGAATAGCACTGTGGCAACTGCAAAGGGTTTAGGCACAGGAACAATCATGAGCTTGGCCCAGGACTGTGCAGTGTTTCATTTTGTTTTGCATGGGATTGCTATGAGTTGGTACTGACTCAGTGGCACTTAACAACAAAAAGGAGTTTGTGACCTTCTTTAGGAAATACAATCTGCCATATTTGTTATTAAATATTATTATTCATAACTATAATGACCATATAATGTGCTATTAAAATAATTTAAATACTTTGATTTTTCAAAATTTTAGAAACAAAGTTATAAATATATCTCTGGAGAACACTTCAGTACGTAGACTTATTCTACATCTCTGAACAATTTTAAGAGACCAAAATACTTTAAAAAGAGTTATTCATTATGCATATTATTGGTGTTACTGTTAAGTGCCATTGAATCAGTTCTGAGTTGTAATGAGCCAGTTTAGGGTCTCTTTGGAGAGGCTGGTGAGTTTGAACTGCCAACCTTCTGGTTCAAATAAATGTTGTAATCCAATGCTTATCCTACAGTGCCACCAGTACTCCATATGCACATAGGGAGATCATAGTTTGTCCATTTAATTCTGGAAAAAAGCGAATGTATCATAAAATTTAGGTGCAATGGGCTTATAAAAAGAAGGCATGGGAAATATATAGAAAACCAGCCATTGGTTTATCTTAATGTGATTGTTTCAATACGTTCTTTCTCCTTTACTGAGATCCACTGATTTCAGGTTAATTCTGGCCTGTTCTTGTTGTTAGATGACATCAAGTTGGTTTTGACTCATAGTGTGCACAACAGAAGCAAACAATGCCTTGTCCTGCCATCCTCACAATTGCTGTTATGTTTTAGACCACTGTTGCTGACACTGCAAATTCATTTGGCTGAGGGTTTATTGACCCTCCACTTTACCAAACATGGTATCTTTCTTCAAGGAATAATTTTCCTGACATCATGTGTGAAGATTATTAGCCAGCACCATAATTCGAATGCTTCCATTTTTCTATGGCTTTCTTTATTAACTGCCTAACTTTAATATGCATTTGAGGTGATTGGAAATACCAAGGTTTGGGTGAGTCACACCTTAGAACTCATAATGACATCTTTCTTCTTTCATACTTTAATCAAGTATTTTGCAGCAGATTTTCCTATGGCAATATGCCATTTGTTTTCTTGACTACTGCTTGCATGAGACTTGATATGGATTGAAGCAAAATTAATTATTTTATAACTTCAATTTTTCTCCGATTTTCATAGACAAGTGAGCACCTCCTGAGCTGCATCAGTTTGTTGAAACATTTCAATTTGTATTCCATCAGTTTCTGGAATCTTGCTTATTGCAGTGCCTTCAGTGTAGCTTGGACTTCTTCCTTCAATAACATTGGTTCTTGATACAACGGTACCTCTTGAAATGATTGAATATCTACTAATTCTTTTTTTAATGTTAATGTATATTACCATGGATGAAGGACCTCTGGTAGTATAATGGTTATGAATCAGGCTGCGAACCTCAGGGTCAGCAGTTAGAAAAACTACCAGCTGTTCCGCGGGAGAAAGATGAGGCTTTCTGCTCCCGTAAAGATTTACAGCCTCGGAAACCCTGTAGAAGGTCGCTATGAATTGGAACTGACTCCATGGCATGTAACAATAACAACAACCATGGATGATAATCATGCATTTTTTTTCTTGCAAGGATGGAAATCTCCAAAGTACTGTTTGACCAAGAAAACCACAGTTTCTCCCTATCAAGTGCATGAAAAAAATTACATTTTCATATGATTTAAAAGTATCCTTTTGATTTTATTAAAGCAGTATTTATGCAACTTTTCCCATTTCAACTATTTTTTTCTTGTAAATGCAAGCCACATCAATTACACTTCCCATAGTGCAAACCATCCCCACTATACATTTCCAAAAATTTTTTTCTCTCTATCCTTTCTTACCCCACCCTTTCCTTTCCTTTTTTTTTTTCATTTGCAGGAAAGTTTCTTCTAATGGTTGTCCTAATAAGAAAACAAATATACATTGTTCCCCTTCCAGTAAATGAAAAACAAAACAAAACATGACCTAGACTCCCCCAAATAATAATAATAAAGAAGACAATCTCCTTTTTTTCCCTCCTTCCTTTTCTTTTTAATTGCCTTGCCTGGAAGTCAAGTTAGCACTACACTACACTACTCCCTTACTTCCCATTCCTGGTAATCATTATGGAATATTTATTACAGAATGGAAATATTTTCTTGGCTTTTTACAATAGCTAGCTCATACAATACATAACCTTTTTTTTGCTGACTAATGCCATTCAGCATAATGTCCTCCAGTTTCCTCCATGTTATGCAGTGTTTTGCAGATTCATCTTTATTTTTCAATATTTCTTAATATTTCATTGTATGTATGTACTAAAATTTCTTCAACCATTAATTAACTAATGGCATCTAGACTGTCCCCATCTTTTTTTCTATTGTGAATATAATGTGCTATTTAAAATGTACAAGAAATAAATAATTCTGCAGTGAACATGAATTTGAAAATATCTATTTGTGTCATGGTTCTTATTTGTTGATGATATATACCAGCTGTTCGGAGAGAGAAAGATGAGGCTTTCTGCTTCTGTAAAGATTTGAGGCCTTGGAAACCCTGTATAGGGTCACAACAGACTGCACGGTTCTTAACAACAACAACAACAACAACAACAACTATGTAGAGAAATTTCTGGGTCATATAGTATTTCTATTTCCAACCTTCTGAGAAAGTACCATGCCATTTTCCACAACAGTTGCAACATTTTAAAGTTCCATCAACAGTGAACCAATTCCTTTTAGTATTGTTGTTGTTATGTGCCATGGAGTCGGTTCCGACTTATAGCGACCCTGTACAGGGTTTCCGAGGCTGTAAATCTTTATGGGAGCAGAAAGCTCTCCCGCGGAACAGCTGGTAGTTTCGAACTGCTGACGTTAAGGTTCGCAGCCCGATGCGTAACCACTACGCTACCAGAGCTCCTTCCTTTTAGTGTAGTGACTGTGTATTCCTCTCATCTTGCTTATTTCCTGTGTCATTCAATATTTTGTCCACAGAATCTTTCAAAATTGCAACCTAAGGTTTCAATTTTTTTTTTTTTTTTTCAAGTTACTTCAGCTGAGAAATGCTGAACAAGGTGTTCCCTTTTGGTTTTCTAACTCCTAATCTTCGAGCTGTCTTTGAAATGATCTGTTATGCTTTTTATAATTTCTTTCAGTAACTTTAACTTTTTTACATCTTGATGTCATCCCACAACTACTCATGTCTTAGGTCATTAGTGTCTAATGCATTAAATCTGTCTTTGAGGTGGTCACTAAACTCAGGTTGGACATACTCAAGGTCATACTTTACTCTCATGCAGTTATTTTAATTTGCTTCAATCTGTAGGTGTGTATGTGTATGTGCAATTGACAGTCTATTACAGTCTGCACCTGGCCTAGTTTTGCCTGATGATACTGAGCTTCACCATCATCTACTTCCACAGAGGTAGTGAATTTAATTCCTGTGTATTCCATCTGGTGAAGTCCAATGTATAATTGCCATTCATGTTGTTGAAAAAAGGTATTTGCAATGAATAAGTTATGGGTCTTGCAAAATCCTTTCATGTGATCTCCAGCAGATTTTTATCACCAAGGCCATATTTGCCAACTACCAATCCTTCTTCTTTACTTCCAAATCTCTCATTTCAATACTGGTAATTATTAGTGTTCCTTGATGGCATATTTGATCACTGAACAAGTCAGCAGAATTCTTCAATTTCATTGCCACTGGCTTTAGTGTTGGGTACATAACTTTGAATAATAGTGATATTAACTGATCTTCCTTGTATGTATATAAATATTATCCTATCACAGATAGCACTGCACTTTAAGGTAGATTTTGAAAATGAATGTGAGGCCATTCCTCTTCAATTTCGTCATGTCTGGCACAGACATATGTTATTCTGATTTAAAATGACCAATACCAGTTCTATACAGCTCACTAATGCCTAGGATATCAATCTCTATGAATTCCATTTCAATATTGCAAACTTCCAATTTTCCTGTATTCAGAGTTTAGTGCATTCCACATTCCAATTATTAATGTGCTTGCAGTTGATTATTTTCATTTTGTGTTGTGTTCCATCATAAAATGAGCCCTAATAGCTTTGCTCCATTCATGTCACTAAAGTCAACTGTACTTTGAGGAGGCAGCACTTCAACAGGAGTATGTTGAATGTCTTCCAAACTGTGGTGCTCATCTTCTGGTACTACATTAGACAGTATTACAATGTTATTCATAAGAATTTTAGAGGCTAACCATTTAAAAGTGGCCTGCTTCTTCCTTTTCCTAATCTGTCTTAATATGGGAGTTTTGCTGAAAAATGTTCACCATAGGTTACCCTGCTGTTATTTAAAATATTGGTAGCATACATTCCAGCATCACAGCAACACAAGAGACACCACAGTACAACAAACTGACAAACAAGTTGTGGAGTTATTAGTTAAATCACCTTAAACAAATATTTCTTCAAAACTCTGAGTATGGTATGTCAACATTGACCATTTTTATATCAGATGCCACTGCCTCCAAGTTTCAGCTCTCTGCCTTGAAATGGAACTACATATTTAGTTATATTTAGACTATTAGCCTTTCTCTCTGTGGGTCTGTGAGTAGAATATGTATCTCTCAAATCTCTAAGAGCAATGTTCACTTTCTGTTGTATTGTGACTCAATAAGAAAAATGTATCAATGACCTTTTTTTTTTGATGATAGTACAATGAACCATTTTCTATATGCATTTGAGAAATAATTGTTTCTTTCTGTTCTAACTTGTGAAATTTAATATATAAGGAAGTATATGTTCCAATTTACAGTTCTAATTTTGCTAAAAGATTGTATATTTGCTGTGGCAAGACCTGCAACTGGGTCTAATTCTCAGATTAATTAGTTCTGTCACTGTGCTCCAGTCACTTAAGTTCTTAGAAACAAAATTTCCATGTTGTAATATAGTTTCTTCTTTATATTCAGTGAAGTGTCATGGAGCGTTGTCTGTTTTATCTGATCAGTGCTTATGAAGGACTTTTTGTGACAAAATTAAAGCA
>NW_006408576.1:8553077-8559938 GCF_000296735.1 Chrysochloris asiatica
AGAGAGAGAGAGAGAGAGAACGAGTAGCCCTGGTATGGCGCTGTGAGTTAATATGCTAGAATGCAAAATTGGTTTGAACTGCAAAGTCAGCAGTTCAAGCTCACCAGCTGCTCCTCAGAAACCATATATAGTGTCGCTATGGGTTGGAACTGAGTCAACGGTACTTAACAACAACAACAATATGTACATGGAGTCCTGGTGTGGCACTGTGGTTAATGTGCTGGATTTCAAAGTAGGTTTGAACCACAAGGTTGTCACGTCAAGCTCACCAGCAGCTCCTGGGAAAATCTGTAGACGGTCACTATGGGTGGGACCAACTCAATGGCAATTAACAAAAACATATATGTATTCTTGGTTGATGTTAGGTGTTCAATTCAGCTCCACTGATGGCAACCCAATGCAAAACAGAATGAAATGTTGCTCATTCTATATCATTCTCATAATTGTTGCTATGTGTTATGAATTGAACTATTCCCGTCCAAAATATGTGTATAAACTTGGTTTGGTTGTGATTTTCAGTGGTTTGGCAGTTATGTGATAAATTACTTAATATGTATCTTCTAGACATAATCTTGTAAACTCCCACCATGTATTTTATACTGCTGAGACTGGGAAAGAAAAGGTTAGGAAAAGATGCTGATAGGACTATTTGATTCAGTTGTGAGTTAGCAGTGCTAACTTTGATTGTGAAAACCAGAGACTTTAATGTGTATAAAATAAGTCAACTCAGAAGTCAGAATGAAGGATCTCATTACCATCAAGAAAAACCAGGAGTGGAGCCTGTCCTTTGGGCCCTGCAATCCCTGCACATTGAGTGTCCTAGACCCAGAGGCAGGAAGCTGTGACATTGGAGGAGTAGCAAAGGAACAGCTGCAGAATAAAGAGCCAGAGCACAAGACAGAGCAGTAGGTTTTCCTGCGCATGGAACAAGTAAAACTGCGTTAGTTTGGGCAGTAGGCTTGCTTGTAGAGTGGGATACCACCAGAAACGTAATTAGGCAACTAGATTTGCCAGCCCATAGAACCAAATGCCTTCAAGATAAGAGTTATGATGGAATTGTGAGTCCTGCAAGCATTTATTAGCAGCCCTAAAGGACCTTTGCATTGCCAGACAAATAGAGACCTGTTTGTGGGTACAGCTGAGAATAGGCTATTCTGACTGGAAGAGATGAGCTTGAACAATTCTGATTCTGAATTGTAACCTGAAGGAAGCAGTCACTGGAGAACGATATCATATTTGGTAAAGTGGAGGGTCAGAGAAAAAGAGGAAGACACCCAGTGAGATGGATTGGCCAAGTGGCAGCATCAATGGGCTCAAGCATAGCAACAATAGTGAGATTGGCCCAGGATCAGGCAGTGTTTCCTTCTGATGTGCATAAGGTCGCTATGAGTCAGTACCAACTTGATGGCATCTAACAACAACAACAACAACAGCAACCTTCTCAATAAACCCCATAACTCTGAGGAAGTTTTATATGCCCATCATAATGGATTGTTGAACCCAATAGAGAAGTAGAGAGTGTTGTGGGAAGAATGATAGGTGCTGTATTTTTTTACATGCAATGATGTATTTTTGCAGATTTATAATGATGTGATCAACCATGATGTGACATGATGTAATCAACAAATAATTTGTGAGGTGTTTAGGCTGGGATGCAACACCCTCACTCAGATATTAGCTCTAGAAAGGGAGTTTCTCTGGGGCATGTCCAGCATTGGCTTTTATCTTATAAAAAGAGATAAATGTAAACAGAGAACTTAGTGGTAGGGGGCCTGTTATAATCAAGAAACAAGTGATGCAAGTGGAGGGCATCTTTTGGACCTGGGGTTCTGTGCTGAGAACCTCCTAGACTCAGGACAAGAATGAAATGCAAAGCCACGTGAAAATTGCCCAGGAGCAGAATCTAAAAGAGACAAGGGCTGTTCCCCAGAACTGACTGTGAGAGAAAGCCTTACCTTAGAGCCAACACCCAGAATTCTAATGACCACCATCCCAAACTGTGGAGTCCTGATCTGGTACTGTAAGACAAACACTGGACTGATAACCATAAGGTTGGCATTTCAAATCTACCAGGTGCTCTTTGGAAACCTTATACAGAGTCACTATGAGCAGGCACTGACTCAGTGACACTTAACAACAACAAACTGTGAGAAAATAAATGTCTTCATATGTGCTATTTCTATGATAGAAACAGTAGATAGCTACTGTGCTATCTTTGAGGACATTGTTACAGTGCTGTGCTAATCTATCTACTTGAGGGTCTTTCATTTTTGGCTGGCCTTTGACTTTGCCAAGTATGATGTTCTTCTGTAGGGATTTGCCCTTCCTGACAACATTTCCAAATTCCCTCACAGTTTCAACATCCTTGCTTCTAAGGAGCATTTTGAGACAATCTATCTGCCTTGCACGGATGTGGTTGTGCTTCCTCCAAGGCAGATTTGTTCTGTCAGTCCATGGTACTTGCAATATTTTTTGATAACACTATAATTCCAATGAATCAGTTCTTCTTTGATCTTATTTTTCAGTGTCCAGCTTTTGCACGCCCATAACATCATCAAAAATATGTCTTGAGGCAGACACACCTTACTCATAAAAGTAATGTATTTATTTTTTAAAAAAGATTTTAAAGATGTATTTTGCCACTGATTTTTCTAGTGCATGTCATTTGATTTCCTGACTTCTGTTTCCAAGGTTACTATTTATCCAAGTAGAATGAAATCCTTGACTGACAACTTTAAATTTTTCTCGGTTTATTTTGATGTTGCTTACAGGTCCCATTTTGAGAATTTTTGTTTTCTTTATGGTGATATGTAATCCATCCTGACAGCTGTGTACTTTGATGAGTAAGTGCTTCAAGTCATCTTCACACTTGGGATGCAAGGAAGTGCCATCCAATTATCTCAGGTTTTTAGTAAGTTTTCCTCCAGTCATAATGCTGCATTATTCTTCATAGAGTACAGCCTTTTTGATTATTTGTGTAGTATACAAATTGTAAAAAATGTTGAAAAAATACAACTCTGACAAACATATTTTCCAATATTTAATGATGCAGCATATTCTTATTCTGTTTGAATGATGGCTTCTTGATCTATTTCAGGTTCCACATGAGCACAATTAAGTGTTTAGAATTACCATTCTCCTCAATGTTATCCATAATGTGTTATGATCCACATAATTGAATGTCTTTGTGTAGTCAATAAAACATCCTTCTGTTATTATCTAATTTCAGCGAATATAAATCTAACATCAGCAATGATACTCTATGTTCTGAATTTATCTAATTTTATATTTGGCATTTCCCTCCTGATGTATAGCTATTTAAAAAAAAAAATTATCTTCAGCAAAATTTTGCTTGCATGTAGCATTAATTATTTTGTTTGATAAGTTCTGTATCTGTTTGTATCACCCTTCTTTGGAATGTGCACAAATATAGATCTCATCCAGTCAAATAACTCTGAGCAGATCATCGGTTTTACATTTAACAAATCACATACTTCGTTTTATCTCATTGAGTGCAACCCCTTCAATGTAATATTAATTATTCTACTTCTTCCCCATGTTTCTTTTTTCCATTCCTCCTTCTTTGCCAATATTTATAAACTTCATCCTTTTGATGCTCTTTTGATCTCAAGTGGTTGAGATCAAAATGGTATGTGTACCTCACAAGTGTTTCTGTTCCTCCTATTTACCTATTTATTGCTTGACTGAAAATTGAACCACGGCAGTGAGTTAAGTTCCAGACCTGAAGGGTGACCAAGGGTTATAGTCTTGGTTCTGCCAGTCTCTTTTTGGCCAGTAAGCTTGGTCAATTTTTATGATTTTTAATTTAGTTCCACATTTTGTCACACAATCCACGACCTTCTAATATGATCTCTTTCAGAGAAGTTGGTAGTAGTAGCCAGGCATCATCTAATTCTTCCGGTCTCAGGGTCCAGGAAAGTGATACTCACTTTGACCATTAGTCTATTTGACTAGCTGCTTACAAAAACCTTCAATTTTCATCACTTTTCTTTTCTCTGGTTAGGGAGAAACCAATAGTTATCCCTTAGTTGGCGACTTATGATTCTGTAAATTCCCAGTCACTACTCACCAAACAAGGATATATAACATTGTCTCTGTGGATTATGTTATGCCACTTGACCTAGGTCTCCCAAGAGACTATGGTCCTGCCCCCAGTTCAACAGCTCATTCATTCAAGGTGTTTGATTATCTCTAAAATGTTTTCATAACTTTGCCCCTGTATGTTCCACAACATTCATAGATAAGTTTATTCCAGATGTAAATACCTATGTATCAATATCCTTTGTCAAACCTTTAGGTAGTTTAGGGTATACTCCTAGTGTCCTTCCACACCTGTTCATCCTGTATATCTATCCATGTATCTACTTGTAGATCACCATTAATGCAGTATCATGTATATGACCTGGAGAAAATGAGAGACTATCTGCTCCTGTGAAGATTTTAACTCTATATGCAGTCACTATGAGTTGGAACTGACTCCATGCTATTTAACGACAACAGCAGCATATATATAACAGCATTTAACTTAGCTCTGTTTCTTTTAACTTTTATATCCTTCCCTGTGTCTTCCCCTGCATTCATCATTCTCCTGCCAACTCTTTCTTGTTGTACAATGCCTTTCCCTTCATACAAGTTAACATGTTACTATAGTCTATCCAGTGAAATATTCTCCTTTCCTTCCCCCCTTGGTAACCACCAAAAAATGTTCTTTTAGTGTGAATACCTTTTCTTCACTCTTAATAATAGTGGTATCATACATGTCCTTTTGTGATTAACTAATTTCACTAAGAATAATGTTCTCCTATTTCATCCATGTTATGAACGTTTCACAGATTCATCATTAGTCCTCAAAGTTCCATCGTATTACAAGTATGTACCAAATTTTGTTAATACATGTTTTCTATTGATGGTCATTTAGGTTAATTCCATCTTTTTGCTTTTTGTGATGAACATGGTGTAAATATATCTATTTGTATTGTGGCAAAAGTAGTGAGGTTGGCCTAGGATTGGGCAGTGTTTCGTTCTATTGTGCATAGGTCTCTATGGGTCGGTACCAACTCGATGGCACCTAACAACAACAACATTGTGGCTCTTATTTCTATAGTATCTGTGTCAATAAAGGGATTGCTGGATCACACAGTATTTTTTAAAATACTTACAGATGAAGATCAAAGACTATAGTCGTCAGTATTATCTATACTTCAACATTAAGAAAGCAAAAATCCTAATGACTGGACCAATAATCAATATCATGATAAGTTGAGAAAAGATTGAAATTATTAGCCTTCATTTTGCTTGGATCCACAATCAACACTCATGGAATGAACAGTGAAGAAATAAAATGACAGATTGCATTAGGAAAATATGCTGCAAAAGAGTTTTGATGTTTTTAAGAGTGAAGATATCTGTTTGAGGACTACAGTGTTTCTGACCAAGTCATGGTATTTTCAGATATCTCATATACCTGTGAAAGTGGGACCATGAATATGGGATTTAGAGAAGAATTGATACATTTGAATTATGGTATTGAAGAATACATAATGTTCCATATGCTGCCACAAGAACAAACCAATCTGTCTTGGAAAAATTGCAGCCAGAATCCTCCTCAGAACCAGGATGGTGAGAGTTCATATCTCATATTTTGATAGGTTACAAGGGGGGACTTGTCACTCGAGAAGGACATCATGCTTGGAAAAGTAGAGGGTTGGTCATCAGAAAAGAGGAAATCCCCCAATGAGATGGATTGACACAGTGGTAGCAGAAACAGCTCAAGTATAACAATATTGTGAGGATAGTGCAGGAATGGGCAATGTTTTGTTCTGTTGTTCATAGGATCACTATGAGTCAGAACAGACTCAATCACACTTAACAGCTTTGTATTTCTGTTTCCAACTTTTGGAGGAACTATCATGCCATTTAACAGAAGCAACAGCTGTTTATGTGATTTCCAGAGCATCCTCAAGAGCATTTGTTGTTTCTGCTTCTTTTTAAACTTTGCTACTAATACTGTGGTGAGATGATATCTCATTTTTGTTTTGATCTGCATATCTTTAAAAGCTAATGATAGTGAACATTTCTTCATTGGCTGTCTGAATGTCTTCTTTGGTGAAGTACATGTTCATGTCCTTTGACTGTTTGGTTTATTTGCCTTTTTCTTATTGAGCTGTTGAAATATTCTATAAATTTTAGAGATTAGTCCCTTGTCTGATATGTTATTGACAATTTTTTCCCCTGGTATGTGGTATGTGGGTTCTCTTAATTCTTTTGGTAAAATCTTTTGATGTACATAAGTGTCTAATTTTTAGGAGGTCCAAGTCATCTAGTTGGTCTTCTGTTTGTATATTTTCGGCTATGTTTGATAATGTATTTATGTCATATATCAGAGCCCCTAGGTGTGTCCTTATTTGTTTATTGATGATATGTATAGCTCCAGGTTTTGTATTTAGACTTTGATTCACTTTGAGTTCATTTTTCATATGGCTTATTTATTTATTACACTAATAAAGAAACTTCTGAGCAAGGAAGCAAGAAAATAATGCCATTTACAATGTTGCTGTTAATTGCCATCGAGTCAGTTCTGACCCATACAGGCCATGTATAGGGTTTCTGAGGAACAGCTAGTGGACTTGAACTGATGATTTTGTGGTTCAAAATGACCAGCACATTAAACCCCTAGGATTCCATTTATGTATATTGTTGTTATTAAGTGCTTTTGAGTCAGTTCTGACCCAGGTTCTGCCCCATAGAGACCCTATATAGGGTTTCTGAGGAGTGATTACTGAGTGAACTGCTGACCTTGAAGTCCAGCGCATTAACCTACAGAGCCAGCCACACATATAT
>NW_006408576.1:8560246-8578115 GCF_000296735.1 Chrysochloris asiatica
AAGTTATTTTCAATTTCCATTTGTCAGTTACTGAAATCTGAGTAATTGATCAAATGTTGCTAAAAGTTAGCATGGCATATTCTTCCATGATAGTCCTATCATATTTGTCACCACTTATTTTTCCTAGATCCCACTAAACTGTAGAAAATGTCTAATGTGCACTTATATCTTCAGAGATATAACTCTGCCCACCATAGTACAAATTCTTTGTCAAAATTCATTGCACAACTGCCCATCATAGTACAAATTCTTTGTCAAAGTCTATTGAATGAAGAACTGCTGGTGTGAAGAATATATCAATCCACTTGTTTTTATTGCTATGTACTGTAGAATGAGTTTCATATAATATAATAAATCTAATAAATCTATGTTGTTGTTTTTGTTGTTAAGTGCCATCAAGTCGATTCCTACTCATAGTGAACCTGTATAGGGTTTCCAAGGAGCAGTTGGTGGGTTTGAACTGCCAACCTTGTTGTTCACAGTCCAGTACTGATCCTACAGCATCATACCAGAAGTCCATTTATATATTTATGTATAATGTAGTCTTTCCCTTTTTCTCCTTTCACTCTTCTAAATGCTGTAACATTTCTAAGGGACCAAGAAAATAATGAAACATGTAATAGACCCTGACTTGACTGTTAACAACAAACATCCTCCAGTAATGTTAAGTGGATGCTAAATACATAAAACTAATTATTTCATGAACTGGTGTCTTCAGAGATTAAATTGTAGTTTATCTTCTGTCTAGTTTCTGTTGCAGTAAGAATTCTCTAAGCAACCTAATCTAAAAGTAGCAACATCTATAGAGACTATTCTGGTAGAGTGAGTCCCTGGATGTCTTTTGGGGGGACTTGAATTATGCTGCTAATTATTTTAAGTGTCCACTTCCTCTGCTTGTGTTGACCTGATTAATGTATGGTTCTTCATTGTAACATCTCAGTGGGGTGCATTTTAGAACAGTAAATACACCAGGGGAATTTTCCATGGAAGAGGCTGTACTGAAATGTTTATACTCTACCATCTGAGGGATAGTCCTGAAATGTTCACTTGGCCCAGAGAGCTGCTTGAGTCAGATTTCCTCATTTTCAGGTTTACATCCTGGCACCACTGATAGATATGGGATTACAACCACAGTAATTAAAGTGAGTTCTGGATCTCTGTATGGTAATAGATAGATTGCTTCTCCAAGTCTATGGCTATCAAGAGGGAGAGGAAAATACAAAGAGAGGAAATTAATTCACACACTAATGAATTTTTTAATTAGTATTTAAAAAATCCAAACTTCAGCAGTGTATTTCCCTGTAGAGAATGGTATAGAATGATCCAGGTAATTAGGGGGAGTGAAGATATTAAAACAAACTTATGGATATTATGCAATAAAAGATGTTTGAAGGTCAATAGTGGCAATCAAACTCAGGATATGAAGCTATTAAGAGAAAACACAGGTTTGATATTGCTGTTCTCCTCCAAAAAGAAATTAGAAAGATCACTACATTTAAAATAAAAGATTACATGATAGAATAAAGATACATTACTAAAAGAGTATTAAAATGATATTTGAATATAAATTGGCCATTCCTAATATTTTTAATTTGCTATGTGTTATGAATCATGCTTTTATTGTACAACTTTCCAATAAAAATGAAAAGTTAAGCTAGTATTTTAAGGATAATTATTATAGTTTTCTCTAGGTATGGTGATGATGATATACTTAATAGTGCTTTAAAGAAATAATACAGTCATTCTTTTGCCATTCACTTCATCTTTTACATCAAAATATTTTCTTCTTTTACAACTATGACTATAAATGCCCTGTATACCAAAAAGAAGAATGAAATACTAAATAATATGTATTATGATAGCAATTGTGAATATTTTCTTTCATTATTATTTTTAATCTTGTAATTAAAACATCTGCTTTAAGTTGAATGACTCTGAGTAGTACAAGCTGTTTATAATAGGCTGCTAACATGAACCTGGTCTATTCATTCCACCAAAGTCTCAAAAGAAGAAAGACCTCTTATATTGCATCCATAAAGATTACAGTCAAGAAAACCCAATGTATCAGATCTACTCTATTACATGTAATCACGACAAGTTGGAACCTCTATTGTTGTTGTTGTCAGGTGCCATCGAGTTGGAACCAACTCATAGCGACCCCATGCACAGCAGAACGAAACAATGTCCGATCCTGGCCCAACCTCACTACTGCTGCCACACTTGACGCCATCAATGATGTCACCTGGCTGATCCATCTTGTTGGGGGTCTTCCTCTTTTTCTCTGACCCTCCACCTTACCCAGCATGACACCCTTCTCCAGCGACTGTTCTCTCCAGATAATGTGTCCAAAGTAGGAGAGACGAAGCTTAACCATCTTGACCTCCAAGGAGCACTCTGGTTGTACTTCTTCCAAAACAGATCTATTGGTTCTTTTGGCAGTCCATGGCACTTTCAGTATTCTCCTCCAACACCACAATTCAAAGGCATCAATTCTTCTACGATCTTCCTTATTCACTGTCCAGCTTTCACATCCATATGAGGTTATTGAAAATACCATGGCTTGGGTCAGGCACACCTTAGTCCTCAAGCTGACACCTCTGCTCTTCAGTACTTTAAAAAGTTCCTGTGCAGCAGATTTGCCCAATGTAATACGTCATCTGATCTCCTGACCCCTGCTTCCGTGAGTGTTGACAGTTGATCCAAGAAGAATGAAATCCTTGACAACTTCAATCTTTTCTCCATTGATAAGAATGTTGTTTATTGGTCCAGTGGTGAGTATTTTTGTTTTCTTTACATTGAGATGTAATCCATATGGAATGCTGTGCTCTTTAACTTTCATCAGTAAATATTTTAAGTCCTCTTCACTTTCAGCAAGCAATGCTGTATCATCTGCATATAGCAAGTTGTTAATGCATCTTCCTCCAACCCTGATGCCATGATTTTCTTCATAGAACCCAGCTTCACGTATTATTTGCTCAGCATGCAGATTGAATAAGTGTGGTGAAAGAATACAACCTTTTCACACACCTTTCTTAATTTTAAACCATTCAGTGTTCCCATGTTCTGTTCGAACAACTGCCTCTTGGTCCAGGTACAGATTCCTTATGAGCACAATTAAGTGTTCTAGAATACTCATACTTTGCAATGCTGTCCATAGCTTGTCATGATCCACACAATTGAAAGCCTTTGCATAGTCAATAAAGTACAAGTAAATATCTTTCCGTTAGTCTCTGCTTTCAGCCAATGTCCATCGAACATCTGCAATGTTATCCCTTGTTCCACGGCCTCTTCTGAATCTGACTTGAACCTCTGGAAATTCTTTGTCAATGCCTGATTGTAGCCATTTTTGTATTACTTTTAGCAAAACTTTACTCACATGAGATATCAAAGAGATTGTTCAATGATTTCTGTATTCCATTGGGTCACCTCTCTTTGGAATGGGCACAAATATGGATCTCTTCCAATCACTTGGCCAGACAGTTGTCTTCCAAATTTCTTGGCAGAGATGAGTGAGTGCCTCTCATGCCACCTTTCAAAATTTTTTGAAAGATTTCAATTTTTATTCCTGGTACCTTGTTCTTTGCCAATACCTTCAATGCACCTTGGACTTCCTCCCTAAGCATCATTGGCTCTTGATCATATGCTACTTCTTGAAACGGTTGAACATATACCATTTCCTTTTGGTTCAGTGACTCTGTGTATTCATTCCATCTTCTCTTGAAGCTTTCTGCATCATTCAATAATTTTCCCAGAGAATCTTTCAATAACGAAATTCAAGGCTTGAATATTTTCTTCAGTTCCCCCAGATTGAGAAATGCTGAGCATGTTCTTCCTTTTTGATTTTCTGATTCCAATCTTTGCACATTTTATTGTAATATTTGGCTTTATCTTCTTGAGCTGATCTTTGAAATGTTCTGTTCAGCTCTTGGACCTACTCATTTCTTCCATTTGCTTTAGCATTTCTATGCTGGAGAGCAAGTTTCAGTGTCTCTTCTGACATCCATTTTGACCTTTTCCTTCTTTCTTGTCTATAAAAGAGATGGTGGGGTGTGTCCTCTGGACAGGTCATCTCTAAAAGGGCAGACTTAGTGTTGTTATTTTTGTTAAGTGTCAGCAAATCGATTCCAACCCATAACAACCCTGTATAGTATTTCCAAGGAGAAGCTGGCGAGCTTGAACCATCGACCTTGCAGTTCAAATAAGATATCTCCAAGTGAAATACACATGAATCAAATTGACTATATCTGTGATAAGAGACAATGGAGAAGCTATTTTCAGTCAGAATAAGACCATGGGTCTACTGCATAAAAGACTATCTAATGCTCCTATGCAAGTAGCAGTTGAAGCTGAAGACAATTAAAGCAATTCCATGAGAGAGAAAGTCCAATCTTGAGTATATGGATCTAGGACATCATACATGATGTCAATAAAAAAGACAAAAAAGACATAAAAGTCAAAATGGATGTCAGAAGAAACTCTGAAACTTGCTCTTGATTGTAGAGTAGCTAAATTCAATGGAAGAGATGATGAAGTTAAAGAGCTGAACAGAAAACTCCAAAGGACAGCTCAAGAAGATGAAGTTTTATAATGAAATGTACAAAGGCATTACCTGAGAAGAACAAATGGAAGACCATGCTTTTGCATTTCTCAAGCTGAAAGAAGGGGAAAAAAAAAAAAAAAATGTCAAGCTCCAGTTACAAAACTAGAATTCTACCACCAAAATACTGACTGATATAGGAAACATCAAAAGAAGATGGAAGTAATATACAGTCATTGTACCAAAAATTTTGCTTGACATTTAACTAGTATATGATCAAGAACTGATGGTATTGAAAGAAAACCTTTAAACAGCACTTCAGACAGTGTGTGAAAACAAGTTTCTAGGAATTGAGGGAATACCATTTGCAATGTTTCAACAAACTGATGTAGTACTGGAAGCACTCAACAATCTATACCAAGTAATTTAGAATATAGTTATATGGCCAACTGACTGACTAGATCCATATTTGTGATTATTCCAAAGAAAAATGGCCCAATAGAATGAAGAAATTATCAATGTCATTAACATCATATGCATGTAAAAATTTGTTGAAGACCTTTACGAAACACTTGCAGCAGTACTTTGACATGGAATTGCCAAAAATGCAAGTCAGGTTCAGAATAGGACCTGGAATGAGATATATCATTGCCAAACTCAGATGGATCTTAACTGAAAGCAAAGAATACCAAAAAAAAAGGTTTACTTTTATTTTATTGACTATTCAAAGGCATTTGAATGTATGGATTATAACAAACTGTGGATAAAATTGAGAAGAAAGGGAATTCCATAACATCTAATTAAGCTCATAGATAAACTGTACATACACAAAGAGGCAGTTGTTGGAGCAGAACAAGGATATCTTGTTCTTAGAACAATCAAAGATTCAAGTAAAAAAGACATCTTTTGCCAAAGGACAAGCTTCATAAGATAGGAAAGATTAGTAAAGGAAGAATGTCATCGAGCACATTACCCGGTAGTGCCACACCAGGACTAGGCCAAATAAAACCCTTTGGTAATGGGGAAGGTTATGTACCAAGATTCCAATCATTTTCATTTTCTTTAAACCACACCTACACTACACCAAGATTATCATCTTATTTAAGCTACATCTACACTAAGTCTGGAGTCCTAATGTGGTGCTATGCGTTAATGCTTTGGAATGCAAAGTATGTTTGAAATGCAAGGTTGGTGGTTTAAGCTCACCAGTCACTCCTTGGAAACCCTATACAGGACTACTATTGGTCAGAACTGACTCGATAACACTTAACAACAATAACAACACTAAGTCTGCCCTTTTAGAGATGATCTGTCCAGAGAACACACCCTGCCATCTCTTTTATAGACATATTTCCTCTTTTCTAATGATTACATGTTGATAACTGCATTTCTGGACAAGTGTTCCAGGGATAAGACCCCCACACTGTACAAACTGCCCAACATTCTATTATCTCTTCCAGGAAAAACTGGGGTAGATGAGGATAAGAAAGCCATTTAACTTTGCATACTGCAGAAGAAAAGGAACAAGTAGTCTCTGTTCTCCTTATAGTGTACTTGAGGTACATTGTTACTTGGAATTATCAAACAATATGTAAGACATTCTTTTTAATTCCAAAAAGTAGAACATTGCTCCTTTAAAACCATTATGAGTTCAGTTCTTCTCTTCATTAAATGAAATTGGCAAGATATTATTTACGTCTTTCAAGTCCATTACAGTTGTTAAAGGAAAGATTATCAAGATAGAAGTGACCTAAATAATGGTAACTCACTGAGATGAACAGAAAGCTTAAAGGGACTAATAACATTTCTGATATAAAAGGATTCTAAGGCTACAAGTAAACACTCCTTTTTATTTTGGACAGTTACAGCAATTTGGGGGATAGCAATTAGAGAAATAAAAAATATATTTTCAGCATGTGATATTTAAAGAGAATCATGATTTACTGCACCATTATTGTTCTAGGGGCAATTAGATGTGCTCTTAATAGTACTTATTACAAACGGCAAACTTGATTCTGTTGTATGCTATGAACTTCACAGCCATTATTGATAAAATTTCATAATTATTTAGTATTTTGGTACTCAAAAATGAAATGAAAGAAAGCTAAATCTCCATGTTTTCTTGTTTTTTTTTCCAAAGATATTTTATGAGTTTTCTTAGTATTAAAACTGTATTCATAAAATTCCTTATTTCTTATTTATCTATACCAATAGAAAATATTTCTTTCCATACTAACAGTATTAACTTTCTGGGAACAAATACATTAATGTTTTCATTCACAGAAATTATCAGACAGTTCCCAGAATATGGAAATACATTAAATGTTTACATAATTATGAAAGTAATAACTAAAATTGCTTATTTAGGGACATATACTGTTGTTGTTAGGTACAGTCAATTCTGACTCATAGTGACCCTATACACAACAAAAGGAAACACTGCCTGACCCTGGGCTCCCATCACAAGTCTAAAGTACGCTACACAAAATCTCTCCATTCTCACTGCTAAGGAGTATTCTATGTTCTCATCTTCTGAGACAGTTTGTTCTTCTGGCAGTCCATGTTACTTTCAATATTCTGCACCAACACCATAATTCAAATTATTGATTCTTCTGAGGTTTCCTTATTCATTTTACAACTTACACATGCATTCAAAACTAATGAAAATATCTTGGCTTTGGGCACTCCTCAGTCCTCAAATGACATCTTTGCTCTTGAGCACTTTACAGAAGTCTTTTGCAGCAGATTTGTCTAATGCATCTCATTTCTTGACTGCTGCTTCTGTAGGCATTGATTTTGGACTAAGCAACATGAAGTGTTTGACAACATCAGTGTTTTCTCCATATATCATATTTATTTGTTCCGTTGTGATGATTTTTGTTTTCTTTACATTGAGGTGCAGTCCATATGGAAAGCTGTAGTCTTTGCTCTTCACCAACATGTATTTCAAGTCCTTTTTACTTCCAAAAAGCAAGATTGTGTCACCTGCATATTGAAGGTTGTTAATGAGTCTTTCTCTAATTCTGATGCCACATTCTTCTTTGTATAATTAGTTGCTCAGATTATTTACTCATAATACAAATTGAAGAAGATAGTAGGAATTTGGGTTGTTGTTAACTGCCGTTGAGTCTGTCCCACCTCATAGAAACTTTGTATAAGATTTCAAAGGAACAGCTGGTGGATTTGAACCCTTGATATTGTGGTTAACAGTCCAGTGCTTATCCTACAGTGTCACACCAGGACCTCAGGGATGAAAGTTGTTGTTGCTTTTGCTAAGGGCTGTGGAGTAGGTTCCAATGCATAGCCACCCTATATAGAGTTTTAAAGACTTGAAATCTTTGTGGGAACAGAAAGCCTCATCTTTTTCCCACAGAAAGCCTGGTGTGGTTTATAGTACAGTGCTAACTTGTTGTTGTTTAAGTGCTGTTGACTTGGTTCTAACTCATAAATGACCATGTATAGGGTTTTCTAGCACACTGGTAAGTTTGAACTACCAATTTAACTATTCAAACCAACCTTGTGGTCCAGTGCTTATCCCACAGTGTCCCACCAGGTAGCAAAAGCTAAAAATAAAAGCGTGGCACTGTGGGATAAAGCATTGAACTGCAAGGTCAGTTTGAACCATATGGTCAGTGGTTCAAACTCAGCAGCAGTTCTTTGGAAACCCCATGTAGGGTCTCTGTATGTTGGGACCAACTAGAGCACACTTACCAACAATAACACCTAATATACCATTCAGAATTCAATGATTTAAAACAACATCAATTTACTTTCTCATAATCTCTGGACTAGCAATTTGGCTGGACTCATCAAAGTCGTCCTTTTTTTTAAATCAGCTTTTTATTGTGAATTGAGTGAAGGGTTACAGAGAAGATCACCAGTTTTATATTCAACAAATCACATATCTTACAATCATTGCAATCCCTTCCATGTGCCAATGGTTAACAATATTTACCTCTATTCACTTTAACTATTTCATTCCTCCCTGTGTCTCCTAAACTTTCATGTTTTCTCTGCTAACCAACTTCCTGTTGTAGATTGCCTGCCCTGGCACCCATGTTAACATGTGTCTACTCCATGAATAATTTCCCTCCCCACTGACCCTGTAACCATCATAGATTGTTTCTTTTATCAAGAAAATCTATTCTTAACTTTTGTAGTATCCCGTTGTTTAGCCATTTGTTTGTTTAACCATTCCTCTGTCGATGGGCATTTAGGCTGTCCCCATCTTTTTTGATGCATCTCTTATAGACAGCACATAGAAGGATCCTGTTTTCTTATCCATACAGTTCTCTATGTCTCTTGACTGGTATATTTAATCCATTTACAGTCAGTGTAATAATCAATAGGTAAGAATTGATTGCTGTAATTTTTCTATGTGATTTTTTTGGTATACAGCTGGCTTCTTTGTTTCACATAATATTCTATGCTGAATTCATTTTGTTTGTCAGTTTTCTTTTCATTTTCATTTCTGTTTTATTGTTGTTTACTGAATCTGTCTGATTTCCCTCTTTTTTTAATTTGATGTTCAGGTTAATTTTTTTGCTGGTCAAACTTGGACTCACTCATATGGTTGCACTTGGTAATTTTTGTTGGTTGTCAGCTTGACCAACTCTCTTCTCCTTCACAGGGTTTCTCATTTTCTAGTTGAATAGACTGGATTTCTCTATATAGCAGATTCAAAGCAACATTGCAAGACAGCAAAAATAGAAACTGAAAGATATCTTGAGGCCTAGAGTCTGGGACCTACGTAACTATCTCTTTTGTCACATCATATTGATCATATCTATTGCCAGAGAGTCAATTCTGACTCAAAATGAACCTGTACGTGGTTTCTGAGATTGTAAATATGTACCAGAGAAGAAAGGTTCATCTTTTTCCAGTAAAGGGACTGGTGATTTTAAACTGCTGACCTTGCAGTTAGCAGTCAAATGCTTATCCACTAGTACTCCTTGCATTGGTCCTTGCTGTTATTGTTGTTGTTAAGTGCCATCGAATCAATTCCAACTCAGAACAACCCTGCATAGGTTTTTCAATGAGCGGCTAGTGAGTTTGAATCAACTCATGGTTCAAACTTATCTTGTAGTACAATGTTTATCCTATAGTATCACACCAGGACTCCATGTACTGGTCATAGTGAAGCATAAAACCTACTTAGATTCAAAGAGTAGGTCAATAAACTTTAACTGTAGATGAGACAAATGCAAAGCAGTTGTGGGCATATATATTTTAGCAAACTCCATATTCTACAACAGAAATCAGAATTTATCTTTGAAGTAGCTCTTCTTATTTCTTGTTGAAGATCCACATTATTCTAACACTTTGAATATATAAATACAGAGGAATTTGAGCATCACTGGAGCAAGGGAGGTCTCAGATATAGTGGTGCTTACAAAAACTCTTAAAGAGGCCAATTGTTGGAAATCAGTATGACAAAGAAAGCAGTCATATAGTATATGTATGTGTATGTTTATGTATATGTATATTGTTATTGTTAAGTGCTGCCAAGCTGGTTCCAACTTTTGGTTGCAAAACCTTGTTTTGCATTTCTAAAGAGCAGCTGGTAAGTTTGAACCACCGACCTTGAGTTTAGCAGTCTAGTGCTTATCCTACCGTGCCACATCAGGATTCCATGTATATTTATAAGTGTACATATATGTTTGTGTTTCTCTATATACATATGAATATATATTATATGAGTATATATTTGAATATATATTATAATATGTACATTTATTTATAAAGTTAAAATGAAGCCTCATTTTTTAAAATAGTTTAGCACATCAGAGAATACCCATAAACAATAATTTCAGTATAATTAATGTGCTAATAGATAATGTATATAAATAATAAAAGCCAAACCTACTGAGTTGGCTCGGACTCAAAGCAACCTTGTATAGAGTTTCGGAGAAATTTTCTTAGTCCTATGTCAAGTCGATTATATGGATCATGACAAGCTATGGACAGCATTGTGAGGTATGAGTATTCCAGAACACTTAATTGTGCTATGAAGAAATGTGTACATGGGCCAAGAGGCAGTTGTTCAAACAGAACAAGGGAACACTGAAAGGTGTGCAACAGGGTTGTATTCTTTCATCATACTTATTCAACCTGTATGCTGAGCAAATAATCCAAGAAGCTGGGTTATGTGAAGAAAATTGTGGCATCAGGATTGGAGGAAGATTTATTAACAACCTGTGATATGCAGATGATGCAACCTTGCTTTCTGAAAGTGAAGAGGACTTAAAATATTTACTGATGAAGATCAAAGACCACAGCCTTTGGTATGAATTGCATCTCAATGTAAAGAAAACAAAAATGCCCACCACTGGACCAATAAACAACATTCTTATCAACAGAGAAAAGATTAAAGTTGTCAATGACTTCATTCTTTTGGGATCAACCATCAACACTCATGGAAGCAGCAGTCAAGAAATCAAACAACGTATTGTATTGGGCAAATGTTCTGCACAAGACCTTTTTAAAGTGTTGAAGAGCAAAGATGTCAGGTTGAAGACTAAGGTGCCCCTGACCCAAGCCATGGTATTTTAAATAACCTCATATGGATGCGAAAGCTGAACAGTGAATAAGGAAGACCACAGAAGAATAGATGCTTTTGAGTTATGGTGTTGGAAGAGAATATTGAAATTGCCATGGGCTGCCAAATGAACCAACATATCTGTGTTGGAAGAAGTGCAGCCAGAGTGCTCCTTGGAAGCAAAGAATGGCCAAACTTCGTCTCTCATACTTTGAACATGTTGTCAGGAGGGACCAGTCTCTGGAGAAAGATATCATGTTTGTTAGGGTGGAGGGTTAGAGAAAAAGAGGAAGACCCCAGCGAGGTGGCTTGGCAAAATGGCATCATCGATGGGCTGAAACGTCACACCAATCTTGAGGTTGGCCCAGGACTGGGCAGTGTTTCGTTCTGTTGTGCATAGGATTGCTATGAGTCAGTACTGACTCGATGGTACCTAAAAACACAACAACATGTCAAGTAGAGATAGAAATTGCTTAAATATCTATAGTTCTTGATTGTATGGTTAATATCTTTGAACATTTCTTGGGCAATAGAAAAATGCTATCCATTTTACATTTATTATACATTTAATTCAAAATTAGATAGTTGTTGTTATATAGTATAGGTACTATAATTTTCCAGATGAGAGAATTGATATTTGGAGGATTTAAGCATCATTTATAAGGGTGCATTTATTCCATTTACATTCAGTGTAATTATCGATAGGTACAACAACAACAATGGATTAATTGCTTCCATTATTTTTTTTTGTGTTTGTGGCAGAATGGATAAGAAAACAAAATCCTTCAATATGCTGTCTGCAAGAGACACATTTCAAACACAGAGACAAAAACAGATTAAAAGTTAAAGGATGGGGGAAAAAAACCATAACAAGCTAATTGCAATAAAAAAAACGAAAGAAGTGGCAGTACTTATTTCTGATAAAATAAACTATAAAGCAAAAACCAGCATAATACATAAAGATGGGCATTATCTCATGATTAATGGGACAATTGAACAAGATGACCATAATAAATATCTATGCTCACAATGAAAGAGCTCTAAAATATATAAAGCAAACTCTAATAGATTTAAAGAAAGAAATAGACAAATTCATAACAACTGTAGGTGATTTTAATACACCACGTTCAAAAATGGATAGCATAGCCATAAACAAACTTGACAAAGACACAGGAGAACTAAACAACACAATCAGCCAACTGGACCGCATAGATGTGTACAGAGCTTTCAACACAACAGGAGCACAATAAGCATTCTGTTCCAGTGCACAAGGAACACTCTTCAGAATAGATGTGTTGGGCCACAAAACACATCTCCATAAATTTACAAATATCAAAATACTACAAAGCATCTTCTCAGAACAAACTGCTATCAAATTAGAAATCAACAATAGGAAGATCAAGGAAATAAAGTCAAATACATGAAAACTGAATAACACCCTGCTGAAAAGCTACTGGGTAGTAGAAGAAATTAAACGTGAACTTACAAAGTTCTCAGAAACAAATGAGAATGAAAACATAACATACCAAAATTTTTGGGACACAGCAAAAATAGTGCTAAGAGGATAATTTATTGTAATAAATGCACAAATCCAAAAAGAAGAAAGAATCAAAGTTAACATATTAAAACAGCATATCCAACAATTAGAAACATACCAACAGAGGGAACCTATGCCACCAAAATAAAAGATATAATAAAATTAGAGCAGAAATAAATGAGATAGAAAATAGAAAAACTATAGAAAGAATCAACAGGACAAGAAGCTGGTTCATTGAAAGGATTAACAAATATGATAGACCATTGACAAACCTAACCAAAGCAAAGAGGGAGAAGACACTAATAATGCACATTAGAAACCACATGGGCAATGTCACAACAGAACCAAAGGAAATCAAAAGGATAGTAACAGAATATTATGAAAAGTTGTACTCCAACAAATTTGAAAACTTAGAAGAGATGGATACATTTTTAGAAAAACACTACCTACCTAAGTTTACACAGAGTGAAGTAAAAAACTTGAACAGACCCATAACAAAATAAAAAAATGATCAGGTCATCAAAAAACTCCCAACAAAACGAAGTCCAGGCCCAGATGACTTCACTGGTGAATTCTAAGAAACATTCAGGGAAGAGCTGTCACCAATTCTACTCAAATTATTCCAGAAGATAGAAGAGGACAGAAAACTTCCTAATATATTTTTTGAAGCAAGCATAATTCTCATACCAAAACCAGGGAAGGACATCACTAAGAAAGAAAATTCTATATCAATATCCCTCATGAACATAGATGCAAAAATTCTCAACAAAATACTAGCCAACAGAATCCAAAAGCACATCAAAAAGATAATAAAACATCATGATCAAGTGGGATTCATATCAGAGATGAAAGAATGGTTCAACATTAGAAAAACGATTAACATAATCCATCATATAAATACAAAAAAGAAAAGAGACACATGATCATATCGATTGATGCAGAAAAGGCATTTGACAAAATCCAACATCCAGTCCTGATAAAAATACTCAACAAAATAGGAATTGAAGGGAAATTCCTCAATATAATAAAGAGTATATATACAAAACGAACAGCCTACATTACTCTCAATGGAGCAAAACTGAAAGACTTCCCTCTGTGAACAGGAAACAGACAAGGATGCCCTTTGTCACCACTCCTATTCAATATTGTGCTGGAAGTCATAACAAGAGCTATATGGCAAGACAGGAAAATTAAAGGCATCCAAATTGGCAAAGAGGAATTAAAACTCTCCCTATTTGCAGACGATATGATCCTATATGTAGAAAACCCCAAAGACTCAGTAAAAAAGCTACTAGACCTCATTCAAAGATTCAGCAAATTGGCAGGATATAAGATCAACATACAAAAATCAGTTGGATTCCTCTATACCAAAAACAACAGGGCTGAAAATGACATTAGGAAAACTAATATCATTTACAATATCCGCCCAAAGGATGAAATATCTAGGAATAAATGTAACCAGAGAAACAAAGGACCTATAAAAAGAAAACTACAAAACACTACTACAAGAAACCAAAGACCTACAAAAATGGAAGAATGTACCATGCTCCTGGTAAGGAAGACTTAACATTGTGAAAATGTCAATACTGAATTAGTGTGCTCTTGACCCAAGCCATGCTATTTTCTATGGCTCATATGTTGGGATAGTTGTGGCTCTTTAGGATAAGCACTGGACTGCGAACTGTTAAGGTTGAAAGTTCGAACCCACCAGCTGCTTTGTGGGACAAAGTCTTTTGCTCCCACAAAGATTTACAGCTTTGCAAACTATTCAGGGTTCCTATGAGTTGGAACCTACTTAACAGCATTTAGCAACAACAATGTATGCGTGTGAACACTGGACAATAAATAAGGAAAACTGTAGAAGAATCAGTGCATTTGAATTATGGCTTTGGCTAAGAGTATTGAAATTATCTTGGCCTGTCAAAAGAACAAACAAATTTGTCTTGGAAGAAGTGCAACCACAACGCTCCTTAAAAGGTAGATTGGCATGACTTCAGCTCTCATATTTTAGATATAAAGAGGACCTACTCACTCAAGAAGAACATGTTTGGAAAAAAGGAAGGTCAGTGAAAAAGATGAATACCCACAATGAGATGGATTGACACAATGGCAACTACAATGGACTCAAACAAAGCAACAATTGTGAGGATGGAATAGGACCTTGCAATGTTTTGTTGTGATGTACATAGGGTCACTATGTGTCAGACAGTCTAGAAGGCTTACCCAACAACAACAACATTGAACAATTCTTTCTTTCTTTTTTTTTTAAGTTTTTATTGTGAATTGAAAGATAGTTCACACGGGAGCGCATCAGCTTTACAATCATCCTATCATATTTCATTTCATTGCAATGGTTACAATCCCCTACATACATTAGCATTCAATAGCATTTGCTGCTAATCCTGCTGTTGTTTTTTTTTTAATGTACACTGAAGCACTCAGGAATATATAACCATTCAAGCAACCAAAGGTTATACTATGCATGCTGCACACCCCCCCCATCCCCCGCCTAACAGCACAAAACCACTCTCCCTCCTTGGGTCTAGAGTCCCCAGCTGCTCCGTATTTCCACATCATCATCTCTACCTCCATCTCTGGTGTCTCTGCTTCTCTTGATAGGGTCCCACACTCTGCTCATCTCCCTTGATGGTCCCAGGTCCTCTGTTCCTGGGCTGCAAGATTAACCACTTTCTTCTTTGGGTTCCAATATGTCTACCTTTACATTTGCAACATTCACAATCAGTCCTGATAGCAATTATTCACAATTGAACCACAAGAGTCTTATCCCCATCTCCTTTCACCAGCCCCATCCAGACAGGTTGGAAACCACTCAGTGGAGATTCTACCTTCCCCCACACCTTTTGAAACTAAATTCCCTCTTGAAAACTTGTAAACCAGTCACTTTATGCCTTTGCAGCCCTCTTCCAACCCCATTTTGGGTAGCCAATGTCTAAGTTGCCCATCCCTGTCTACCCTGTATACTAAGGAGGTGGGAACAATCCTTGCTGCAAAGATTCATTCCTTCTTTTAGACTATTACATCTTTAAGTATTGGTCAAGTTCATAAAATTGTAATGGATTACACTTTTTTCCCTCTTTTTTCTTCCTCTAGTTGAGTTCTGACCATCCCAGCAATTGAAGCTAGGTCAAATGGGTACAATCTGCAAGTATGGGTGTTCTTGCACATCTCCCCTCACTTCATATCAGGTGAAGGCTTCACTCACTGCTCTATTCCTTTGTGGTCATGTCCCTGTCCATGAACTTAAGAGACCCTAGGCCTCGCTATACTGCTGACCAACCAGGTCTCAATCTAGGTCGACAGGAGTCTGTTGAACTTGGTCAGACTTAGCTCACAACTTCATTGCTGATTTCTCCCCACTTCCCCTTATCAGTAGACCAACATGGTCATCAGAAAGATTACATGTCTGCTTGAGTGTTCCCTTTGAATTTCAGTCCTGGAAGGGGATTTGCCCTGAAAGGACTTGATTGCTTGCCTTAATGGCTCCCTGGGGAACAACTTGCTTGTTCTTGCAGTAGTCAATCAGACTGCCACTATTGTTGTTGAATTCTCCTACCAGCAGGTCTTTCTTTCAAGAAGTATCTTTTTTTTTCCCTCTAGCAGCTCTATGCTGGTCTGCTTGTCTTTTCAAGTGGAAATTTTCCTGATGGGGATCAGGATTCTACTTATGGTGGTCTTATGTAATGCAAAGACTCTGCAGGAAGTCTCTTTCGTTGAGCATGTTCTAACTTCATTTTTGGTATTCCAATTAGTTATAGGCTGAATATGGACTTACATGTTTTCTATAGTGATATTTCTGGCTATTCCTTTCTCTCCCCCTCAAGTGTCTGTTTTACAATAGTAGGTAAGGGAAACCAAGATTCATAAGACAGTCAAGCATCTTAACATTATTTCCCCTCTTTTACCCATTCAAATCATGCCTCAATCCCTGTGTCACAGAGCCCTGTTTTTCCAAGGTTGGGTATATATCACTATTTACCTCTGTCTCACATAGTCCATGTAAACCTGCCTAAATGTACTCCCATCTGCCTTGTTCTTACATTCTCTTCCCCCTTCTTGTGTATTGCCTTCCCAACACCCAAATTATCATGTGTCTATTCCCTATCCTGTGCTCCACTTGCCCCTCCCACCACACTGTCTACACTTGATAACCAACAAAGAATTTTTCTCTTTCTTTCTTTCTCTCTCTCTCTCTCTTTCTTACTTTGTTTGTTTTTTTCTCCTTTTAGTATAGGTTCTTTTTCTTTGTCTTTTACAATAGTGGTCCTATACAGTATTTCTCCTTTTGTGACTGATTAATTTCACTCAGCATAATGTCCTCAAAGTTCAACCATGGTATGTGGTGGCTTGCAGCTACCTTGTTCTTCAAGGTAGCAAAATATTCCATTGTGTGTATGTACCACAGTTTGTTTATCCATTCTTCAGTTGATGGGCACTTTGGCCATCTCCATCTTTTTGCTATTGTAAATGGTGTTGCTGTGAACACTGGTGTACATATATCTACTCATGTTATGGCTTGTATTTCTTGTGGATAAATATCAAGTAGAAGGGTTTCTGGATCATAAAGTATTTCTATTTCCAACTTTCTTAGGAAGTGCCATATTATTTTCCAGAGTGGTTGGACCATTTTGCAATCCCACCAGCAATGCAGGAGGGTGCCAGTCTCTGCACAACCTCACCAGCATTTATTGTCCTCTACTCTTTTTTATCTTTGCTGTTATTTCTGGTGTGAGATGATATATCATTGTTGTTTTGATTTGCATCTCTCTAATGGCTAATGCTATTCATAGAGTTTTCAGTGACTAGTGATTAAATGGAAGAATTGAAAAGGTCCAAGAGCTGAAAAGAAAATTTCAAAGATTAGCTCTAGAAGATAAAACCAAATACTATAATAAAATATTCAAAGATTTAGAATTAGAAAACCAAAAAGGAAGAATACGGTCAGCATTTTTCAAGCTGGGGGAACTAAAGAAAAAATTCAAGCCTCGACTTTCATTACTGAAAGATTCGCTGGGCAAATTATTGAATGATGCAGAATGCATCAAGAAAAGATGGAAGAAATACACATAGTCATTGTACCAAAAGGAAATGGCTAATGTTCCACCATTTCAAGAGGTACCATAAGAACAAGAGCCAATGATACTCAGGAAGGAAGTCCAAAGTGCATTGAAGGAATTGGCAAAGAACAAGGCATCAGGAATTGATGGAATAAAAATTGATATCTTTCAAGAAAGTGAGA
>NW_006408576.1:8580845-8584944 GCF_000296735.1 Chrysochloris asiatica
TGGCTGATCCATCTCGTTGGGGGTCTTCCTCTTTTTCTCTGACCCTCCATCTTACCCAGCATGACATCCTTCTCCAGCGACTGTTCCCTCCTGAAATTTATCTGCCAATAAATGTCAAAAAAAAACCCAAAAAACAATCCACAAGCCACTAAAGCCCAGTCCTAAGGTGCTCAGATCTAGTTTCATGGATCAGTAAATTTAGCTATGCAGACATAAGTCAGAAGGCACGGCACACAGACAACAAACCTTCTGTCCAAACACAGTCAGTTTTTTGCACTAAGGGTCAAGAAGCCTGCTGCTCTGTCTTGCCCTTTCTGTTGACTCTGGTGCTGCTATTTCTCTGCCATTTCTTCTCTGTTACTGCCTCTTGCTATCTCATGCCATCTACAGTGTCACAGTTCTTTGTATCTTGGATTGAGAAGAAATCTCTTGGATTCAGCACAGGAACCTCAAGTCTAAAGAATGCACTCCACCCCTGGCTCTTCTGTTTTGATTATGAGATCCCTTTTTCTGATAGAGGTATCTCATTTTTGATTTAGTAGTATGGCAAAGCTAAGAAATCCTCTTCTTAGGATTCTATACACCCTATGAAGTCCATACATCTACATGTTCTTACCTCTCAAAGGTGTCATGCCCTTATTTATATTTTTAGCAAACTGCACTGTAGGATAATCTCTGGAATGGTAATGGCAATGTTTGTGGTTCAAAAACACCAGCCACTCCTTGGAAACCCTATGCAGGGTCCTTATGAGTCAGAGCTGACTGAACAATTAACAACTACAGCACCTAATCTGTGAGCTCTGGTAGCGTAGTAGTTACGAATCGGGTTGCGAACCTCAGAGTCAGCAGTTTGAACCTACCAGGTGTTCCGCGGGAGAAAGATGAGGCTTTCTGCTCCCGTAAAGATTTGCGGTCAGAAACCCTATACAGGGTCGTTATGAATCCGAACTGTCTCCACGGCACTTAACAACAACAACAACAACAATTTCCTTGTTGTTGTTATTACACATTGTTGAGTCAGTTCCAATTCTTAGCAATGCTATGCACAAAAGAATGAAAAATGTCTGGTCTTGTACCATCCTCACAATTGTCATGCTTTTGCCCATTTTTGCTACTGCTTCCTCAATTCATCTCATTGTGGGTCTTTCATTAGCCCTCTGCTTTACCAAGAATGATATCCATCTCTAGGGACAGGTCCCTTCTGACAACATGGTCAAAGTATAAGAGACAACGTCTAGGCATCCTCGCTTCTAAGGAAATTTTGGCTCGACTTCTTTCAACACAGAAATAGTTTGCTTTTCTAGAATTTTAGGGTGTTTATTGTTGTTAAGTGCCATCAAGTCTATTGTGACTCAGAGCAACACTCCATAGCATATCCAAGGAGCAGCTGGTGTATTTAAACAACTGATTTTGTAGTTAGCAGTCTAGTATTTATCTTACAGCATCACACCAAGACACCAAGTTACTTTCAATATTCTTCTCCAACACCATAATTTAAGTGCATGGATTCTTCTCCTGTATTCCTTACTTGTTGTTGTCCAACATTCATTCACTTGCATATCAGGCTATTGGAAATACCACAGCTTGTTCAGGCACACCTTAGTCCACAAATGGACATAGTTGCTAAAATATTAAAAAGAGATCTTTTGCAGCAGATTGTTGTTGTATTATCTGTGTATCACAGGTTGTTAATGAGTCTTCCTCCAATCCTGATGACACATTTTCCTTCATATAACCCAGCTTCTCAGATGATTTGCTCAGCGTACAGGTTGAATAAGTATGGTGAATGAATACAACCTTGCTACATACCTTTCTTAATTTTAAAACATTCAGTGTTCCCATATTCTGTTCTATCAACTGCCTCTTGGGTCATGTACAGATTCCTCATGAGCACAATTAAGTGTTTAGGAATACTCATACTTCACAATGTTGTCCATATCTTGTCATGATGCACATAATCGAAAAACCTTTGCTTAGTCAATAAAGCACAGGTAAACATCTTTCTGATACTCTCTGCTTTATTTTTTTTGAAAGATTTCAATTTTTATTCCATCAATTCCTGATGCCTTGTTCTTTGCCAATTCCTTCAGTGCACCTTGGACTTCCTCCTTCAGTATCATTGGCACTTGATCATATGCTACCTCTTGAAATGGTTGAACATCAACCATTTCCTTCTGGTACAGTGACGCTGCGTATTCCTTCCATCTTCATTTGATGCTTTTTGCATCATTCAATAATTTGCCCAGAGATTTAGCTAATGATTATGTTGTTTAATTTCTTGACAGAGGGCTTCCACTAATGATAATTGTGGATCAAAGTAAAATGAAATCTTGACCACTTAAGTCTTTTCTCTGTTTATTATGATGCAACTTATTGATCCATTTGTAAGGATTTTGTTTTCAGTTATTTAAGCTTGAGTAATGCTGAGTGTGTTCCTCCCTGGTTTTCTAACTCTAGGTCTTTGCACATATCATAATAATACTTGACTTCTCCAGCAGCCTGTTGAAATTTCTCTTCAACTCTTGTATATCATCATATCTTCTTTCTCCAGGGATTTAGCTTTTCTACATTCAAGAGCAAATTTCAAAGTTTCTTCTGATACCCATTTTGTTTTTTACTTTCTTTCTTGTATTGTTAATGACCTTTTGTTTTCTTCATAGATTTTCTTGATGTCATTTCACAACACATCTTGTTTTCAGTAATTAGTATGTAATGCATTAATTATGTTTTAGAAATGATCTCCAAATTCAGATTGGATATATTATATTCACATATTGACTCTCATGTACTTAATTTTTTTTAAATTCAGCTTCAGAATGAATTTTAACATGAGCAATTGATGATCTGTTCCACAGTCAGCACCTAGCCTTGATTTGGCTGATAAAATTGGGTTTCTCCATTATCTCTTCCAAGAGAGGAAGTCAATTCGATTCCAGTGTATTCCCTCTAGTGAGGTCCACAGGTATAGAACATTTTATGTTGTTGAAAAAAGGTATTTATAATTAATAATTCATTATTGTTGTTGTTTAGTGTCATCAACTCGGTTCCAATTCATAGCAACCCTATATAGCGTTTCTGATGAGTGACTGTTTGTTGTTGTTAAGTGCCATTGAGTCAGTTCTGACTCATAGTGACCCTTTATAGGGTTTCAGAGGAGCAGCTAGTAAGCTTGAACCACCGACCTTGCAGTTCAAATGGCTTTGCAATCTGGTGCATTAACTCACAGCACCACACCAGGACAAGTGAGTTTCAAATGCCTACCTTGAGGAACAAACAGACCTCATGGTCTAGTCTTGCAAAATTCTATCATGCAATTTTCTGCATCATTTCTATAATAAAGGCCATATTTTCTAAATACTTTCCTTTCCTCTTTGTTTTCAAATTTCGAATTCCAAACATATGTAATTAAAAGTGAATTTTGATTGTGTGTTTGATGAAATTCAGATTAAAGAAGTTGGTAGAATTCTTGTTTCATCATCATTGACTTTAGTGGTTTGTGTGTAAATTTGAGTAATAATAGTATTAGCTGGTCTTTCTTGTAGGCATATGGATATTTTCCTATCACAGACAGAACTGCGCTTCAAAATGGAACATCAGATGTTCTTTTTAATGATGAGTATGAAGTTATTCTTACTGATTTTCCCAATATAGCAAACCAAATGATCATCTGATTCAAAATGACCTACACTTACAAATCATTCAGCATAATTTTTGTTCATTTGTCATTTTCAGTGGAGAAATAGAGGATACGACAATTTTTCAATTTGAAATAAAATTCACAAAACATACACTCAATCATATAGAGGGTATAATTCAGTGACATTTACTGCATTCACAAAGTTGTAACATCCCTTCCTCTGTCTAGTTTCATAACTTTTTTAAATCACTCCAGAAGAATTTTCCATGCTCTTTAAATAATATTTCTGTCCTTTCTTTTCCATTTCCTAGTAAGAACTAATCAGCTCTGACTCTATTAATTTTTCTGTTTCTGGATATTTTCTTTGTGCATTTTTCATTTGACTTCTTTCACTTAACATAATGTTTGGAGGTTCATCCACTTTGTAGCACTATCAATATTTCATTCCTTTTTTTTTTTTTT
>NW_006408576.1:8585839-8590682 GCF_000296735.1 Chrysochloris asiatica
AGTTTCGAACCGCTGACCTTAAGGTTCGCAGCCGGATTCGTAACCACTACGCTACCAGAGCTTCAGAGATATATTTTTATATCTTTTGGATATATACCTCAGAGTTGAATTTCTGGGTCGTATGGCAATGTTACTTTTAACTTTTATAGGAACCACCAAGTTTATATTTCCATCTGTAAATAGACAAAAATTTACTTTGCTTTGTTTTGTGTGTGTGTATGATTATAGTCTTTCTGTTGTTGTGGTTAAGTGTCACCAAATGATTCTACCTCATAATGACTCTGTATAAGGTTTCCAAGAACCAACTGGTGACTTTGAACCAGTGACCTTGTGGTTAGCAGTACAGTGCTTATACTACATCGCCACACCAGGACCCCATGAGTTCCTTAGTTGTTGTGAAATGGTATTTCATTTTGATTTTGAGTTGTATTTCATGAAAAACTAATGAAGCAGAACATTTGTGTTTGTTGACCCTTTTTATATATTCATTGAAGCACTGTCTATTCAACTCCATTACCCATTTTTATTTATGCTGTTTGGTTTTTGTTATGTTGAGTTCTAATAGCTTTTATTATATTCTGAATACTATACCTTTATCAGGTATATGATTTGGAAATATTTTCTCCTACTTAATAGTTTGACTTTTTTTTTTACTTGATAATGCCCTTTAACGAACAAACACCTTTAATTTGTTTGAATGAATTGCTTTTATTTTTCTTCTTGTTGCTCTTGTTTTTGCTGTTAGTTTTAGTTAACTATATACATTCATGAAGATTTATTCCTACATATTCTTCTAATAATATTATAGTTTTAGCTTTTATGTATAGTACATGGAAATATAAAAAATTAATTGTGAAATTGTTCAGGGTCATTCTTTTGCATCTGCTTATGTAGTTGTCCTAGGACCATTCATAGAAAATACTATTAGTTTTCCATTGAATGATCTTAACACATTAATTGAAAATCAATTAGTCATAGTTGTTTGGGTTTGTTTTTGGACTTTCAATTCTAGTTCATTGGTCTGTATGGAAATCCACATGCCAGTACCATATTGTTTTGATTACCCTGCTTTTGTAGTAAATTTTGAATTTGGAAAATGTAAATCCTCAATCTTTAGGGTTTTGTTTTTTTCTTTCTTTCTTTTAAAATATTGTTTTGGCTATATGAGGCCCCTTGAAATTCCATATGAATTTAAAGATCAGTTTTTCCATTCTTATACAGTCAGTAGAATTTTATTAAGGATTGCATCAGATTTGTGGGTAACATCAGGAAAAATTTAATATTAAGATCTTTCTGAGGTTTAAAAAAAAAATTGACACCATGAATTTTATTGTTCTCTTAGGCCTTTCCTTAATTTAAGTGTCATGTGAATATTAGAATGGGAATTTTCTCTTTAAACATAGCAAATCTTGGATTCTTTATGTCTCAGTTTTTCTTAAAATGATGTTTATTTTTTTACCACAATATTAGTATTTATTCTCAATTATTTTCTGTTTTCTCTTTATAATGTTTTTGCTTAAATTTTTAATATTTTTTAATGTTACACATTAAATTTTATTTTAATTCTTCACATGGCCAGTAAATAAATTCTGTTTCTTGCAAGATTAACTTCCCTATTCATTTTCAACCCATCATTAGTTGTATAGGTTCAGACTATTTGGAGATTTCTGTCTGGTCTCACCAAAATTATAGAAAAGTGACTGCAATTTCTAGTATATACAAAATTTTCATCTGTCAAACTCAATTTCAAGGTGAATATGCTTTGAAATGAAGAATTAGACTTTCAATATGTATCACAATAAAAACTACTCAACCAGAGCAATATTCTCTAATTTTTACCATATAGTTCTTATAATAAAACTGTGTAATCAAAGAGAATAGCTTTGATTTTATTAATATACAAATAACTCTAGTAAGAATTAATAATTTATTTAGAATCTCCATTAATTCATCAATTTTTTAGTACCACTCTTCATGTACATCTTCAAGCTTAAAGGTTATCTATCTCTAAGTCAAGAGACTCTTGGTTGCAGGTCCTGCTGGGAAGATGTGACTTTCTTCTCCATTGTCATGTTTGCTATATTTTTTAGCAATCTTCACTCAGTTTCATCAATCCAGTCTTCCATAGAGCTTGCTATCTTATAAAATATTATTGAAATTCCTCTACAAATGACAGTCTTCCTCTCATCATTTCTGTAATTGTGGACATTCACTTCTGTTGTTAGGTCATTGGTTCTGACTCATAGCCACCCTATGCACAATGAACATAACAAATCCTGGTCCTGTACCATACTAACAATTGTTGTTTTTCTTGAGCCCAAGGCTATTGCCGCTATGCCAATTCATCTTTTTGAAGGTCTTCTTTTTTTCTGACCCTCCACTTTATCAAGCATGTTGTCTTTTTCCAAGTACTGGTCCCTCCTGATAACACGCCCAGAATATGAGTGATGAAGTCTCACCATCCTGGCTCCTAAGAAGCATTCTGGATATAGTTTTTCCAACACAGGTGTATTTGTTCTTCTGACAGTCCATAGCACTTTTAATATTCTTTTTAAATACTGTGACTCAAATACATCAACTCTTCTACAGTCTTTCTGATTCATAATCTAATTTTCACATGTATATGGGTGAGGCTTACATTAGTCCTCACACTGACATCCTTGCTCTTGAACACTTTACAGAGGTCTTTGAAACAGATTTATCTAATGCAATATGTCATTTGATTTCGTGACTGCTTTTTCAATGCATTTTGATGCTTGATCCAAGCAAAATGAAGTCTTGGACAACTTCAAACTTTTCTTCATTTTTCATGATACTACTTTTTCATCTAGTGATGAGGCTTTTTATTTTCTTTACATTGAGGTGCAACCCACACTGAATACTGTGGTCTTTGACCTTCATCAGGAAGTATTTAAAATTCTCTTGGATTTTAGCAAGTAAGGTTGTATCATCTGTATATCACAGGTTATTAGTGAGTGTTCATCTAATCCTGATGCTGTGTTCTTCTTCATATAATCCAGCATCTTAGTTTATTTGCTCAGCATACATATTGAGTAAGTATGGTGAAAAAAAAATACAACCCTGGAATATACAGTTCCTGATTTAAAAACATTTATGGTGTCCATGTTCTGTTTAAACTACTGCAGTTTGGTCGATGCACAGGTTCCTCATGAGTATAATTAAGTTTTCTGTACTATAGATTCTTTGCAATGTTATCCATTACTTGTCGAGCCACATAATCAAAAGTCTTTGCATAATCAATTAAGCACAGGTAAACATTTGTCTGGCATTATCAGCTTCCAGCCAAGATCCATCTGACGTTAGCAATTGCCATGTCTGACATCGGATATTCTTCTGTCCCTCACGGAAAGATTAAACCTGAGTAGGGATGACAAGAGATTAGAAGGAAAAGGAAGACACAAGACACAAATTAAGTAAATAAAGTTGGGATCAGGGAATATACAGCACACTGTTGGAAATACTGTGACACAGACCAAGTGCAGCAAGTTTATTATATACACACATCAAAGGAGGTGCTGGGGGCAGGGAAAAGAGTGCAAAAACATCTGGTGTTGTTTGTGCATGCAGTTAGCTGGACTTTATCAGAAGAATGTAATTTATGGTTGCTAGGGAAACAGAGATAAAGAAGCTAGATGTTTGTGCAGACTGACTGAAGGAAGGTCATGGTTGCATACAAAGAAAGACTTTGCAAATTCCTTGTTCCCTGAGGCAGGTTTTGCAAGTTCCTCAGAGTGCAGCCTGACTTGGATGCAGCCCGATTTTCTAGACCACATCTGTTCAGTTGAAATCCTTTGGTTAAACTATCCCCAAGTCTGAGACCTTTGGCTCAGTCTCCCCCAACATCCAATGATATTCCTCATTTCACATCCTTGTCTGAGTCCAGCTTGAATCTCTGGCATTTCCCCATCAATGTACTGTTGCAGGCATTTTAAGATTATCTTCAGCAAAATTTTACTTTCATGTGATATTAATGATATTGTTTTATGATTTCTGTATTTTAATGGGTCACATCTTTGGATTGGTCACAGATATTGATCTCTTCCAATCAGTTTGTCAATTAGCTATCTTTTAAATTTCTTGGCATAGATGAGTAAGGGCATTCAGTGCTGCATCTGTTTGTTGAATTATTTCAATTTTTATTGCATCAATTCTTGGAGTCTTCTTTTTTTCCAATGCCTTCGGTTCACCTCAGCATCTTCCTTCAGTAGCATTGGCTCTTGATCATATGCTAGCTCTTGAAATGGTTGAATAATGTCCTTTTCTTTCAGTACAGTGACTCTATATGTCCTGAAGACAAAGAGGAAAATGGTATTGATATTATTTCAATGAAAGCGTAGTTAAATAAATTTAAAAAAAATCAGATCACATCAGGTCAGATGGACCTTGAAGAAAGTTATAAAAAAGAGGTAAATGACTCAGATAACATAATAGTCGGTGTTTATATAGTAAAAATTGTAAATTTGAGCTATACACACTAGTAAAATTAGTTTCAGGGGCAGATACCTTAGTGCTCACCCACTTCTGATTCACTTCTCATTCTATCCAATGATTGCATTATACTTTTCTTAGGGAAATCTTGAAATTTTTTCTGCTGAATGAATTCTAAGCAGGAGTACCATTAATCATTTCCAAATCTAAAGCATTTAAATGGACCATAATTTTCTAGTGTCTCCCTCTTAACCTATCTTGGGGATTGTTCATATGATAGGTAATAGAACCATGGTATCCAAAGCACATTGGATCCTTCATTGAGCCACTCAAAGTGGAGGATAGCTTGAGGTTCTAGAGAGTTGTTGGAACCCTCAAGGAACATTAACTAAAA
>NW_006408576.1:8590789-8596137 GCF_000296735.1 Chrysochloris asiatica
AGACTTTCATATCATAATAACAAAAGTTCCTTAATTTTGATGTTTTATAATTTTCATGTAATTTATCTATAATTTCAAAGTAATAACAAAGTAATTATGCATATTGTAGATTGTGAAAGAACTTTTAGAATTAAATGTGGATATCAGCAAGAGTCTTAAATTGATACACAGGAGAGATTTGTTTGTCACAAACATCGCTATAACAATGAGGAGGGAGAGTAGAAATCATTGTAACTCTAATAATCATATTAAAATGGTATATCATGAACAGCTAAAACTTAAATTTACAAAATAAGATGAAAAGAAAGTCACTTACTTTAGGAGAAATTGTGAATTCTTTATTTTAGAATTTTAAAGATTAGGAAATGCTAATTGGTGTCTTTGTAAACTCCTGCCAAATGGCTTTTTCCTGTTAGATAAGAAAAGATGGGAGAAGATGCCTATGTATCATATGATTCAATTGTGAGTGATTCTTTACAGGGCTAGCTTTGGTAGATCAAGTTTGCCATCCTGCTGATTATTAAGTTATTGTTATTGTTAAGTGCCATAGAGTTGGGTTCCAACCCATAGGGACTCTGTCTAGGGTTTCCAAGGAGCAGCTGGTGAGCTTGAACCATCAGGCTTGTGGTCCAAGCAGACTTTACAGTCCAGTGCGTTAACCAACAATGCCACACCAGGACTCCGATTATTAAGTGAGTCATCTCAAAAGTAGGAGGGAGAATCTTACCATTATCAAAGAATAGCCAGGCATAGTGGGCAACCTTCAGATCTTAGATTCCTGTACACTAAGCCTTCCTCAACTCAGGAGACAAAAGTGTGATTTCAGAAGAATGGCAGCTGCAGAACCAAGAGTGCAAAATGGAGCAGAGTGCTTACCTCCCAACAGAGCAAATAAAGTTGAGTGACTTTGGTCTGGTGGCTTATTTTCAGAGTAGGATATCTCCTGGCACTTAATTGGGGGAACTAGGTTTGCTGATCCACAGAGCTAGAGTTATGTGCCTTCAATCTACAGCTTTTGGTGGAGAGATGTTTCCTGTGAGCATTGATCAACAGCCTTAAAAAAAAGTTTTGTAGCACTGCTTGAGCAGTCCAGAGACCAGGTAAAGGGACTGAGGGACAAACAGAAGCCTGCCTGTGGTCATAGCAGACAAGAAGCTGCACTAACTGGAAAAACTCAACCCTGAATATTTCTAACTCTGAATTATAGCCTGTTAACTTCCTTAATAAAGCTCCTGGGTTCTTTGTGGCCATTGAGATGAATTATTTAACCTAGTTGAGTATAGACTGATGGTTTGATACTATTTTTGCACCTGGAGACTTATGATTTTCCTAAATACTCTTGTAAACAGTACAGTCTAGATGATCTGACTATCTTTATAAGTGACATATAAATTAATATTTAGCAAGCTCAACTTTTTATTTTGTTCAAAGATGAAATAATCTCATTCAAAGAAACTTAATATATATTTCACTTGATTTGAAGAGGATTTCACAAAAATATGGAAGTCTTCATATGTATGATTGATACAAAATTCTTATAAAGAAATAAAAATAATAAATATATCCACATGCATGTGATCTATTGCACATGTACTGATACATGTATATAATCATATATTCTCTATAATTATTTCATTTATTCCATTTATCAACTCACTCAAGTATTACATTAGACAAGCAGTTTGGTTCATTTAATAGGCATGCAAGTATATTTAATTCTACATCAGGTAACATACTCAGGTGAATATCACTTGAGGGTGAGTCAAAAAGTATTATCACTAAGGTTCCAGTATTCATGCACTCACAGATTTATTCTAAATAAAATATGTTTTAGCATATCTCTGAGATGGATGGCTGCAGAAAAGTTCAATAATACCTTTTTCTTGGTATTATTGTTGTTATTAGATGCCGACAAGTCAAGTCAGTTCTGTATAGGGTTTCCAAGGAGCAGCTGATGAGCTTGAACCACTGACCATGCAGTTCAAACTGACTTTGCAGTCCAGTGCATAAACCCACAGTGTCACACCAGCACCTTAAAATAAAAGATCTTATCAAAGTAGTGGTCTATGAGGAGATCTACTGGAACAATTAAATGCAAGACAAAGAGATCAGTTCAGAAAGTTATGGTGACTATTTTGGGGAATTCCGAAGAGGTTATTTTGGTAGGTTTTGTTAAAGGACATAGGATGATCATGGGGACTTATAAAAAAGTTTAAAGAAAATCTAAAACTGTATAGGTGGGGAAAAAGACAGGTAGGTTGTGCTGAGGAAATTTTCTATCATGACAATGCGAGAGTAGCTAGGGATTTCCTAGGAGAATTTCATTGGGAAACGTTACTGATGTGGCACTGTAGGATAAGCCCTGAACTTTTAACCATAGGGTCAGCAGTTTATATCAAACAGCCTTTCCATGGAAGCCCTATACAGGATCACTATGAGTCAGAACAGACTCAATGGCACTTAACAACAACAATATACTTTGCAAATAGTTAATGACATTATAAGAAAGATATAGTTCTTTTACACCTTTATTTTACTAGTTGAAATGGGAAAATTCTAAGATTCATGTTTCCAATGACACTTTACTATCATTTGCATATTAGATTGATGTACTTGTTTGTATAAGCCACTGTACAGTCCTCCACAGATTCGATTAGGTATACATTTCTGGATTCCTGTCTTTACAAGCTTTGAGGACAGTATGTCGGATTGACTTGATTTCCTTGAATAGATAGATATTGGGATTCACATATTTCCAAACTAAAGACCACTTCACATATCCCCTTGAATGCTTAACATGAAAATTCCTAAAAAAAAGATATTTTATTTATCTTTGCCCTTTCAGTTGTAGTAAACATGTAGGAAATCCTTATGATCATGTAAATAAAGTAGAAATTTGGCAGATATATTAAAACTTGAAAATATAGATAAAGATATAGTAACAAAGTGCGAGAAACAGGGAGTGTGAGAAAAAGAAAGGGTAGGAATAACCTCACTGGAGATTGTTGATGCTGTTGGTGTTATTAAGTGCCTTGAGTCAGTTCTAACTCATAGCAATCCTATATAGGGTTTCCAAGGAATAGCTGGTAGGTTTTAACTGCTAACCTTGCAGTTTGAACTGATCTTGTATTCCAGTGCTTTATCCTGCTGTGCCACACTGGAGATTGTTGTTGTTATGTGCTGTCGAGTCAGTTCCAACTCATAGCGACTCTGTACAGCATTGCAGCAGCTGTAAATATCTGTGGAAACAGAAAGCCTCATCTTTCTCCCGTGGAACAACTGGTTGTTTCGAACTGCTGAACCTGAAGTTGGCAGCCCAATTCGTAACCACTATGCTACCAGAACTTCTTACACTGGAGATTGTTGTTGTTGTAAGATTAGCGGTACTAAATATCACCAAATACTAAAATGTACTAAAACTTTCAAAAAGAAATATCAAGTTAAGAATTCCAATTACCCAAAATTTAGTTTATATTTTTCTTTATTCTTTTTTAGTTTGATAAATTCACTATATAGTTGAAGGTGCTCTGGTAGCATAGTGGTTACGAGTTGGGCTGCCAACCTCCAGCAATTCTATGGGAGAAAGATGAAGCATTCTGCTCCCATAAAGAATTACAACCTTGGAAACCCTGTGCAGGGTCATTATGAGTCAGAACTGACTCCACGGTACTTAACAACAACAACTATGTAGTTGATACCATCCATGGTATGATTGCTACTAAGGTTATTTTATGACTAGCCCAGGATACGAAGCAATGGGGGAGCAGATAGATAGAGGTAAAGATAATATGGTAATGCTGGTTGTATGCTACCAAGATGGTTCTTACTTATAGAGACCCTTCATAGGATTCCTGATGCTTTACGTCTTTACAGAAAGCTTCATCTTTATCCCAGGGAATGAGTGGTAAGTTCAAATAGCTGACCTTGTGGTTAGTAGCCCAGCTCATAATCCACTATGCTACCAGGGTTCCCTAGAAATGACACCAATTTGTATTATTAAATAGGACTGCTTCCAGCCTCAAGTCAGTTTTCACTTAGGAGCTAATACAATACTTATCAGAATGCAAAGGGAGTGTAAACCATAACCCCCTTGCACAGATTTTTTAAATGACATTAGCGGATGTGATGTAATGAATTATCTAATGATCTTTTAGCCATCATCTGCAACTCAGATCAAACAATGTTTTTGCCCTGCTAGGTCTGGATGTTGTTGTTATTAAGTGCTGTCGAGTTGGTTTTAACTCATAATGACCCCGTATAGGGTTTCTGAGGAGCAGCTGGTGAGACTGAACTGTGGTTCAAACTTACCTTGCAGTCCAGTGCATTAACCCCCTGCACCACACCAGGACTCGATGATGATAGGATGACATGATTCAACTGTGGATGTTAACAGAGGTCATTGTAATCATAAAAACTTGAAGTTCTAGCATGGGTCTAAAATGAACCATCTCAGAAGCAGTAGCAGGGAATCCCACTACCATCAAAGGAGAGCCATGAGTGGAGTACAACCTTTGAACTCTGAGAGCACTGCACGTTGAAACTCGTTGACCTGGGGATAGAAAGCTGTCATACCAGAAGAGTAGCAGAGAAGTGGCAGAGCAGCAGAAACAGAAGAAACAAGAGCCAAAGCATGAGGTAGAGCAGTAGGGTTCCCAGCACACAGAGCAAATAAAGCTAAGTGACTTTGTGCAGAAGGCTGACTTGCAGAGTGGGGTGCATCTACACTTAATTAGGAGAGCTGTGGATTATTGCACTGGACTGCAAAGTCCCTTTGAACCTCAAGGTCGGTGGTCCAAGAGCATATAGAGTTGCTATGAGTCGGAACCAACTCTACGACAATTAACAATATGTTTGCTGAGTGCCTTCAGACTGAGGCTTATGGTAGAGTGGTGTGTGTGAGTACAGCATCGAGATACTGTCCTGACTGAAACAACTGTGCCCTGTACATTTTGGCACTGAATTGCAGCCTGCTAACTTTCTTAATAAACTCTGTAACTGTGATATAGCATTTGAATTCTGTTTAGCCATTGTAATGAGTTACTGAAGACAGCATGAGTAGAAAGTGTTATGGGAGGGAGAGTTGGGGCCATTATAATTTTTGCAGGGAAAATATATGAATCAAAATTTTAGACCCTTCAGAAATAACAAAAGTAATAAAAACATATTTATTGTTGTTGTTAGGTGATATCGAGTCAACTCTTCTCATGGTAACTCCATATCTCCATATAGGATTTCCAAGGAATGACTAGTGGGTTTGGACCTTGTGGTTCACAGTCCAGTGCTTATCCTTCCATACCACACCAGGACTCATATATATATATATATATGTATTTATGTATATATATATT
>NW_006408576.1:8596687-8601534 GCF_000296735.1 Chrysochloris asiatica
CTTGATGATGTAAATAGATTAAAGTTTTTGAGACCTTCATTTGCTAATGGGACACCATACAAAATGAAGAGAAACAGATGTAAACCTCCATTAATAATCAGAACATGAAATGTGCTAAGTATGAACCTGGAAGTTGTCAAAAAGGAAATTAAACTAAAAAACATCTATATCCTAGGCATTAGTGACTGAAATGGACTGGTATTGACTATTTTGAATGCAACAATCACATGGTTTACTATGCATAGAATGACAAATTGAGGAGAAGCAATAGCACATTCATCATCTAAAAGAACAACTCAAGATCTGTCTATAAGTACAACACTGTGAAAAGATAATATCCTTCTGTCTACAAAGAAGACCAGTTAATACCAGTATTATTCCAATGTATACACCAACACTAAAACCAGTAACAATGAAACTGAAAAATTCTACCAACTTCTTAAGTATGAAATTGATCAAACATGCAATCCAGGTGTATTGATAATTACTGGCAATTGAAATGGAAAGGCTGGAAACAAAGAGATAGTATCAGTAGTTGGAAAATATGACGTCAGTGATAGAAAAAATGCTAGGGATCACATGATAGAATTTTGCAAGACCATTGACTTCCTCATTGCAAATACCTTTTTAAACAATGTAAAAGATGATACACATGGACCTTACCAGATGGAATATACAGAAATCAAATTTACTATATCTGTAGAAAGAGCCTGTGTAAAAGCTCCATGTCATCAGCCAAAACAAGAGCAGGGGCAGATTATGGAACAGACCATCAATTGCTCATATTCAAGTTCAGGTTGAAGCTGAAGAAAATTAAATTCACAAGAACCAAAATATGACCTTGAACATATCTCACCTGAATTTAGAGACCATTTGAAGAACAGATTTGATAAATTAGACATTAATGGCCCCAAACCAGAAGAGTTGTGGGACGACATCAAGAGCATCATAAAGGGAGACAGTGGACGTTCAGTAAGAAAAGAGTAAAGAAGAAAAATACCAAAACGGTGTCAGAAGAGAACTTGCTCTCCAATGTAGAGATGCTAAAGAAAATGGAAGAAATAAGAAGATAAAAGAGTTGAACACAAACTTTCATAGGGAAGTTCAAGAAGACAAAGTCAAATATTATAATAAAATGTGAAAGATCTGGAGTTAGAAATCCAGAAGGGAAGAATATGGTCAGCATTTCTCAAACTGAGGGAAATAAAGAAGAAATTCAAGCCTTCACTTGAAATATCAAATAATTCTATGCACAAAATCTGAATGATGGAAAAGGCATCAAAAGAAGATGGAAGAAAGAACAAGAAATTTGTTCACCGAGAAGCTATCAAGGCAAGTGGTCGGATCTCCTCAGGACAAACCCTTTCCAAGACAGAGACTCAGGGGGACTACACAAGCAGGCATGTGGACTTGTTGGTGACCATGTTGGTCTACCAATAAGGGGAAGTGGAGGAAAAACAACAATGAAGTTGTGAGCTAAGTCTGACCATGTTCAACATACTCTTGTGAACCTAGAGGTATGGCAAGACCTGGGAACGCCTGGGCCCAGAGACAGTGATGGGGCCATAGAGGACTAGATCGTAGAGTGAAGTATCCAGCTGATATGAAGTGAGGGGAGAGGCACAAGAACACCCATACTTGCAGATAGTACCCACTTGGCCTGGCTTCAATGGCTGTATGATCAGAACTCGACTAGAAGAAGACAGAAGAGGAAAAAAAAAGAGCAATCTGCTAAAATTTGATGAACTTGACCTATCCTTATGGATGTAGTAGCTCAAAAGAGGGAACAGATATTTGTAGAGAGGATCATTCACAACATTTTGGTACACAGGGTTGATAGGGATAGGCAACTTATATATTGGCTACCCAAAATGGGGGGGGGGGGGTACTACAAAGGCAAGAAGTACCTGGCTTACAAGCTTTCAAGAGGGAGCCTAGTTCCAGAGGGTACGGGGGAAGGCAGAATCTCTACTGAGTGGTTTCCAATCTGTTGGGATAGGCTGATGAAAGGAGATGGGGCTAAGACTCTTGTAGTACAATAGTGAATAATTGCTATCAGGACTGACCTAGAGGGTCAGAAATATAACGGTAAATGTTTTGTAATAAAAGGAGGCGAGTAGTTGATTTTGCAGTGCAAGAGTGGAGGTCCCTGGGACCATCAAGTGGAGCTGAGTGCAAGACCCTACACAGAGAAGCAGTGATGCCAGAGATGGAGGCAGAGACATGGAGAAATGGAGCAGCTGGGGACTCTGGTTTCAGGGAGAGACATTCAGGGAATCTGTGTGCTGACAGTTGAAGGGCAGGGTGTACCCTTTGAATGCTTGATGATGCATGGAGGGGAGTGTAATAATTGCAATGAAAAGAAATATGATAAGATGAATGTAAAGCTGGTGTTCTCCTATGTAATCTATCACATAATTCACAATAAAAATTAAAAAAAAAAAAAGATTAGACAAGGACTCAGGAGTAGTTTGGGCCTAAGAGATGTTATGGAGAGATTGGTTAAAAAAAAAAGTGTCCCATAACAGGAGTTGGCTTTAGTCATTTTTCAGGTTCATCCAGGTCAAGGAACTTCAAATAGTAACTTCAAATTTCTATGTTTTCCTACTTTTCACTTTCAACTCTGAAAACATGCTTTTGTGTTGTATTTTGGCTTTTCCTAACTGCTTTCTGAGTCAGCAGCAGATGGAGAGATAATTTTGTATAAAGTAAAATGTGTGAACTTTTATTATTTTTATAGGTCTTGACATTTAAAAGGAACCATGGTGGCACCCTAGGTTAAGCACTGGGCTGCAAACTGCAAGCTCAGTGGTTCATTCATGCCAAATACTGTATGGGAGGAAGATTAAGCTGCCTGCTCAGATAAAGATTTACATGGTATATTCAATATTCTTAACCAACACCATCTTTCCAAGGCATCAAATCTTCTTTGATCTTCCTTATTCAATGTCCAATTTTTGCTTGCATGGGTTGTTGTTGTTGTAGAGTGTCCTCACATTGGTTCTGACTCATGGAGAACCTGTATGGGGTTTCTAAGGAGCAACTGGTGGGTTTGAACCACTAACCTTGCAGTTAGCAATCTAGTGTTGTTGGATCCATGGCAGTGCTGCCACATAAAGATTTCCTGAACTCCCACAGTTTATCATGCTCCATATGTAAAAGAGAAGCAGAGGTGGACCTCTTCCTACACAGCTTCTTTGGAAGGTATGGTAATTGCAGCAGAAGGAGACTAGCAGTGCATATTTTTCTGATCAAAGGTTGAGGAGAATCCATAAGTGATTCTCTAAACTAAAACTGTTTAAGATTAGACAAGTGCTCTGGAGTAAAGGTGACCTACTGTGCCATACCAGGTCTCATATGAGACAATTAAAAATACTTGGGTTTATTCTCTTACATAGATCATTCACTTATTTTAAAAAATATATTAAAACACATATCATTTAATGGGAAATAATGTAAAAAAATAGGGAAAATGGAAATAGAGGTTATCATCAACTCAATCAGATTAATCTGTTTAACATCATATTTCTAGGATTTAAAACTTCAGGTTATTTTATATTTTAGTGTCGCTGATACTAATGTGTTTCTAATGAAGCTAATTTTGCTGATGGCAGGGCCAGCAGTTCAAACTCTCCAGGCATTTTAAAGGAGAAAGTTGAGGTTGGTGGTTCAAGCCCACTAGTCACTCACTGGAACCCCTTTACAGGGTTGCTGTGAATCACACTTGACAGCATTCAACATATGTATATATAATATATACACACATCAAATTGAACATGGAAACTGAAATTATTTTTCTATTCTTTAAAGCCCCCTTGTATGTGTGTGTATATCTGTATACATATATGACTATATATACTGTTGTTTTGTTAAATGCCTTTGAGTCATGTACAACTCATAGCACCAATGTATAGGATTTCCAAGGAGCAGGTGGTGAATTTGAACCATTGACATTGCAGTTCAAACTGACCTTGTGATCCAGTGTTTATTCTACAACGACATACACACACACATATGTATACACACACACATATACATATATAATATGTGTGTGTGTATACATTGTGTGTGTGTGTGTGTGTGTGTGTATAGGAGGTCTGGTATTGTAGTGGGTTACATGTTGGGCTGCTAACAGAAAGGTGAGCAGTTCAAATTTACCAGCCACTCCGAGGGACAAAGATGAGACTATCTGCTCCCATGAAGATTTACAGGTATGGTGCTGTGGGCTAATGCATCAGACTGCAAAGTCATTTGAACTGCAAAGTCAGTGGTTCAAGCTCATCAACTGCTTCTTGGAAATCCTGTACAGGGTTGCTATGGGTCAGAATCAACTCACTGGCACTTAACAACAACAACAAGAGGTGGAAGTGACTAGATGGCAGACAACCACCACCCTAAGTCAAAATCAACAAGACAGCAGTGCTTTATTATGACTTGGTTTGCATTCAGATTATTGTTCTTAATCTATAACTTTAAAAAATGCAAACAATGTCAATTATCAAATAACTACATATAAAAAATTTAATTTAATTTACTAATTAGCAAAGTAAGAAGTGTAATACTTAGTGTAATACTTACATCATAAAGAGAAATGAAGTTCTGGCACATGCTGCACTCTATACAATTCCATTTCTATGGAATGGCTGAAACTCCAATGCAGACTTCATCTTTAAAATGAGAGAGATAATGACTGCCTCAAGAGAGACTCTATGTTTGGGAGACATTGAACTCAGATAAAGGTGGTGGTATAATGTGTAAAAGGATAAAGATAAAAACTGCAGAAAATGAACATAATTAATGTAATTGAACTGTACACATAAAGACTGTAGATATGGCCAAAGTTAATT
>NW_006408576.1:8601909-8606354 GCF_000296735.1 Chrysochloris asiatica
TTATACATTTTCCTTGGTAACTCCAGAATTGAAGTTTAGCCAAGACAATAAACCGTCCAAGCACTCTATTGAAAGAACACCTTGTAGTCTATTCTATTTCCAAATTTTAGCAAATTTTCCTGAAATGGCCTTGAGATAAGTGACACAAGCACTAAGGACCTAGAAGGGAGAAGACAATCCACCAATTATAATTTGTAACTCAGGATCAGGGGATATGCTTACTGGAAAAAAAGGTAAAAGAACAACAGAAGGCAAAACTAATAATAATAATACTACTAATAATTGTTTTGCTTACTTTACTGGAAACGCTTTTTCAGCACACCCCTGACCAATATTATAATCATTGTTTGTGCAACTACTAGTGACTTTTTCAAATTTTGATTGTTTACCAGATAGTTCTTAATCCATTCCTTTTCCAGCAACTATCCCTAGGATAAAATTTCAGTACCCTTCTACTAATGGCCTGCTGGAGTTAGCTCACCTTGGCTCACTAAACCCAACTGTGTGCATCTGTTCATAGCTCCACATTCAGTGATGACATCTTGGCAGCTTGAAATTGTACATGGTGGGAGGATTTACACTATTGAAATTGACAAATGCTACAAACCAAGAGTTTGTATGTCCCACCCTCTCCTCAACCACGACAGAGCATTTGCTAAACATTTAACAATACACCACTGCTCCTGACATTCTTTTATTCAGGCATTCTGATGGTTCACATTAATCAAACACACACTAGTCAATATTTTTCATATTGCTATCTCAACTACATACTTTAGAATCCCCTTAGTTGCTTGTGAAAATAAAGGCTACTGGACCTCACTTCAGATTTCCTGAATCTGAAAACCTAGCCTGTGAGACTGTGGAGATATGAGATATTTTGTAACAAACTCCACAGATGATTATTATGTACTGTAAACTTTGATAAACATTCCATTAAATATTGTTCATGTCCAATAGGGCCTTTTAATGGCTAGTCTCATAGAATGTATTATGTACTGGTGTGTCTAATTGTTTCATAATTTGTCATATTCTTATTAGAACTAAAACACAGTCAATTTTTAGTTCGGTATGAACAGCCAAATCTTTTCTTAGACAACAGAAGGGATGAGGTAATCTGACAGACATGAAATTGAGACAAGAGCTAGGATTGAAAGGACATATGTACTGAACTCTGTTCTGTCTTAAAAAGTAGAATATTTTCAAATATGACATGCATTCTAAGTGTAAAAATTAGCAAGATAACAATATTGCTTTATATTTATATATATACACTTTTTATTTGATAAATTCACATATTATTTGGCTTTAATGCTGGTGGTCGTAATGGTGGTTGTGTGCTATCGAGTTAATTCTGACTCATAGTGATCTTGTATAGGGTTTCTGAGGCTATAAAATATTACAGGAACAGAAAGCCTTATCTTTCTCCCATGGAGCACCTGGTGGACTTCAACTGTAGGCCTTGCAGTTAGCAGCCCAATATGTGATCCACTACACCACCAGGGGAGTCCTGGTGTGGTGCTCTGGGTTAATACACCAGACTGCAAAGCCATTTGAACTGCAAGGCTTACAGTTCAAGTTCACCAGCTGCTCTTGGAAACCCTATACAGGGTTGCTATGGGTCAGAATTGACTCGATGGCACTCAACAACAATACCAGGGCTCCTTGTAAATCTAAGTACTATTAATAAAATTAACTATCCATGAAAAACATGTCCAATAATTTATAAAAAGGACCCAAAGAATTATGCATTTACATTTATGTGGCTCCATGTGTGTGTCTGAAGCCCATGTTGTTCTTATTGATTTCAACTCATAGCATTCACGTAGACTAGAACATAACAGGCCTATAGGGTTTACTAGATTGTAAATCATTATGGAACTATCTTATCAGTGTATTAAAATACATGCTGTGTATGGGATGATGAATTGGTGATTCAGTGATAGAATTCTTGCTTTCTATAAGGAACTACTGGTGTGTGTCTGTATTAAAAGCACTGGGCTGGTCACTGAAAAGTGAGAGGTTCAAAGACACCAACTACTCAATAGAAATCATATACAGAGTCACTATCAGTTGAAACCACCTCTATGTGGTCTAGGTGAGAACAGGTTTCAATTCATGGTTGAAGCACTCATTCATAGCCACACTGGAGGCTACAAGATGTTAAACCGATTTTAGTGGACTTTCCAGATTAAGACATATTAGAAAGGAAGATCTGGAGATTTACATTTGAAAATAAATCAGTGAAAACTTGGATTACAATGGATGGGGTTGCAATAAATTGGAGTTTGATTTGACAGTAGCTCAAACAGCAAAATAATAGATAAAAGACAATTCAGGCTCTCATTGTGCATGTTTTATTTTATTAAAAAATATACATTTTGAGTTGTTTCATGCTAAACATACTAGTAAACAAACAAACAAACAACAATTTTAAGACTATAACTCTTTTCTGTCAGCACTCTGGTGTCCTGCATGTGGCTGTGATGCTGGAAGCTATGGCCCCTGTATTTTGAATACACGGACAGTCAACCATGGTGCACATATTTCAGCTGAGTTTCCAGACAAAAGCAGACTCAGAAGAAGGCGAGGTGAGCTAATTTTAAATGTTTAGGGAGTGGGAACCTTATGAATAGCAGTGAAACACTGTCAGATAGCACCAGGATTTTTGAATATTGAAACAAAATATGTATCACCAAAATATTGATAAATGTATTGCCAGAAGATGAGCTCTTCAGGTTGAAATGCAATGAAAATACTACAGGGAAAGAGCTCGCTCATCAAAGTAGAGTTGACTTTGGTGAAGTGAATGGAGTAAAGCTTTTGGACCTTCATTTGCTGATGTGGTACAATTCAAAATAAGGAAAAATAGATGCAAATATTCATTAATAATTGGCACATGAGTATATGAAATATGAATCTAGGACAATTGTTGTTGTTGTTGTTGTTAAGTGCCATGGAATCGGTTCCGACTCATAGCGACCATGCACAGGGTTTCCGAGGCTACAAATCTTTACGGGAGCAGAACGCCTCATCTTTCTTCCGTGGAACCGCTGGTGGTCTCGAACTGCTGACCTTGCGGTTCACAGACCGATTCGTAACCACTACGCAGCAATTATTATCACGACTAATTGCGACTGTCACAATTACAGCAAAAACAGGGAAGTAGTTAATCTTACAGTCCAGAAACAGAGGACCCTAGGACCATCAAGGGAGAAGAGCACAAAGGAAATGTGAGACCTTATCCAAAAAAGCAGTGACATCAGAAATGGAGTCAGAAATGGGGAATGGAGAGATAGAGCAGCTGAGGACTTTAGATTCATGGAAAGAGAGGGACTGAGAGCTGGCGGCCAGGAGGCAGACTTGCAGAATGTGCCCTTTGGTGCTGTAAATTATTACATATGCCTGAGGGCTTAAAACAAACAAACAAAAAAGAGCTAAAATGAATAGAGAGAAACACTGTTAACTGATGGTACATGGAAGGGATTATAATCATTGTAATGAAACCAAGTATATGATTTATTGAATGTAAAACTGATGATCTGCCCTGTAAACTTTCTCTCAATTCACAATAAAAACAAAAAAACAAAAGGAGGAAAGAAAAGATGAAATGGATGTTAGAAGAGACTATGAAACTTACTCACTAGTGTAGAGATGCTAAAGCAATGAAATAAATGAGATAAACGAGCTGCAGAGAGACTGGCAACATTAATCTCTGATAAAACAAACAAAACAAAACAAACAAACAAACAAACAAAACAACTTTTAGAGCAAAAGAGACAAAGAAGGAAATTATCTCATGATTAAAGTGTCAATTGAACAAGAGGACATGAACATAATAAATATCTATGCTCCCAATGAAAGAGCCCACCAGCATTAATAAAATTGAAGAAAAGAAATAGAAAAATATACAATAATAGTGGGATATTTAAATAGACCACTATATAAAAAAAGAGAGAACCAAAAACTTGACAAAGAAACAAAGGAGCTAAAGAACTCACTCAATCAACCAACTTGACCTCATAGATATGCCCAAAGCATTCAACCCAACAACAGCACAATATCCATTCTTTTCCAGTGCACATGGAGAGTCTCCAGAATAGACCATATGTTATGCCACAAAACAAGCATCCATAAATTTATAAACATCAACATATTACAAAGTAACTTTTAAGATCACAATGCTATAAAATCAGAACTCAACAAGAAAATTAAGTCAAATATATGAAAACTACCCTGCTGAATAGTTATTGGGTAAAAGAACAAATTAAAGTTGAATCTACAAAATTCCTACAAAATTGTTGTAATATTTGCCTTTATCTTCTCAAACTGATATTTGAAATTTTCTGTTCAGCTCTTGGACTTCCTCGTTTGTTCCATTTGCTTTAGCATCTCTATGCTGGAGAGCAAGTTTCAGTGTCTCTTCTGACATCCATTTTGACCTT
>NW_006408576.1:8607504-8638886 GCF_000296735.1 Chrysochloris asiatica
CATGGGTGACCCTGCTGGTATTTAAAATACTGGTGGCATAGCTTCCAGAATCACAGCAACTCACAAGCCACCACAGTATGACAAACTGACAGAGGAGTGGTGAGACCCTCCACATTACTAAACATGATATCCTCCTCCAGTGACTGGTCCCTCCTAACAATATGTCCCAAAGTGTAAGAGATGAAGTTTGGTCATCCTGGCCTCCAAAGAGCACTCTGGCTGCACTTCTCCCAACATAGATCTGTTGGTCCTTTTGGCAGCCCATGGCACTTTCCATATTCTACCTTCAGTGGAAAAGAAACAATAAATCAGCAAACTTTCTCAAACAGTCTACCTTTAGGGACTCAGCTGCTTAATTCCTAAGTTAACTATCTGGGTGGGTTTAAGCACATCCTATGTCCTTGTCCTTTTCTCCTATGACCATAAGATCATGTCAACTAATTATTAAACTTCCTCATATGCAGTGTCCAATTTGAGGCCTACTGACTAAGACTCCATTTTGTCTAGGTCGGTACATCCACACTAACATTCCCCACTCTTATTTTTTGTTTTCATTTCTATTGAAATCTGCTTCAAATGAAAATAGTTACTTTGGTCCCAGGAAGTATTTCTTGGATTTAAAGAATGAAGTTTAGGTCATGAAAAACAACAGGTTTTACAAAGGGCAATATAATAAGGTGCACATTGAATACAGTAATAATTTACTGTAGACATACAAAAAAATTCCCAATGCATACAAACTTTGACCCTCACTATTAACATGAGTAGCCACTTTATATTAAGCAACAAATACAACTAACTTTCATTATTTGCTGTAAAGAAGCCCTTATACTTAGGGCAATGATTGTCTGGGAGGTGACATTAAGGGTCTTACCATTGTACAGGCAAGTCTGGTGATTTTCACACTTTGGGTCAGGACCATAGCAAGCATTACAAAAAGGGGTTGGGTCACATGCTCAGCTGGACTGAACAGATGAAAGTTGATAAGGAAGTCAAGTGATGAGGTCTACCCTGTCAGGTCCTGTCTCTAGGATAGGAAGGTGGTGAGTCTTCCAAATGTATAGGGCCTCTCCTTTCCCCACCCCAGCCCAGTAGAGTTAGCAGAGATGTAGGTACAGACCTCAGTTCCACAGAGGAAGAACTATCCTGCTGGCACTGTGTTTTGTTAGTACTAATTCCAATAAGACAGGAAATAAAGCATTGTTCAACATACAATCCCCCTTCAAACAGAAATCAGTCGCATTCATTGCATGCTTGCCCAGGTATATATAAATACTTTCATACCGATGATAGGGGAATAGATCTGAGTGTCCAACCCATAGTAGGAGAAAGAAGCTTAACACAGATTTAATCATAGCTTGAGTTCAAAGGAAGACTTCACAGCTCATTGTTGTCCATGATTTTTCTTGACTCCTGTGTGATGAGCCTAAGTCTTGAAGCCCACGAGGTTAAGAGCAGTGGAGGTGGTCAACAAGATCTTCCAGACTCAGTCCACTTCTCCTCTAACTAGGAGTCAGGTCCATATTTCCATGTTTTGAGCAGGACACCATCTTCAGGATGGAAGGGGTGCGGGTTACCTGTAGGGGATGAAGCAGACCTGGGAAGTCCATAAGGCCCCTTCATGATCATCAGAAATGTTGCCAAATGAAATGAGTTGATGCTTCTGTAGTCAACCATAGAGATAGGAAGAGATCCAATCCAGGCTTTATTAACAGAAAACTAGCAGTCAGGAGGATGGGAGATACTCCTAATATATTTTATAAAGCAAGCATAACCCTCATACCAAAACCAGGGCAGGACATCACTAAGAAAGAAAATTATAGACCATAATCCCTCATGAACATAGATGCAAAAATTCTCAACAAATCCTAGACAATAGAATTCAGCAACACATCAAAAAAAATAATGCATCATGACCAAGTGGGATTCATATCAAGGATACAAGGATGGCTCAATGTTAGAAAAATAGTCAATGCAATTCACCATGTAAATAAAACAAAGGAAAAGAACCGCATGATTATATGGATTGATGCAGAAAAGTCATTTGACAAAATCCAACAACCATTCTTGCTAAAAATACTTAACAAAGTAGGAATTGAAGGAAAATCCCTCAACATAATTAAGAACATATATCAAAACCAAAAGCCAACAATTCTCTTAATGGAGAGAAACTGAAAGTTTCCCCTTTGTGAACAGGAACCAGTAAAGGATGCCTTTGATCACCACTTGTATTCCATAGAAGTCTTCGCTGGAGCTATCAGACAAGATAGGAAAATTAAAGGTGTCCACATTGGCAAAGAAGAAGTAAAACTCTTTCTATTTGTAGATGATATGATCCTGTACTTTGAAAATCACAGTCAGCCAAAAAACTACTGGAACTCATTGTAAGATTCAGCAAAGTGGCAGGGTACAAGATCAATAAACAAAAATCAGTTGTATTCCTCCATACTAATAATAACAACTCTGAAAAAGAAATTAGGAAAGCAACACAATTTACAAAAACCACCAAAATGATAAACTAGATAAACAAAAGACTTATATAAAGATAATTACAAGCATGTCTACAAGAAACACAATCTCCCAACATCGTTCCTATTACCAAGGCCATATTTTCCAAATACTGTTCCTTCCTCTTTGTTTCCAACTTTTGCATTTCAATCGCTAGTAGTTACCAATACATCTTGATTACATGTTTGATCAATTTCAAACTGAAAAAATTGGTAGAATTCTTCAATTTCATCAGCACTGACTTTAGTAGTTGGTGTATAAATTTGAATAATAGTCATATTATTCCGTGTAGGTGTATGGATATTATCCTTTCACAGACAGCATTGTACTTCATGAGTGATCATATGTTCTTTTTGATAATGAATGTGATGCCATTCATCTTCAATTTGTCATTTCAGGCATTGTAAACAATGTGATGGTCAGATTAAAAATGACCAATATTAGTCCATTTCAGTTAACTAGTGCCTAGGATATCAATGTTTATACATTCCATTTCATTTTGGACAATTTCCAATTTTCCTATATGCCTACTTTGTACATTCCATGTTCTGATTATCAGTTGATTTTTACAGCTGTTTCTGTTCATTTTGAATTGTGCCCCATCAGCAAATGAAGATCGAGAGGGTTTTGCTCCATTTGTGTCACCATGGTCAACTCTACTTTGAGAAGGCAGCTATTTCCCAGTTGCATTTGGAGTACCTTCCAACCTGAAGTGTTCATCTTCTGGCACTATATATTACAAAATTCTGGTACTTTTCATCGTGTTTTAATATTCAATAATCTGGTGCTGACAGTGTTCCACTGCTATTCATAAAATTTTCAGTGGCTAAATATTCGACAGTAGTCTGTCTCTCCTTCTTCCTACTCTGTCTTCATCTGGAAGCTCAGCTGAAACCTGTCCACCTTGGGTGACCCTGTTGTTATTTAAAATACCCCTAGCATAGCTTCAACACACAAGTCACCTTAGAAGGACAAACTGAAAGAGGAGTGGTGGATAGTCATTCAGATTCATCAGATAGTATTTTAAGTCCTCTTTACCTTCTGTAATCTAGGTTGCATCATCTACATATCACATGTAGTTAATGAGTCTTTCTCCAACCCAGATTCCACATTTCAGCTTCTCAGATTATCTGCTCAATATAAAGACTAAATAAGTATGGTGAAAGAATACAACTCTATTACACCACCTTTCCTAATTTAAAGCACTCAAAGTCACCTTGTTCAGTTCTAATGACTGCCTTTAGGTCTCTGTACAGATTCTTCATGAGTATAATTAAGTGCTCTACAATATTCATTCTCCACAAAATTGCCCATAACATGTCATGATCCACACAGTCGAAAGCCTTTCATAGCCATTAAAGTCCAGGTAAACACCTTTCTATATTCTCTCCTTTCAGCCAAGATCCATATGACATCAGCATTGATATCCCTGAATCTACATCCTTCTCTGAATCTTACTTGAACTTCTGGCATTTCCCTCTCAGTGTACTGCTGCAGCCATTTTTGAAGTATCGCTAGCAAAATTTTACTTGCCTGTGATATTAATGACATTGCCTGATGATTTCCATATTCCATTGAGTCACCTCTTTTTGGAATGAGAAGAAATATGGATGGCTTCCAATTAGTTGATCAAGTAGGTGTTTTCCAATTGTCTTGCCAGAGATGAGTGAATACCTCTAGTGTTGGATCAGTGTGCTGAAAGACTGCAATTTGCAAGCCATCCATACCTGGAGTATTGTTACTCTCCAATGCCTTCAGTGTACCTTGGACTTCTTCCTTCAGTACTGTTGGCTCTTGATCACATTCTATCTTGTGAAATGGTTGAAAATCAGCCATTTCTCTTTGGTACAGTGACTGTACATCCCTTCCATCTTTTTTTGATGTTACCTGCATCATTCAATATTTTGTACTTGTTGATATTGTTAAGTGCCGTTGAGTTGATTCTGACCCATAGCGACCCTGTATAGGTTTACAAAAAGTGGCTGGTGAGTTTGAACCATCGACCTTGTGGTTCAAACTGGCCTTGCAGTCCAGTGTTTTATCCACAGTGCCACACTAGAGTCCATTTTGCCCATAGAACCCTTCAATATTGCAATTCGAGGTTTGAATTTTTCTTCAGTTCATTCAGCTTGAGAAATTGTTTTCTAACTCCAGATCTTTGTACATTTCATAATACTTTACTTTGACTAATAAATCTTCCCTTTGAAATATTCTGTTCAGTTCTTTTACTTCCTCCTTTCTTCCATTTGTTTTAGCATCTCTACACTGGAAAGTAAGTTTCAAAGTCTCTTCTGACATCCATTTTGGTGTTTTCCGTCTCTTGTCTTCTTCATGACCTTTTGTTTTCTTCCTGTATGATGTTCTTTTTGTTGTCCCATACTTTTCTGATGTTTGGCCATTTGTGTCTAGTGCATCCAATGTACTCTTCATACAGTCTCTAAATTCAGTTGGGATATGTTGAAGGTCAAATGTCTTTCATGGACTTTTTAAAATTTTCTTTATATTCAGCCTGAACTTGCACACAAGCAATTGATGTTCTGTTCTACAGTATGATCCTGGCCTGGTAATGTATGACTACATGGAGCTTTTCCACCATCTCTTTTCACAGATGTAGTGAATTTGATTTCTGTGTATTCCATGTGCTGAGATTTATGTTCATTATACTCATCTGCTGTGCTGTATAAAAATGGTATTTAAAATGAATAAGTCATTGGTCTTACAAAATTCTATCAAGCCATCTCCAGCATTGTCTCTATCACCACGGCCAAATTTTCAACTATTGATCCATCTCCCATATTTCCAACCTTTGCATTCCAATCACCAGTAATACATTTGATTGCATGATCAATCAGTTTCAGACTTAAGAAATTGGTGGACTTATTTAATTTCATCATCACTGGCTTTAGTAGTTTGTCCACAAATTTAAATAAAAGTGATATTAACTGCTCTTCCTTGTTGGCATATAGATATTACCCTATCACAGACAGCATTATACTTCATGCTAAATCTTGAAATGCTCTTTTTGATGATGAATGTAGTGATATTCCTCTATATTTTGTCATTCTTGGCATACCAAACGATATGATTATGTGATTCAAAATGGTCATTGAAGCTCACTAATCCCTAGGATATTGATGTTTATGCATTCCATTACATTTTTGACAACTTCCAGTTTCCTAGTTTATGTTTCATACAATCCATGTTACAGTAATTAATAGATGTTACAATTGTTTCTCCTATTTTGAGTTGTGCCTCGTCAGAAAATGGAGGTGCTGAAAGCTTCACTCTACTCACATCATCACAGCCAATTCTAATTTGAGGAGGCAGTCTTCCCGTAGTCATATTTTGAGTGTCTTCCAACCTGAGGCACTCAACTTTGTGTACTATATCAGACAATATTATTGTGATATGCATTATGTTTCATTACTCAATATCTGGTGCTATCTGAAAGTATTCCACTGCTATTCATAAGCGTTTTAGTGGCAAAACATTCAGAAGTAATTTGCCTCTCCTACTTTCTTTTCTGTGTTAGTCTGGAAGCTCAGCTGGAACCTGTAAACCTGAGTATACCTTACTGGTATCTTACATACTGGCGGCATAGCTTCCCACATCATAGCAACATGCATGCTACCACAGTACAGAAAACTGACAGACAAATGGTGGATTCTAATGACTAGGAGCTCTGGTAGCATAGTGGTTACGAATCGGGCTGCGAACCTTAAGGTCAGCGGTTTGAAACTACCAGCCGCTCCATGGGAGAAAGATGAGGCTTTCTACTCCCGTAAGGATTTACACCCTCGGAAACCCTGTACAGGGTCGCTATGGGTCGGAACCGACTCAACGGCACTTAACAACAACAATGACTAGGAGGCATGTATTTAGTAGTAAAATCCAGAGTGGAATGAATTTCTTTTATTTTAGAAGAGATCATAATTTGAAAATCTAGAGGGGAAAGCAAACATAAAAAAAGACAAAGACAATAAGGAATGTGGAAAGACTGACGCAAAATTCCTTGTTTCTTTTTAAGGATTTTGAATAATTACTGTTGTTACTTTAAGTGCTGTCAAGTCAATTCTGACTCATAGTGACCCTATGTAGGGTTTCCAAGGAGCAGCTGTTGAGTTTGTACTCCTTACTTTGTGGCTCAAACCAACCTTGAGATCGAATGCTTATCCTACAGCACCACATCAGGACTCCTGAGTAATTACTAAGGAGGTACAATATTAAGCTGTTCACCAATAAATATCCTTGTGGAATTTTAAAAAACGATCTGTTTTACTTGAGGGAAATTGTAGATCCAACTTTGAAGTAGCAGTGATTAAAATAATAATCATGGAACTAGAATATAGAAAAGAGATTGTCAGAAAATAAATTGTTGAGAAATGTGCATGTATTTTGGTTCACCTTTCTCAAAACTCAAAGGTCCTCAAAGATGATTTAGTGTAGACCAAATACATGTTCTGAGAAGGACTTGGGACTAGGGCATATCCTAGGTGAAGAATGTAGCAAAAACAGATGCATTCTAGAATGAAAATTATTGCCTTTCAAGAACATTAATTAGTTTAGCAAAGGTGATGAAAGTAACAGGAAATAAAATGATGAAATACTGGTAGAGGAAGGATCCTAAACATGCATTCATCACATTAAATCATTTAGACATTAACCTGTAGGTGATGAAATATTTTAGATAAATTTTTAAAAATAATTTTGGTGGAGTGTAGACAACTGTTGCTTAAGTAGAGAATGCTGTAAACTATTAATAAAATTTCAGATTTCAGGAAACCCATTATCTTATGCTTTCAGACAGCAAAGGTGCTATCGAATTATGAATATTTCTCTGTCCTTCATAGCCCTTATGATAAGTTTACTATCTTCATTTGGCTTGAGCCTAATGATAGTGATAACAGCTATACCAACCATGATTTTTTTTTTTTTAAGATGTTCCTTTAATTTTTAAAAAAATTCATTTCTCACATACTGTGTAGAATGCTAAGCATTAGCAGTTACAGACTAATATGCAAAATATATTTAAAAAATAAAATCAGGGAAATAGTGTCAATCAGAATATTCCTCTTTGCCTTTTCACTCTCTTCTTCTTTATATACACACCCATTCAAACATTTCATAAGTATTTTATACAGCTATTGTACATCACAACTATTTTACATATATATGTGTATATACATCCTTTAACATATTTCAAAACTATGTTAAACTTATTAGAAAGATACCTCTGGACATATGTCACAGTTTTCCAAGTACACAGAAGTACCACTTAGTAGAACATCATTATATTACCTTCCGATGCTGATAGCTGTACTGTTAAAATAAGTTAGCATATTAATACTAAGTTACTATATTACTACTATATTTTTACTAAGGATAAAGGTGAAAAGGGAAGGAGTAATGGAATGAAAGGTTTCTGACATGAATAATACCTTCAGAAGTTGATCAGCATTAAACAGTCATATTAACTGTATCCTTTGGGAATTTTTTTTATTTATCTAAGATGACAATTTAGACAGTATCTGTTAAATAAGAAAGATAATGTCTACATCAAAGGATAATTTGTGATGACATTTAAAATGTCAGGTTTACATAGATAGTCAATGCATATTAACCAAGATGGTGATAATTACTGAGGATGTTTTGATGTCTAAAAACCATTTTAAACAGAGATTCAAGAATGAATATTACTTTGTAACAAGAGTGGCATTATGTAATACTGAATTAATTCTGTAGGATACTTGTCAGGTGCCATGTCTATGTCTACCTGTCATGTGCTCATATACATTATTACTCCTGTATAGATACATAGTTAAATCATTATATGAAAAGCAGGAAAATTTCTTAGTATAAAATACTTAATCTAATATACCAGTATTCTAAATAGTTAATACATCATTGCTAAGGAATTTAATTAAATGTATCAGAAAGGCAAAATATGGGTAATACATCCAAACGAGCCTTGCTGTGGTGCTGTAGGATAAGCACTAGATTGCAAGGGTGGCTTGATCCAGAAAGATCAGTGGTTCGAACTTACCTACCACTTCTCAGAAACCCTATACAGAGCCTCTATGAGTTAAAACTGACTTGATGGCACTTAATAACAACAAAAATGATGATGCAGAAGTAGAACAAATTTATATTATGTTAGCTACTAGCTAACAAACAGCACTTCTTTTCTAAACAGACAGAAGTTTTGTTAACAGATTATGTAACAAAATATCAATGATTCATGTACATATTTTTATTCTTTTGCAAATTACATTTTTTTTTTCTGCAGAGATTAATTTGAAGACTTTGTTATGGAACATCATGTACAGTTTCATGTTTGAATATTTATTATGAATTCCATTTCTTTATACATATGATAATATTTTAGTTGCTTCTCCCATATTCAGGGGAAACAGTTTAAAATCTGGAATTTGATTTAAAGAAGTTCAAAAAGCTTAAATGATCAAAATTTTGGTTGCTCAATGTACAATGAAATATATATATATATTCAAATTTATGAAACATTATACCTCTAGTTTATATATTATCTATGTATATATGTATGTATGTTGTTGTTAAGAGTTGTCGAGTCAGTTCCAACTCGTAGTGACCCTATATAGGGTGTGGTGCTGTGGATTAATGCGTCAGATTGCAAAACCGTTTGAACTGCAAGGTCGGCAGCTTAATTCACCAGCCGCTCCTTGGAAACCCTATACAGGGTTGTTATGGGTCAAAACCGACTCCACGGCACTTCACAACAACAACATAGGGTTCCAAGTAACAACTGATGAGCTTGAACCGCTGACCTTTCGGTTCAAACTGACTTTATAATTTTGTGTATTAACCCATAGTGCCACAACTGGACTCCATGTTTAAATGAATACATGTAGTAAATTTCTGTGGGAATTATTCAGTTAAAGTTTTGTTGTAGTCACTGGAGAAGGATATCATGTTTGGTAAGGTAGAGGGTCAGAGAAAAAGAGGAAGATCCCCAGCGAGATGGATTGGCAAAATGGCAGCATCCATGATCTCAAGCGTGGCAACAATTGTGAGGTTGGCCCAGGACTGGGCAGTGTTTCGTTCTGTTGTGCATAGGGTCACTATGAGTCATACGGACTCGATGGCACCTAATAACAACAACAGCAACAATCAATTAAGATAGGCTTCCTCCCTGTTTGCCTTCTTGTTGTTGTCGTGAAATACTGTCGAGTCAGTTCCGACCCATAACGACCCTGTATAGGGTTTCCGAGGATCAGCTAATGAGCTTGAACTGCCGACCTTGCAGTTCAAACGGCTTTGCAGTCTGGTGCATTAACCCACAGCGCCACATCAGGACTCCTCCCTGTTTGCCTTAGGCCACAGCAAAATTTGAAAGGAGCTATAAAAATTGAGTGACCTTCAAAGATTCCCTGTTGGGTTCATTAGCATGACTGGATATTTACTGAAAAGTTGAATAATATTTACCCAGATCTTAGATTCAAATAAAGATTGATGAAGGAATTTGTAAGATTGGTTTAGATTTTAAAGAAGCAATGACCCTTAACCCTGAACATAGAGATGCTGTTGTTAAGTGCTGCACAGTCGGTTCTGATCCACAGCGACCCTGTATAGGATTTCTGAGGAGCAGCTAGTTGCAGTTCAAACTGCTTTGCAGTTCAAACTGCTTTGCAGTTTGCCCCAGCTCCACACCAGACACTTTGTACTAATGAAGTGATGAGTTCAATTCAAATATTCTTGTAGGTATTTGAGATAGTGAACTCAGTTTAATGGCATTACCAATTGTTGTTGTTGTTAGGTGCCATCAGTCGGTACTGACTCATAGCAACCCTATGCACAAAACAACGAAGCACTGCCCGGTCCTAGGCCAACCTCACTATTGTTGCCACTCTTGATTCCATTGATTCTGCCATATTGCCAATCCATCTTGTTAGCGGTCTTCCTCTTTTTCTCTGACCGCCACCTTACCAAACATGATATCCTTCTCCAGCGACTGGTCCCTCCTGAAAATATGTCCAAAGTATGAGAGATAAAGTTTGGCCATCTTGACCTCCAAGAAACACTCTGGCTGCACTTCTTCCAAAATGAATCTATTGGTTCTTTTGGCAGCCCATGGCACTTTCAATATTCTCCTCCAACACCATAACACAAAAGCATCAATTCTTCTACAGTCTTCTTTATTCACTGTCCAGTTTTCGCATGCATATGAGGTTATTGAAAATACCATGGCTTGGGTCAGGCGCACCTTAGTCCTCAAGCTGACATAACCAGTAGGTAACATAAATATGACTAAGCCATGGAATCTTTGAAAACCGTAATGAAAACAGAGCTGTTATTTAAATGGAACATGAGTGAACTTTGAGTGTAATTTCTATTTAACTTTGCATGTAATGAGTCAGCTTTAATCAATGGAAAGATAATATATTCTGATTACCAAGTCTGTTAGTTTTTGTAGGTGCCAAATTTTTTTCAAAGACCACATTCAGCACAATTCTCATGAGAAATATCTTTGAAATTAATGTTCATTTAATTCAAATAATAAATTTGAAAGCTGATAAATCTGAATCTGGGTGAACAAGTATCTATGATTTAAAGAGGATTGGTGGCAAAGCGTTATTTGATATGGAATGTATCACAACTCATGTTTGTCCAAACAAACTAAAATTTGGAAAAAAAATTTTTCCAAGCATTAAGTGATATCAAAGAAATCTAAACAATTCTAGTGGAGTATTTACTAGCTGAATGTGTGTTAAATGTAGTTATATCATTCATGCTAAATTATGCACATAATGTTCAAACTGAATCATGTGAGGTTTGAAATAGCAATGAAAGACCCTAAGACATTCTCTCACAGAATTCTTATTCGTTTCATTGCCATTAATGGTGTCCAACTGATCTTATTACTTTAAGTTTAATACCATTATTGTTGCTATGTTCTGACTCACAGAAACCCTGTACTTGGTTTCCTAAGAGTGGTTGGGGCTTTGAACCACTAATCTTGGGGTTAACTACTGTTGTTATTGTTAAGCACTGTAGAGTTGGTTCTGATTCATAACAATGCTTTCAAGTATTTCTGAGGAACATCTTTTGATTTTGGACTTTCAATTTTGTGGTTTCAACCAACGCTGTGATCCAGTGCATTTTCCTGCAGTGCTACAACAGGACTCCTTGGATTTAGTGCCACATCAGGACTCCTGATTCATAATGATGCTTTCAAGTGTTTCTGAGGAGCATCTTGTGATTTTGAACTGCCAACTCTGTGATTTCAACCAACATTGTGGCCCAGTGCTTATCCTACAGTGCCATATCAGTACTCTGTTATTTGAAATTACTCTGGTTATCTTATATCAGACCCTAATAAAGTTGATGAAATAATTATAACTATAAAGTAAGGAGCTCTGGTAGCGTAGTGGTTACGAATCGGGCTGCGAACCTTAAGGTCAGCGGTTCGAAACTACCAGCCGCTCCACGGGAGAAAGATGAGGCTTTCTACTCCCGTAAAGATTTACACCCTCGGAAACCCTGTACAGGGTCGCTATGGGTCGGAACCGACTCGACGGCACTTAACAACAACAACAACAAAATAAAGAGTATTTTAAATAAATTTAAAAATCTATGCATGAGATTTAGAAATATATTATTTCAAAGTTATGGTATTTTAAATCACCCTGTGGTGGCTTGTGAGTTACTGTGATTCTGGAAGCTATGCCATGGATATTTTAAATACCAGCAGGGTCACTCACCCATGGTGGACAGGTTTCAGATGAGATTCCTGACAGACACAGACTAGGAAGAAGGAGTAACAAACTACTTCTGAATATTTAGTCACTGAAAACCTTATGAATAGCAGAGAAATACTATAAGATATAGTGCAGGAAAATGAGCACTTAAGGTTGGAAGGCATCAAAATGTGACTAGGGAAGAACTGCCTCCTCAAGTAGAGTTGACTGAGATGAAGCAAATGGAGTAAATCCCGTGGGAGTAAAGTCCATAGGACCTTCATTTGCTGATGAGGTAAAACTCAAAATGAGGAGAAACAGACATAAATACCCGTTAATAATCAGAACATGGAATGCATGAATTCTGAATCTAGGAAAATTGGAAATTGTCAAAAATGAAATGGAACATATAACATCGATTTCTTAGGCATTAGTGAGCTGAAACAGACTGACATTGGTTATTTTCAATCTGACAACCACATGGTTTACTATGTCAGGCATGACAAATTGAAGAGGAATAGTGTTACAATCATTGTCAAAAAGAACATATCCAGATCAGTTATGAGGTATAAACCTGTCTGTGATAGGATAATATCCATGTGCCTACAGGGATGATCAGTTAATACCACTATTATTCAAATTTATGCACCAACCACTAAAGCTAGTAAGGATTAAATAGAAGAATTCTAACAATTTCTTCATTCTTAATTGATCAAATATGCAATCAAGATGTACTGATCATTACTGGTGATTGGAATGCAAAGGTTGGGAACAAAGATGAAGGATCAGTAGATGGAAAATATGACCTCTAGATAGTCTATTTTTCCTTTAAAAGTGAAATTTCCATGCAGAATAATGACAGAATTATCAAAATCACAGCATTTGCACTGACATACTTTTGTTGTTGTTAAATCCCGTTGAGTTGATACTCACCCATTGCAACCCATTATAGGGTTTCTGAGGAGTATCTGGTGAGCTTGAACCCCTGAACTTGCAGTTTAAACAGCTTTGCAGACTAGTGTATTAACCAACACCAGGACTCCCAGACTGACAAGTTACTGTCATCTAATTCAAAAATGCCATTCAAGTTTCTCCAATTGTCCTAAGTGTCATTTAAAGAAAAGATCTATTCAGCGTTGCACATTGCTTTTCAGTAGCCATGTCTCTTTCATTCACTTCAATGTGAAATAGTTCCTTAGCCTTTCTTTGTCTTTATAAGCTTGGAATTCTTACAGATTACAGGTTAGTCATTTTGTAGAATGTCCCTCAAATTCAAGCTATCTGATATGTGCTTATGATTGTATTAAGGTAATGCAGTTTTGACAAGAAAACCAGAGAAATCATGATATGCACCCTCTGCAAGAAGTTCCTGGAGAAGGATTTCATGTTTTGTAAAATGGAGGGGTGAAAAAATAGGAAGAAACCCAACTAGATGGATTGGCACCGTGGAAGCAACAATGGGCTCAAATGTAGTAACCATTGTGAGGTTGGTGCAGGACTGAGAAGTGTTTCATTCTATTGTGCATAGGGTCGCTTTGAGTCCGTATCGACTTGATGGCACCTACCAACAACAACCCTCTGCAATCTAAATACCAACACCTGATTTTGGTGTGTCTCATTTCTCTTGATGCTCACCTTGGTGTCCCCCAGGTTTCTGGCTATTCATGTCACGCGTTCACATTTTTTTTTTTTTTTTTTTTTTGTAATTAGCAAGTATTTTGTGGTTCAGTGCTTTCAAACTTATTCTGCTAATGAATAAATAATATATAATTTAAATACTGTATATCATTGGGAATTTGTGCTTTCCCATTTTATTCATTGTGTTATAATCTATTACCATCATTATTACTTTTGATGCTCAAGTTGTACCAGATATTGCCAGTGGGATTCCTGCATGCTAAATTCTGTGTATTTTTGGCCTGTTCATCATATCATTTCTTGAGCATTTTACTTTCTGACATAAGACATTCCAGGCTTATTTTGTGCTTTCTCCAAGCAAGCCCTGAAATCAGTTATTTCTCCAATCAGCTCTGGTCTTAATATTTATAACTAAAATCTAGGCATTATGTATACTGCTGGGATTGTGTTGGGTTACAGCATATGTATATATACATGTTGTTGTTATGTGCCGTGGAGTCAGTTCCGACTCATAGCAACCCTGTACAGGGTTTCTGAGGCTGTAAATCTTTATGGGAGCAGAAAACCTCATCTTTCTCTTGCGTAACAGCTGGTAGTTTCACACTGCTGACCTTGCAGTTCACAGCCTGATTCGTAACCATTACGCTATCAGATATATGTATATATATATGTAGAGAGAGAGAGAGAGACAAAGACAGAGAGACAAAGACAGAGAGACAGAGAGAGAGAATAGAGTGTTTTGGTAAGGCACCCTAGGATGCGCACTGGACAGCAAAGTTGGTATGAACCTCAAAATCGGTGGTTCAACCTCTCTAGCTGCTCCTCAGAAACTTTAAAAAGGGTCATTATGGATCAGAATCAACTGTTGTAGTTAGCTGCCATCAAGTCAGTACTGACTCATAGCGACCCTCTGAGAAAAACTGCCCAGTCCTCGGCCAACCTCACAATTGTTGCCACGCTTCTGCCCATTGATGCTGCCATTTTGCCAATCTATCTCACTGGGAATCTTCCTCTTTTTCTCTGACCCACCATCTTACCAAACATGATATCCTTCTCCAGTGACTGGTCCCTTCTGATAATGTGTTCAAAGTATGAGAGACAAAGTTTGGCCATCCTGGCCCCCAAGGAGCACTCTGGCTGCACTTCTTCCAACACATAGCTGTTGGCATTTTTGGCAATCCATGGTACTTTCAATATTCTCCAACACCATAACTCAAATGCATCAATTCTTCTGAATGGTTTCAAATTAAGAAAGGTGTCGGACAGGGTTGCATTCTTTCACCATACTTATTCAACCTGTATGAGAAGGTGGGTAATATGAAGAAAAATGTATCATCAGGATTTGAGGAAGACTCATTAACAATCTGTGATATGTAGATGATACAACCTTGCTTGCTGAAAGTGAAGAAGACTTAAAATACATAGTGATGAAGATCAAAGACCACAGCCTTTGGTATGGATTGCATCTCAATGTCAAGAAATAGAAATCCTCACCACTGGACCAATAAATACCATTCTTAACATTGGAGAAAATAATGAAATTGTCATTCTTCTTGGATCAACCATCAACACTCATGGAAACAGAAGTTAAGAAATCAAATGATGTATTGCATTAGGCAAATCTGTTGCACAAGACCTTTTTAAAGCGTTAAAGAGCAAAGATGTCAGCTTGAGGACTAAGATGTGACTGATCCAAGCCATGGTATTTTCAATAATCTCATATGCATGAAAAATCTGTACAGTGAATAAGGAAGACTGTAGAAGAATTGATGTTTTGAGTTATGGTGTTGGAGAATATTGAAAGTACCATGGACTGCCCAAAATACCAACAGATATGTGTTGGAAGAAGTGCAGCCAGAGTGCTCCTTGGGGGCCAGGTTGTCCAAACTTTGTCTCTCATACTCTGGACACATTATCAGAAGGGACCAGTCACTGGAGAAGGATATCATGTTTGATAAGGTAGAAGTTCAGTGAAAAAGAGGAAGATCCCCAGAGAGATGGAATAGCAAATTGGCAGCATCAATGGACGCAATGGTTGTTAGGTTGACCCAGGACTGGGCAGTTTTTCGTTGTTTTGTGCACAGGGTCGCTATGAGTCAGTAGCAATTCGATGGCACTTAACAACTACAACAACAACCTTGCTATGTGTGGCACTTAATATATATTAAGTTGTTGTTATTTTTAAATGCCATTGAGTGCATTCCCACTCATAGCGATCCTTATAGAGTTTTCATGAAGCTGTTGCTGAGTTTGAACCACCGACCTTGCAGTTCAAACTGACTTTGCAATCCAGCGTGTTAACCCACAGTGCCACATCATATATATTTTGTAGATGCCACTTAACAACATACATATATATGTGTGTGTGTGTATATGTTATTGTATATGTGTATATATGTTATTGTTGCTGTTGTTAAGTGCCTTCAAGTTGTTTCTGATTCATAGCGGTCATATATAGTGTTTTCAAAGAGCAGCTCGTTAATTTCAAGCACCCATCTTATGGTTTAAACTAATCTTGCAATCCAGTGGTCAATGATTTATTCCACAGCACCACACCAGGACACTTATATATAACCCAATTCAAAATGCAAACTCATGCACTGTCAATTAGATTCTGGTACATTGTGAACCTATGTGGTTGTTGTTGTTGTTAAGTACTGTGGAGTCGGTTCTGACTCATAGTGACCCGCACAAAGTTTCTGAGGCTGTAAATCTTTAAGGGAGCAGAACGCCTCATCTTTCTCTTGCAGAACCATTGGTAGTTTAGAACTGTTGACCTTGAGGTTAGCAGCCCGATTCATAACACTATGCTACTAGAGCTCCATATAAGAGTTATAAAAAACCTAGAGTAGACCTTCATTATAGGATTTCCATGCCTTTACTCTGTGTAGAAATAAGCCTTTAATCCATGTGGAAATAGTGTAGTGAGTTACGCAACCACAAGGTCAGCAGTTCAAATCTTCCAGTACTCTAGAAAAGAAAGATGAAGTCATTTGCTCCTGTAGGGATTTACAACCTTCGAAATACTGTACAGGGTCACTATCAGTAGAAACTGACTCATTGGCACAAAACCACCAATCGCCATCAACAAACCATGATTTTGGAGTCCTGGCATGGTGATATAGGATAAGCACTGGACCACTCAGGGTCACTATGAATTAGAACTGACTCGATGGCAATTAACAATGACAAATCTGTAATGAAGCAGATTGTTCCGTCTTTCTTTCATAAGATGAATTAGTAGGACCAAACCCCTGACTTCTGATTAGTTGTTTTCATTGTTAAGTGCCATCAAGTTGGTTCTGACCCATAGCTACCCTGTTTCCAAGGAGCAGCTGATGAGCTTGAACCAGCAACTTTGTGGTAAAAACCTAGTTTGTAGTCCAGTGCATTAGCCCACAGCACGACATCAGGACTCTGATTAGTAGTGAGTACTACTAATCATTGTGCCACCAAAGTTCTTATATCTATCTATCTATCTATCTATCTATCTATCTATCTATCTATCTATCTATCTATACAAATAGATGTATAGTAATTATTCTAGTTAGTTTTCCTTTTCCATATTTATAACTGAAAATCTGACTCCTATTATGCTTAAAACACATGTTTGTTCTAGATTCATCTTTGTTCAAATATCTTATATGTAACTAATCTCCCATCATTTTTGCCTCTCCCTTCCACTCTCAGACACTTACCTCACCACACTCAGGCACTGACCTTATAACTCACTTACCCATGGTATGGCACTGCTTGTTAATGTGCTGGATTGCAAGGTGGGTTTTAACTGAAAGGTCTGTGGTTCAAGTTCACCATCCACTCCCCTATACAGGGTCACTATGAGTCAGAACCAACTCAACTGCAATTAACATCAACACCCATTACCCAACTTGAGTTCTCTAACACCCAATGTGGATATGGTTCTAACCCCACTGAAGCTATGATAGTAGTCCTTGTATTGTATTGTTTTATAATTCCATCCACTTAACTTGCTATATACTTCTCCTTGCTTTGTTATGCCTAATACTTTTTAAGATTGATTTGTTAAGCAAGAAAATCAGAAAGTGAGGCGGGTGTGTGTGTGTGTGTATCTTATAAAGTGGCATATCCCAAATCATGTTCTTCTTCACATAATCCAGCATCTCACATTATTTGCTCAGCATACAGATTGAATAAATATGGTGAAAGAATACAACACTGGTGCATAACTTTCTTGATTTTAAACCATTTATTGTCCCCTTTTTCTGCTTGAATGACTGCTTCTTGATTTATGTGCAGGTTCCACATAATCGCAATTAAGTGTTCTGGAATACCCATTCTTGGCAATAGCTTTTCATGCTGTGGATTAATGTGCTGGACTGCAAAGTCAGTTTTAACTGCAAGGTTGGTGGCTCAGACTCACCAGGCACTCTTTGAAAACCCTATACAAGGTTGCTATGAGTTGGAAATGACTCAACAACACTTAACAAGAACAACAATGCTCCCAAAGGGCAGTAACTAGATTAACAGAGTGATTTATTCTTTTTAGCTTCCTAAATTTTCTCTTTCCTATGATTATATTTCATTAGAGTTATTGAAATGTATAAAAGAGAAGAACTGTACCTCCTAAGAGTACTAAAATCCAACATGCAAACATCTACCTACATTACAAAACCAACTGAATCATGTGATAAATGCAGAGTTGGGTAAAAACCTGATATGGAAGCAGAGAGAATGCAATAATTAAATTTTAATGAATAGGCACTCAGGGATGGCATTTTTGTTGCAGATTTTAAATTAAATAGGTTATCAGTAAGCAGACAAAGGTCAAAAGGAACTTCAGAGTGAAGGATAAACAAACACAGGAATCTACAGACATGAAAAAAACATTGCTTTTAATGATGTCTTACAGTTATTTCAAGTGTAATTCATTCAGGATGATCTTCATGATCATAATGTGAGTATATTTGTATGTGACTGTGTGACATTATGGAGTGATTTTGTGTATGTGCATGTGGGTGAGTGCTAGTTATGTTTGAGTGAAAACTGTGAGGGCCGCTTACTTAAGGGAATAGTTCAAATAGTATTGCATATTTCATCTCTCATTTAATGTGTTTTATATATTTCTGTAGTAGAGATATTTATGAACACTCTGAGCACAAAAATGTTGAAATAATACAGATGTGGAAAAAGTATGCCTTGAATAAAATTCATAACATTTAAAGACTTTATATACATAATATTGACTAAAGGTAGATTTGCACAATTGCTAAACACAATTGCTGTCAACAAGTTGTACACCTTTAAAATTTAAATTGGTAAAAGTTGTGTGATAAATATATTTATAACAACATCAAAATAATAACTGCTGAGTCTGCTTATATATATCCAAAAATCTCCTGAGATTTAATTTCTTGGTTTGTAGGTAGAGTCATTGTATCATGGGAAATACCATTTAATTGGTGTACTAACATATTTCATACTTCTGTTTCACTTCCTAGTTTGTTGCATAGTGCTAGGGTCTTCAGAATTTGAGTCCTTATCCAAAGCACAACAATTAGTTCCTATATGTCTGGAGAAACAAAGAAAGGATAGCAAGAATAGGACAAATATGTGGAATATGTACCTAATTGCTTCCATGAACAACTGTCCCATTTGACAGGAGACTGAATGGCAACTAGCTACCATTATTGAATATTTTGGTCAAAGATTCTATACAAGAATCGTGATCAAAAGGGGAAAATGCAGAACCGAATTTCAAATTCTCATGCACTTCTGACTTTTTGATCCAAGCGGGCTAGATAATTTTTTTTTAAAGTATTGTCTGAAATAATGTTTAAACTTTAAACTAAAACTATCCTCTGAAGTCTTCTCAAACCAAAGAATAGCTCAGATTAACTAGTAAAAATGTCTGCTTTGTGCATTATACTCTTTTAAGAGTATCTAGGTAGCATGTTAGGTTCTGAATGAGGTAAAAAAGAAGTCCCTGAGATAACACAAGGAAGAGAACAAGGAAATGGACAAGGAAGATAAGGCTTTCAAGGAACAACAACAACAACAAATAACATAAAAAGTTAAAGGAGCTGAAAGTGAAGACCTGTGGAAGAAAGGGCCCCTAGCTGTAGGTGGAGTTTAAAAAATGTGGCAAAAAATAGGCAATTCTTCATGACTGAGGTGATGGTGAGCTTTGATCCCATTCCTGTTAAAACATTTGGATTCTCTGATAAAACTTATCTTAAAACCTGTAGTTAGAATGAAGTGTTGTCCTGGAGCCTATTGTACATTTAAAAATAAACTTTTGTAAAGAAGAAAAATAAATCATATTTAGTTTTTCTTATCTGTTTAGTTTTTCTCTGTTATTCCTATCTTAGCTGTGTGGTCAGGGTAAACCTAGTACAGAATCCTGTCAAAGATTCTCTTTGATTTTGTTATTCTCTACCACCTGTAATTATAGCAACTTATTTGAAATTTCTTTAAAAAAGTAAACAAAACAATTTACGTGGAACCAAAATGACAGCAGCAAATCAGAAGATTAGAACAGAACACTTAGGGACTGCTGATGATATATTAATATGGAAGAAAAAAACTTAGAAAAGGAGGTCTAGAATGGTTGCACTCAGAGAATACAGTTAGAAATAGTACAATTAGTGGATTTTTGCTAGGTATATTCTTAACAGCAATATATATATATATATATATATATATTTTTTTTTTTTTTTTTTTTTTTTTTAATGACTTCCATTCTATCTATGGAGACTGAGGAGACGGCAACTTTGGTTTGAAAGATCTTATTCACTGCTTGTTTTATTCAATTAATTCTGTTTTTCTTCTAACATTGATTTTAACTGGCATTATTGTTGCTGTTAAGTGCCCTTGAACCAGTTCCGAGTCACAATTATCCTGTATAGGGTTTCCAAGGAGCAACTGGTGGGTTTGAACTGCTGACCTTGGGTTTTGCAGTCCAGTGCTTATCTTACAGTGCCATACCAGGACTCCACACCTGCATCATAGCAAGTGAATATGTGATAGGAAATAATGGAGTAAAGAAAATTAGGCAAAACATAGAAATAGCCTCTATACCAACACTTTCATTCAGTAGCCCCTGGTTCTGTCTGGATAACTCATGAGCACACTTAGGTATTCTGGAATATCTTTTTGTATTGTTATACACTGTATAACTTTTTGTACTGTTATACACTGTTTGTTATGAAACACACAGTAGAATGCCTTTGTACAGTCAATAAAGCAGAAGTAAAAATTTTTTGGGGGGTTGGATATTCTCTGTTTTAGCCAAGATTCATTTGATATCCCTTGTTCTGTATCCTCTTCTGAATCCAGCTTGGATTGTTGGCAGCTTCCTGTCAAAGCACTGCTGCAACTCTTTTGGAATTATCTTCAGCAAAATTGAGCTTGTATGTAATATTAATGACATTGTTTGATTATTTCCAAATTCCTTGGGTCATATTTCTTTGGAATGAGCACAGATATAATCTCTTCCAATCAGTTGGCAAGGTAGCTATTTTCCAAATTTCTTGGTGTAGAGCCTCTAGCTCTATGTCAGTTCATTGAAACATTTCAATTTGTTTTCCATTCAATTCCTGTAACCTTGTTTTTTGCCAATGATTTCTGCACAGTTTGAGTCTTTTCCCTGAATATCATGATTTATTCATTATATGTAACTCTTGAAGAGGTTGAACATTAACTTTTTTTTTTTTGTACATTGACTCTGTGTATTCCTTCCAATTTCTTTTAATTCTTCATGTAACATTTAATATTTTACCCACTGTTGTTGTTAAGTGCCATAGAGTCGGTACTGACTCATATCAACCCTGTATAAGGTTTCTGAGGATCAGCTGGTAAGCTTGAATCACCAACCTTGCAGTTTAATGTGACCTTGCAGTCCACTGCACTAACCCTCAGTGCCACACCAGGACTCCATTGAATCCTTCAATATTGCAGGTCAAGGTTTGAAATTTTCTTCAGTTCTTGCAGCATGAGAACATGTTCTTTCCTTTTGGTTTTTGAACTCAAGATTTTTGCATATTTCATTGATATTAGACTTTGAAATTTCCTTTCAGTTCTTTTATATCATCATTTCTTACTATTGCCTGGCTTCTCTAACTTTAAAAGCAAGATTTAGAGTCTTTTCTGACATCTACTTTACTTGTTCTTCCTTTACTGTGGCTTAAATTGCCTTTTGCTTTTTACATATATGATGTTCTTGATGTCACCACACAATTCTTTGGTTTTTCAACAGTTAGTGTCTAATTCATCAACTCTCTTCTTGAGATGTTCACATAACACAGCTGAGATGTATATTCATGATTGTATTTTAGTTCTGGTGGAATTAAAAAAAATTTCTTCATCTTCAGTCTGAACTTGCTTATGAGCAATTGATAGTCTATTCCACAGTTGTACCTTGGTCTTGTTTCTACTGATATTGAGCTTCTTCGTCATCTCTTCCACAGAACTAGCAGATTTTGATTTCTGTGTATTCCCTCCAGTGAGGTCCACATGTATAGTTACTATTTATGTTGATGAAAGAAGCTACTTGCAATAAATAAGTCATTGGTATGGCAAAATTCTATCATGCCATCTACAGCAACATTTCAGACCAGATTTTTCAACTACTCATTCTTCCTTTTTGTTTCTAAGTTTTGCATTCCAATCACCAGTAATTATCAATGCATGTTGATTGTATGCTTGATCAATTTCAGATTGAAGAAATTGGTAGAATTATTCAGTTTCATTATCATAGACTTTGTGGCTGGTGCTTTAGTGGTTGGTGCATACATAGTTGTATTAACTTTTCCCTTGTAGGTGTATGGATAATATATATCACAAACAGCATTATACTTCATGATAGATTACCTTTCTATAAAAAAAGATTAGCTACATATACAGTGTTTCAGATAAATAAAGTTCCATTCATATTCCTGTCTTACTGAGTGTGAAATACATATGGCACGCCGGGTTAATGCACTAGGAAGCAAAGTTGGTTTGAACTAGCTCACCAGCTGCTCCTAGGAAACCCTATTCAGGGTCGCTATGGGTTAGAAACAACTCGATGGCACATAACAATCACAGCATATAGCTTTAGCTTTCATGCCCACCCTGCAGCATATATGTAGGCAAATTAAAGAGCCCCAAGAAAACAGGAGCCAGCCAGCCAGCCTATGATGGGGTAGAATGGCTGCAAGACACAGTCCTTACCTCTCTGAGTGGCCTCTCCAACCTGCTGGTTTGTGAGTAGTTTCCATGGTGATTCTAAGGTGGTGGTAATGTGTCATGGAGTCGATTCTGACTCATAGCAACCCTGTACAGGGTCTCTGAGGCTATAAATCTTTATTAGAGCAGAAAGCCTCATCTTTCTCCCATGGAACAGCTGGTAGTTTCGAACTGCTGACCCTGAGGTTAGCAGCCCAATTAGTAACCACTACAGGGTCACTATGAGTCAGAACCGACTACACGGCACATAACCACCACCACACTACCAGAGCTCCTTGATTCTAGGGTAGAAAAGTGATTTCTTGATAATTGAAGAACAGAGAAAGAATCCTGCCAGAAAACAGCCGGCTTTAGAAACTCAAGAGAAGGCTGATGAGAATTTTCAAACCTCCAGGTCAATGAGTGCTTAGATGAAGATTTCATATTAAATCCATTGAACAGAAAGAAAGAAAGAAAGAAAAACTGAAACTGTAGTTATCAACTTGGAAAAAAATAGTACTATAGCACATTTTAGAAAATAATGCTGTGGTGGAGGGTTTTGTGCAATGTGTAAAACCATATAATATGCATAGTACTTGCATAATATACAGTTGTTTTCCTGTTTGGCATAATTTATAGTTTTAAGTTTATTCTTTTGCATGTGGGGATGTACTTGTGCCAGCATTTGTCAAAACAAACAGGCAAACGACTAATCTTTCTTGATTTAGTCCACTAAATTTAGTACACTTAATTTAGTCCACTAATTAAATCATTTGGCCATAGATGTATTGTTGTTGTTGTTAAGTGCCGTCGAGTCAGTTCCGACCCATAGCGACCCTGTACAGGGTTTCCGAGGGTGTAAATCTTTACGGGAGTAGAAAGCCTTATCTTTCTCCCATGGAGCGGCTGGTAGTTTCGAACCGCTGACCTTAAGGTTCGCAGCCCGAGTCGTAACCACTACGCTACCAGCTAGGATGTGATAATATATTTTTGATAATTTATTTTGTATCCAGCTATACAAAAGCTGCTTCCATGAGTGCTGATAGTTGATCCAAGAAGAATGAAGTCCTTGACAACTCCAATAATTTCTCCATTGATAACAATGTTGTTTATTGGTCCAATGATGAGGATTTTTGTTTTCTTGACATTGATATGCAATCCATACCAAAGGCTGTGCACTTTGATCTTCATCAGTAAATATTTTAAGTTCTCTTCACTTTCAGCAAGCAAGGCTGTATCATCTTCATATCACAGGTTGCTAAGGAGTCTTCCTTCAATCCTAATGCCACATTTTTCTTATATAATCCCACTTCTCGGATTATTTTTTCAGCCTACAGGTTGACTAAGTATGGTAAAAGAATACAACCCTGTCACACACCTTTCTTTATTTTAAACCATTCAGTGTTCGCATATTCTGTTGTTGTTGGAACAACTGCCTCTTGATCCATGTACAGATTCCTCATGAACACAATTAAGTGTTCAGGAATACTCATACTTTGCAATGTTGTCCATTGTTTGTCATGATCCACACAATCAAAAGCCTTTGTGTAGTCAATAAAGCACAAGTAAACATCTTTCTGGTGTTCTCTGCTTTCAGTCACGATCCATCAGACATCAGCAATGATATCCCTCATTCCATGGCCTCTTCTGAATCTGGCTTGAACCTCTGGAAGTTATCTGACAATGTATGCTTGCAGCCATTTCTATATTACCTTTAGTAAAACTTTACTCACGTGGGATATCAAAGATATTGTTTTATCAACACTCATGGAAGCAGTAGTCAAGAAATCAAACGACGTATAGCATTAGGCAAATCTGCTGCACAAGACCTTTTTAAAGTGTTGAAGAGCAAAGAAGTCAGCTTGAGGACTAAGGTGTGACTGACCCATGTCATCGTATTTGCAATAACCTCATATGCATGTGAAAGCTGGACAGTGAATAAGGAAGATTTTAGAAGCATTGATGCTTTTGAGTTATGGAATTGGAGGAGAATATTGAAAGTGCCATGGGCTGCCAAAAGAACCAACAGATCTGTGTTGTGCCAAAAGAACCAATAGAAGAAGTGCAGCCAGAGTGCTCCTTGGAGGCCAGGATGGGCAAACTTTGTCTTTTATACTTCGGACATATTGTCAGGAGGAACCAGTCTCTGGAGAAGGATCTCATGTTTGGTAGGGTGGAGGGTCAGAGAAAAAGAGGAAGACCCCCAGTGAGATGGATTGGCAAAGTGTTAGCATCAGTGGGCTCAAGCGTGGCAACAATAGTGTTTCATTCTGCTGTGCATAAGAGCGCTGTGAGTCAGTACCGACTTGATGGCACCTAACGACAATAAACACAAAAGCTTCCTAGGAGTGACCAGTGAGATATTGAGGAGTTTGCCCATTGCAAGTTTGTTTGATATAAATGTATTTGTAACTTCATGAACCACAGTGTACTTAAGAGAAAGAAGTTACTTCTCTAAATCTATTCTCAATAAAACTGTAAATTTCATTGGATAATATGTGGGTAAGTGTGAAGGGGTAGTAGCTGTAGCATTCAGCCATCCTAAGAGCTGCTACTTCATGGCCCAGCTTATTTGTAACAGAAGAATTGAAGCAGTTCACGTTGTTCTATCTCCCTTCCTGGACACACGATTAAAATTGACAGTATTTTTCTAGTTCTGTTTATGAAATTAATCAAGGTCGAAAAGAAAATTAATTGAAAGCTACTACATAGTTTTAGGTCCAGATTTTCCAGCAAGTTTTTTTTTTTTTTTTACGTCAGATTTGTAAGTCAAACATTCCTCCTCTCAACTTTCAGATAGTATTGATGTTCAGGAAACTTTCTTCATTCAGTTTCTATTGCCAGCTTACCACATTTATAGATGGACGTATGAGTGTGATTGCTATAGCAGCAATTGTGAATATATTAGAAAGCCAGTGAATTTTTCTTGTGAATTTCAAACCTTGATCAGGATGTCCTTTAGAATGAATACAGAAGGAAAAACCAAGGAACTTTGTTGTTGTTGTTGTTAAGTGCCATTGAGTCGGTTCCGACCCATAGCAACCCTGTACAGGGTTTCCAAGGGTGTAAATCTTTACGGGATTAGAAAGCCTCATCTTTCTCCCGCAGAGCGGCTGGTAGTTTCGAACCGCTGACCTTCAGGTTCACAACCGAATTCGTAACCACTACAATACCAGAGCTCTTTTAGTATGCTTAAGAAGAACACATCAGTTTCTTTCCACAAGACTTGATTTAAAAAAAACTAAAAACAATTGAGATTGTTTCTCAATAACAAATAGCGCATATCTGATTAGAGGTTAGAGATACAGAGCTGATAATGCAAGGAGTATATAGCGTAGTGATTACGAATCGGGCTGTTAACCTCAGGGTCAGCAATTTGAAACTACTAGCTGTTCTGCGGGAGAAAGATGAGGCTTTCTGCTCCGGTAAAGATTTACAGCCTCGGAAACCCTGTACAGGGTCGCTATGAGTTGGAACTGACTCCACGGCACACAACAACAGCAACAACATATAACTTGTAGAGCATGACTAGGGGATTTCATGACCTATATGTAAGTATGTGGCCATCAAGGGAATGCGCAAACAAATAAGCCCCTTTAGATTTTGTGTTCTTCTGACATTCTTTTGAGATAATAGCAGTTCTCAGTTTTAGGAACTAATATCAACCAGAAGACTGACAAAACATGTAGTTTATACATATTCTAGTCTTTTGGAGTTATTTTCTTGAAGACAGTTGTGTTCTTGTGTTCAGTTCACTACCTCCCCCTAGACTATTTCTCTTTCCCATATTCCTACTGAATTCATCACCTGATATAGGCACTTCTTGTTGTGTTAAGTGCAATTGAGTCAGTTCTGACTTACAGCAATCCTGTATAGGTTTCTGAAGAGTGATTGGTGGGTGTGAACTGCAGACCTTGTGGTTCACAGTCCAATGCTTATCCTACAGTGCCACACCAGAAGTCTTTATGCTTCATTATATAGCCAATTACAATGAAGCCTTATATCCTTATATTATACCAATTATGTAACTATATATATATATATATATAGAACCTCAAGGTCAGCAGTTCAAAACTACCAGCTGTTCCATGGGAGAAACAGGGTTTCCGAGGCTGTAAATCTTTACTGGACCAGAACGCCTCATCTTTCTCCTGCAGAGCGGCTGGTAGTTTCAAACTGCTGGCCTTAAGGTTCGCAGCCCAATTCATAACCACTACACTACCAGAGCTCCTTACCAGCAATAACAACAGTAGTATTATCAGTGGCCATTGATGTGCCCTAAAAATTTATTGAGTGTATTCACAAACAATATCTCATTTTTAACTCTCAAAAGAAACTTGTGATTTTTTATTCTTCTCTTTTCCATGTTATAAAGAAGGAAGCTGAGACTTGAAGAACTGAAGAATATAATTTTCAAGGTTTAGGTGTCATCAAGACAGTTCCAACTCATAGCAACCTTATGTATTATAGAACAAAACACTCCTGTCCTGTGCCATCATATTTTTAATATGCCAGAGCCCTTGTTGCTGTCACTGTATCAATCATCTATTTGAGGGTCTTCTGCTTTTTCTATGATCCTCAACGTTACTAAGCAGGGATTGGTTCTTGTTGACTTCATACATTTCATGTTCCAGTTATTAATGGATGTTTGTAGCTGTTTCTTCTCATTTTGAATTATGCCCCATCAATAAAGGAAGGTCCCGAGGCTTTACTCCATTCATGTCATCACAGTCTACTCTACTTTGAGGAGGCAGTTCTTTCCCAGTCATATTTTGATAGCCTTTCAACCTGACAGACTCATTTTCCAGTACTATAGCAAAAAATGCTTCACTGCTGTTCATAAGATTTTCAGTGGCTAACAATTTAGAAGTGGTCTGCTCTCCTTCTTCCTACTCTGTCAAAGTCTGAAAGATCTATGGGAATCGGCCCACCATGGGTAACCCTGCTAGTATTCAAAATACCACTGGCATAACTGCCAGCCTCACAATACACAAGCCACCACTGGCAGAGGAGTGGTGGAAGTGTCAAGGTGATCATATTATAGGAAGAAGTAGGTCCTAAGACGAGTTATTCTGATTTGAAAGCTCATGGTCTTTCTACAATTAACAAACAAACATAGTAATAACTGACATGTTTCAAAGTTTTGTCAGTCTAGTATACCAAAGTAAAATACATATTTAAAAAAAAAAGAAAACATTTTTTTGATTTACCCCAAAATTATTTAATAATTTTTCAGAACTTGTATAGAATTTCAGGTTAGTATTTATAATCTTTATAATTCCCAACTCTTGTTGTTAATGCTGTCTAATTGGTTCCAACGTATAGAAATCTTGTATAGGGTTTCTGAGGAGTGGCTTAAAGTGAACTTTTAGTCCATTGCTTATCATACAGTATCAAACAAGGACTGTGACATACTTATTTTGTTGATTTCCTGGAATATTAGATTGGATGGCAAATAGAAATCTATATTCTTTCGCTCAGAGCCAACTTCTGAAGTGGCCATTACAAAAGGGAATATCAGACAGATAGTCTGTCTCATTATTTAAGGTAAAAAACACATCCTTTGAAGACAATATTTGGCTTATAACTAGACACATAAGAGAATAATTTCTCTGTATGATAAGCACTGGATTGCAAGCCACAAGGTCAGCTGTTTGAGCCCATCAGTTACTCTGCAGTGTAAAGATGAGACTATTGGCTCTACCAAAAATGTACAACCCTAAAAACTGTATACACAGTCACTATGAGTACAACTGACTAGACAGTACTTACCAACTAGAATAATAGGGTCATCGATTCAAAATCTGAGTGAGAGGAAGAAGGTCATTCTTTAATTAATGTAATGTTTTGAGGTAAGAGAAATGCAAGAACTGTACCAATCTTGACAAAAGACTATGCTTGACAAAATGTGTAAGCTATATGGGGATCTGTCTTCAGGATTTTCTCTTTTCAGAGAAACACTGTGTTGTCTTCCTAGGAAACATATTTTCCAGGATAGTCTAAGTAGTGCAAGGAACACTGGCTTCAAAATGACCTTGACTTTTATTAGAATTCTGATTTTGTGAGATAAAAATTCTGTGACTTGAACACAAAACATATCATGCCAAAACTCAGATATCTAATCTGTGAGCAAGAGATACTAATATACGTCATGTAAAATTGCTAGCTGTAAGAATGAAATTACATAGTTGGGGCGTATTTTGCTGGCATAAAAGTAGCTCTTCAGTAACACTATTCCATTTTGCAGATTAGTGAATACCAAAAGCGCGAGACTAGTATTTTCTATATTGTTGTTGTTGTTGTTGTTATGTGCCGTGGAGTCGGTTCTGACTCATAGCGACCCTGTACAAGGTTTCCGAGGCTGTAAATCTTAACGGGAGCAGAAAACTTCATCTTTCTCCCACAGAGCAGCTGGTAGTTTCGAACTGCTGATCTTGCGGTTCGCAGCCCGATTCGTAACCACTACACGACCAGAGCTTTCTATATAGTAATGGGTTAATTTCTATTTGATACTAATATTATTTTATTAGTATTAGGTTTACAAATGCAAAGTATATTAATCTGAAATATTAATAATTTTAAAATCACATATCCCTTTTATATACAATACAAAAAGAGGACTTGTGATTATTTTCATATGAAGTAAATATATTATTTTATATGAAATGATTCAGTGAATAATTTCATGACCAATTTTGCTGTATTTTTCTAGATTTTTTTCTAAACTGTATTCAATTTTTATGCTGTATACTCTTTAATTTATAATATAATTTAAGATCAAAAATAGATGTGAACATGGCAGCTGTGTTTTCTTCAAATGGCTTTGTGGTTTTTCAAATGGTAAAATCTACTTAATAAAGGCAGTCCTATTCTATGCAATGTCAGTGGTCACTTGATAGTCAATCAATTAATTCTGTAGCTGTTGCTCCTTTGATTCATGAAACAACTATGGCTGCCATTTCTCTGGAATTTTAATCTACTTCTTAGTAGAGCTACTGTCACAAAGTCAACTTCTACTCATAGCAGAACTATATGTGGTTTCCAACACTATCAGCTTTACAGAAGCAGACAGTTTTATGTTTCTCCTGCAGAGCAGCTGGTGGGTTTGAACTCTCTGTTTTAAGGTTAGCAGCCCATAACCAGAGTTCTTCTATAGGAGATTGACAATGTTGCTAAACTCCGTGAGTCAGTTCCAACTCATGTTGCACCCAAGAAGTGGCTGGTAGGTTTGAACTACCAAACTTGTAGGTGGATGAAAATATACCAGAATCTCAAATTTTAAAAAATCTGCACTGGGAATTTATCAAATATCATAACATCTAGGAACTCTTATTTTGCTGGCACAAAGAAGGAAGCTGAGACTTGAAGAACTGAAGAATATAATTTTCAAAAAAGAGAGAACGAGAGTGGCAGAATGGATAAGAAAACAAGTTTCTTCATATGCTGTCTGCAAGAGACACACCTTACACAAAAAGACAAAAATAGATGAGAAGTGAAAGGATGGGGAAAATATACCAAGCTAATTGCTAACAAAATAGAGAAGAAGTGGCAATACTAATTTCTGACAAAATAAAATTTAAGGCACAAACAAGCATAAGATATAAACAAGGACATTATCTCATGATTAAAGGGTCAATTGAACAAGATGACATAAACATAGTAAACATCTATGCTTACTCTGAAAGTGCCACAAAATATATAAAGCAAACCCTAATAGAATTGAAGAAGGAAATGGACAATTCTACAATTATAGTGAGAGATTTTAATACACCACTTTCAAAAGAGGGTAGAACAATCAAAAAGAAACTTGACAAAGACATAAAGGACCAACTTGACCTCATAGATGTTTACTGAGCATTTAACCCAACAATAACAATGCACATTCTTTTCCAGAGTACATAGAATATTTTTCAGAATACACCATATTTTAGACCACAAAATGAGCTTCTATAAATTTACCAACATAAAATATTCCAAATCATCTTGTCAGATCGCAATGCTATGAAATTAGAAATCAACACTAGGAAGACCAAGGAAATAAACTCAAATATATGGAAACTAAATAACAACCTGCTTAAAAGCAACTGGGTAGTACAACAAATAAAAGGTGAACTTACAAAATTCTTAGAAACAAATTAGAATGAAAATACAACATACCCAAATCATTGGGACACAGCCAAATCAGCGCTGAGAGGAATATTTATTGCAATTAATGCACACATCCAAAAAGAAGAACCAAAATGAAAACATTTACACAGCTATTAGAAACAGACCAGAGTGAAGCTACAGTAAAAAAAAAAAAAAAGAAAGAAAAGAAAAGAAAAAAGAAATAATAAA
>NW_006408576.1:8644458-8648796 GCF_000296735.1 Chrysochloris asiatica
CTGCCAAAAGAACCAATAGATCTGTTTTGGAAGAAGTGTAGCCAGAGTGCTCCTTGGAAGCCAAGATGGCTAAACTTTGTGTTTCATACTTTGGACATATTGTCAGGAGGGGACAGTTACTGGAGAAGGATGTCATGCTGGGTAAGATGGAGGGTCAGAGAAAAAGAGGAAGGCCCCTAATGAGATGGATCAGCCAGGTGACATCATTGATGGACTCAAGTGTGGCAGCGGTAGTTAGGGTGGCCCAGGATCGGACATTGTTTCATTCTGCTGTGCATGGGGTTGCTATGAGTCGGTTCCAACTCAATGGCACCTGACAATAACAACAACAACAATTATACACATATCCTATCTTAGAGAGCTTAGACTACTAGAGAAGAATTATGAATAAAATTTGGATCAGAATACAGTAGTTGGGCAGATGAGGCAGGTTGTTCAGTGAGACAGTTAAAATGGAAACAAAACAGCTTAAGATTTAGGTGTATAAAGGCAAGAGATAATTTCCAGAAATGTCAGACATTTTAGGGACAGTCATGTAAACTATGATTAGGTGGAAAAAGTTCCAATGTCTGCAATGCCAGAGCATTAATGAGGACATTAGTGAGAACATAATGATGATGAGGACAATAGGTCCAGGGTACCAAGCACTAAAGTGTTATTTTGCTTTGACTTTTTTTAGACTAAGAATAAGGTCAGAAAACAAAGTGAGTCAGAATTTAGGATCGTTTCTGTCTTAGTTCTCACAACCTTAGGAGTCAACATTAAAAAAAAGCAACTCAAGTGAACGAAATATGAAGATAGAGTTGAGATCTCATTTTAAAATACTGAACTCGTACTTTAGTCTTAACCACAAACAGGATACATTTAAGAATTAAAAAAAAAAAGAAAATCCCAGAGAGTAATTTAGGAGATTCCACAGAGACTAGAGAAACCCTGGTGGCACTATAGGTAAGTACTGGACTGCTAACCGCAAGACTGGTAATTCAAACCCACAAGCTGCTCCGAGGGAGAAAGATGAGCCTTTATGGTCCCATTAAGACTTAAAGCCTCAGAAACCCTATACAGGGTCTATATGAATTGGAATTTACTCTATGGCAATCGGAATAGGGAAAACTACATTATTAGTGACATTGCCTCCACTTAAGGAAAGCAAATTTCCCTCTGCAAATATCACTATATTTGATATAATAAACATAGTTCTCTAAAAGGAATTTCATTCAGGCCTAAAATAATTCCTTATTGATTATTGTGTGCCTTGGTTTACTAAGGGCTGGAGAGAAATCAAACGCTTTCTACATGCAAAGCTTTTTGCAGGTCTTATGTACTCTTTCTCTCCTGAGTAGGAGACGTTGGGGAGGCAGAATAAAGGGTGAGACATCAATTTATCACTAAAGCTGAATGTAGTACTCATGGTATGGAGAGTGATTCTGATTCACAGAAAGAACACTTTCAGAGAATGGTCACATTAAAAGACATGTCACACAGATTTTGGCACAACTCAAAATAAATTGCCAGGAATCATTAAATCTCTAAGATCTCATTCTTATTTCTCCCTATTCCTTGACATTTCTCCCACATATTTACAAGACGTATCCTCTGAAGAATTAAAGGAAATGTCCCAAATTCCCATGTGTCCAAATAATCTAAATTTGGAAGAGCCTTTTGCCTGTCTTCAGTTGTTCATCTAAATAGCACTTGCCAACCAAATGATCTAACAAATGTTCAGATATGTGTGGATTGATTTTGAGCTTGTATTTAGAAAAAAAATAACTGCTGGTCAAATATTTTAAAGAATAATCATATTTCACTTTTATTTTTGCATTCTTATCTTAATTTTTATTTTATTGTATTGATTTTCTTGGCTTTGTAAAAAAAAAAAAATCTTGTATGCATAAACTCAAAGGAATAATTTTAAGAGCACTTCTCTAAGTATTATCATTTTTAGCACAGGGAAGACTTTAGATTCTAACCAAAAGTAGTTAATAAAATTATGGTAGAAATGTAACCATCTCTGACAGCTGATCAATCTGGTGGAAATTTGTAGATACAGATAAATATTAATGCAGTGATTATTTGTCATGAATAATTGCATAAGTCACTAATTTGATTTAGGATAGAATCATGGGATATATAAATCTTTGATAAATGAAAATAACTGTCTTCTGATACTACCTTTCTCTCTATTCTGTACCTCAATTTCCATATTTAGTTTTTGTTTTCTGTGTTTTTACTACTTCACTTAACTGAGAATTAGAACATGGACCATTGGTGTTTTAGTTCCTGATCTTCTACACAATGAGTAGTAATTCTTCCTTCAATATGATTACAAATGCCGAGTAAGCATTCATTATTTAATGCTTTAAAGCATTCATTATTTAATTAGTTATTTATATTCAGCTATTGAATATTATCTGTTTCTATTGCACTAAAGAGAATAACCCCTTTGTACACAGATGAATATGTCTATTTATGATAATGTGAGGAGCTTGCTCATGTTGCTGAACACAAACACTGGACTCTGAAAGATAGGGCATTAATAAAATCTCCTAGGAACAAACAACTTCAATAACATGGTTTATTATCTAAAATATGTAGTACTTTTTCTAGTATTTTGTTAAACACATATCTCAGGACTATTGATCTGTATCAGCAAATGAAGCTACCGACAGCATATAAGTTATTTTAAATGTAATAAACATAATAAAAGTTTTAAAAGTAATTTATTGACATCCATGGCAGCAAAATCCTGCTACACAGTAGAACATAATAGTACAGAGTGTGATTATCTGAAATACACAATCATCCAAAAAAATGACTGTTTAAGCAGCTCCCACTTAAAATGAGTCCTAATGTGGCTCTGTGTGGTGCTGTGGGCTAATGCACCAGACTACAAAGTCATTTGAACAGCAAGGTCGGGGTTCAAGCTCACCAGCTGCTCCTAGGAAACCCTATACAGGGTCGCTATAGGTCGAAATTGACTCGATGGCACTTAACAACAACAACAATGTGGCTCTGTGAGTTAATGCACTGGACTGCCAGGTTGGTTTGAACAGTAAGATCAACAGTTCAAGCTCACCAGCTGCTTCTCAGAAACTCTATACAGAATCCCTATGAGTTGGAACCAACTTGATGGCACTTAACAACAACAATAACTTGAAATGAAAGTTTCATGTTAATTAAATTTGAAAAAAGAAATGGGTTAAATATTGTTCCCCAAACTTTCATATCCACACAGAACCTGTGAAAGTAAACTTATTAGAAATAGAATCTTTACAGATGTAAGTGCAGATGGTATTATAGTGAATTAGGATGGTCTCTAATCCAATGACTAATGTTCTTATTAGAGGGGAGACAGAGATACAGATCCAGAGACACAGTGGTGAAGGCTATTGTAAAGACATGTGCAGAGATGAAATGGTGTACCTATGGCTCAAGAAAAAACAAGGATTACCAGCAATTGCTAGAAGCTAGAAGAGTGAAGCAAAGATTCTTCCCTAGAGCTTTTAGAGACATCCTTGATTCTGAACTTAAAGACTTCATAACCATAAAAGAATTTAGGTTTTAAGCCACATAGTTAGGCAGCCATTTATTATGCCAATCCTAGAAAACAAAATACTTTCCCAAGTGCCATTGCAATAAGTCCAGGATGACCCTCAATCAACCCAGTATTATTCCTTTAGGGCAAGTAAGGCAGGGTCACAGCAGTAAAATAAGACAAATGTTTCTTTCTTTCTTTTTTTAAAGTTTTTATTATGAATCATGTGTTAGTTTACATGGGAGAACATTATCCATTATCCTTACATTCATTCTTTTGTAATTTGTTTCATTGCAATGATTACAATCCCCTTACAACACTTGTAATGGAATTACAATGGAATTGGAACAAGAAGAAGAAAATAGGACAACTGTTGTTGTATGGAAGAGATTACCATTGTATCTGCTTTCACATCCCTTCTTAATTTTGTCCTTAGGGAAATTTAGCCCTTTTTGAATAACTTATCATTCCATGGTGAAGATACCTTACAAGTGTTGTTTCCTCTGTATGTTCCTATTAAACTCAACAGCTGCTCCTTGCAAACCCTATACAGGGTCTGAGAAAGTGCCACACAATTTTCCATAGTGGTTGAACCATTTCATCAGCAATGTACGACAGTTCGAATATTTTACCAACAATGTTGTTGTTGTTGTTGTTGTTGTTGTTGTTAGGTGCCATCAAATCGGTACCAACTCACAGCAACCTTATGGACAGCAGAACAAAACACTGCCTGATCCTGGGCCAACCTCACTGTCGTTGCCACACTTGAGCCCATTGATGCTGCCACTTTGTCAATCCATCTC
>NW_006408576.1:8648896-8650143 GCF_000296735.1 Chrysochloris asiatica
TTTGAAAATCTAGAGGAGAGAGGTCTATTTTTAGAAAAATACAACCTACATAAACTTACACAGAGTGAGGTAGAACACTTGAACAGACCTATAGTAAAAGAAGAATTAGATCAGAGAACTCCCAACCAAAAAATGTTCAGGTCCAGATGGCTTCATTGGTGAGTTTTACCTAACATTCAGGAAAAAGCTGTCACCAATTCTACTTAAATTATTCCAGAAAACAGAAAAAGAAGAGAAACACTTTAACACATATGATGACACAAGCATAACCCTCATATCAAAACCAGGGAAGGACATCACTAAGAGAGAAAATTATAAACCAATATCTCTCATGAGCAGAGATGCAAAAATTCTTAACAAAATCCTAGCCAACAAAATTCAACAACATATCCAAAAAATAATACATCATGATCAAGTGGGATTCATAGCAGGGATGTAAGGATGGTTCAATATTAGAAAAGCAATCAATGTAATCCACAATATAAATTCTTAAAAAGGGAAAAAAAACCACATGATCACATGGATTGATACAGAAGCCATTTGGGAAAATCCAACATCCATTTATGATAAAAACACTTAACAATGTAGGAATTGGAGGGAAATTCTTCAACATAATTTAGAGTAAAACAAACAGCCAACAGCACTCTCAGTGGAGAGAAACTTAAAGCTTTTCCTTTTCAAACAGGAACCAGTAAAGGATGCCCTTGATCACCACTCCTAGTCAACATTGTTTTGGAAGTCTATGCCAGAGCTATAAGGCAGGATAGGTGTGGAGAGGAAATGAGAGTTTAAAAACAAAACAGGCTGAAAATTAAATTAAATCCTGAGGTACACCATAACAACCAACAGTGGCATCATTATATTTATCAGGCAACTTTGAAGGCAAGAAGTTGAAAGAGGTCAAAAGTCATACTCATATTAGGCTACAGTTCCTTTTTTCTTTTCTTTTCTCCGTCCTCTCCCTTTTCTGCGATTATAAACTACAATATCCGATCTAGTTTTTTGTTGTTGTTGTTGTGATTGTGTTTTGTTGGTTTTGATTTTTGGTGAATTTTTTTCTTTCTTGTTTTTTTGCTCTTGCTGTTTTATGCTACCCCTTAACCTTTGGGGGACTCTTTCTCTCCCTATATTACCCAAGAAAACAAAGCAAATGCTGCCATATAGTCTAGCTTAAAATACACTCTATAAAACACCAAAAAATCAGGCAAAAACCAATACCAACTGCCATACACCAGGGAGGCAGACAA
>NW_006408576.1:8655414-8657033 GCF_000296735.1 Chrysochloris asiatica
GATCCTGGGCCAACCTCACTGTCGTTGCCACACTTGAGCCCATTGATGCTGCCACTTTGTCAATCCATCTCATTGGGGGTCTGCCTCTTTTTCTTTGACCCTCCACTCTACCAAACATGATATCCTTCTCCAGAAACTGGTCCCTCCTGACAATATATCTGAAGTATGAGAGGCGAAGTTTGGCCATCCTGGCCTCCAAGGAGCACTCTGGCTGCACTTCTTCCAACACAAATCTGTTGGTTCTTTTGGCAGCCCACAGCACTTTCAATATTCTCCTCCAACACAATAACTCAAAAGCATCAATTCTTCTACCATCTTCTTTATTCACTGTCAAGCTTTCGCATGCATATGAGGTTATTGAAAATACCATGGTTTGAGTCAGGTGCACCATAGTTCTCAAGATGACATCTTTGCTCTTCAACACTTTAAAAAGGTCTTGTGCAGCAGATTTGCCTAATGTAATACATCATTTGATTTCTTGACTGATGCTTCCATGAGTGTTGATAGTTGATCCAAGAACAATGAAGTCCTTGACAACTTCAATCTTTTCTCTATTGATAAGAATGTTGTTTATTGGTCCAGTGGTGAGGATTTTTGTTTTCTTGACATTGAGATGCAATCCATAGCAAAGGCTGTGCTCTTTGATCTTCATCAGTAAATATTTTAAGTCTTCTTCACTTTCAGCAAGCAAGATTGTATCATCTGCATATTGCAGGTTGTAATGAGTTTTCCTCCAGGTCCAAATCTTTTAACCAACAGTGTAGGAAGGTCTGAATCTTTCCACACTCCCACCAGCATTTGTTGTTTTCTGTTTTTCTGAGCTTTGCTATTAATGCTGGGGTGAGACAATATTTCATTGTTTTTTGTTTTTCATCTTTCCAAAGATTTATGACAGCAAACTTTTTTTCATGTGTTTGTTGGCTGCCTGAATGACCTCTTGGTGAAGTATCTCTTTATGTCCTGTGCTGATTTTTCAATTAGGTTGTTTGTCTTTTTTGTAGAAGTGTATTTTCTATAAATTTTAGAAATTAGTGCCGTGTGTAACTGTCACTGAAAACAAATGTTCCCAGTCTGCGGGCTCTTGTTTTACTCCTTTGGTGAAATCTTTTGATGTGCATAACTATTTAGGTTTTAGGAACTTCCACTCATCAATTTTGTCTTCTACTGTTTGTGTGTTTTTAGTAAGGTTTTGCAGTGTATTTATGCCATGTATTAGAGGTCATATGTTGCTCCCTATTTTTTTTCAATTAATGATCTCTGTATTTCAATTAATTATCTAGGCATTATATTTAGGTCTTTAATTCATGCTGAGTTTTTGTACATGATGTGAGATATGGGTCTTTTTCATTCTTTTGAATATGTATTTCCAGTTTTTCCAGTACCATTTGTTGAAGAAATTATTTCTTCTTCATATAATGTGTTTCCACACTTTATTAAAGGTCAGCTAACTATATGTGGATGGATTTACGTCTGGGTTCTCTGTTCTGTTCCATTGACTTATGTGTCTTTCATTTTATCAGTACCAAATTGTTTTTACCACTGTGACTGTGTAGTAGATTTTGAGATCAGGGAGTAATAGGTCTCCAACTTCATTCTTCTTAAGCAATCCTTTGGTTATC
>NW_006408576.1:8657133-8658547 GCF_000296735.1 Chrysochloris asiatica
TCAAGAAGCAAAAGCAGATGACTATATCAGCACAAGTCCAGAAACAAGATTAAATGTCTGAGACAAATGACCTAGAATTAGACTTGGACTCCATTCTGGAAGAAGGGCAGGCCTTGGAAATGCCTGAGAAGGAATTCGAAAAAAATGATTATAATATGTTTCAAAACACTTTACAATGGAGTTAAGAAAAATAAGGAAAAAGACGGAAAGCACTACAGGAGCAATCAAATAAGATAGATACAGCCTTGGAAACAATTCAAAACTAACAGAAAGAGGTCCAAACAACCAATAATAGAATATCAGAAATAGACAATACACTGAAAGGGCAAAAGAGTAGAATAGAAGAGATGGAAGGCAGAACTAGTGAGCTGTAAGACAAATATCTCAATAACATTAAGATAGAAGAACAAACAGAAGAAAGGATAAAAAAATCTGACAAGGGCCTAAGATTCATGTTGGACAACATGAAGAGGAATAACTTAAGAATTATTGGCAATCTAGAACAGGAAGAATCAATCACACAAGTCCACAGAGAAAATAGTTGAAGAACTTCTAGAAGAAAATTTCTCTAACATCCTGAAAAGTGAAAAGATAAACATTCAAGAAGCTGAAAGAACCCCAGGAAGGATACACCCTAAAACAAAATCACTGAGACATATCATAATCAAGCTTTCCAAAATAAATTTAGGAAGTTATAATTTAGGGTGCTGCCTTTAAAGGAAGACTTTATCTCTGTGTGCTGACTTTGGAGGAAGGTCCTTGTTTCTTCTAAGTTTCTTCTTCTGGGTGATTTTTATGTGTCTCTGCTCACTTGTTTAATTGCTTTACTATTTCAAAAGAGATTGACTCAAGATCCAATCTACACTAATCCTGACTCATTAGCATAAAAATAACAATCCAAATGGGATTATATGGATAGGTGTAGAGGTTAGGATTTACAGCACAAACCTTTGGAGGGAACATAATACAATCTATAACAGCACTCACATATTTATGTACTTATATAAGGCCAATTGTGCTATGGCATAGGTAAACACTTTTCATTATATTTCTCCCTATTTCACTGTGCCTACAATTATACATTATTTTCTGGATCAAGACACTCAGCTGTTCCCAGAGCCACCACTTTGGGAGAGAATATCTTGATTGTATCAGGATTGATAGTATCAGAAAAGAACATGTTGATTGTATCTTAATTATATCAGGATTGTATCAAGATGTACATCAAAATTTAAAGTGACAGTATCGACATAAAACCAAACGGCCACCACTCGTCTGTCTGTCGTGCTGTGATGGACTGAGTTGCTGTGATTCTGAGGGCTCTGCCACCGGTATTTTAAATAACCAGTAGGGTCACCCATGGTGAACAGGTTTCAGATGAGCTTCCAGAAAAAGACAGACTAGGAAGAAAGAG
>NW_006408576.1:8662874-8665140 GCF_000296735.1 Chrysochloris asiatica
GGTCCTGTATCTGACAATGTTTCTTTTCTATTCATAGAGTTTTCAGTGACTAGCAGTCAAGCACTTATCCTATAAGACCACTCCAGGAAAAATTATTCTATTTTAGTCAACTAAACTGCCTGCATTAAAATCAAACAACAATTTAAAAAACAGATATTAGGCAAAAATAATAAAATAAAAGCATTGTAGTGACTTTATTAAGATACATATTGTTCTCATCAGAGGTAATGGGATATGTCTCTTTCCCATATATTCAGATTAAACTAACATACCATGACAACTGTTTTGTTTGTTTTTTTAACTTTTATTTTTGGGCCATTGGAAAAATCAGTAAAAGAGCAAAACAAGCAGAGAGAATAATTCAAAAGACAAAAGTTTAAAAACAACTACTAAGAATATGGTCAGATTTTTATTTTTTTAGGCTTGTACTCATCTCCATAATTTTTCTTATTGTTAATCAGTGCTATTGAATTCATTCTGACTTACAGCAAGCCTATTTACAACAGAGCAAAACACTGCCTGGTCCTGTACCATCCTCAAAATTGTTGTGATGTTTTAAGACTATTGTTACCACTGTGTCCCTTCAACTCACTGAGGGTCTTCCTTCTTTTTCCTCTGATCCTCCACTTTACCAAGCATGATGTCTTTCTCCAGGGATGGCTCCTTCCTGACAAGAAGGCCAAGGATGAGAAATGATGTCTTGTCATTTTCACTTCCAAGGGGAAATCCAGTGGGAAAATCCAGAACAATACAGATTTGTTTATTCTTCGAACAGTCCATGGTTTGTTGTTAATTGCCATCAAATTGATTATGTCTAATAGCGGCCATGTATAAGGATTCCAAAGAGCAGCTAATGGGTTTGAACTGCTGATTTTGTGGTTCACAGTCCAATGTTGATCCTACAGTGTCACATCAAGAGTCCATGGTATAATCAATCAATTTTCCAAACACCATATTCAAGTGCTTAGATTCCCATATTCTTTAGAAACACTAAAGCATTATGCAGATGTGATCTTTATCACATTTGTTGCTTCAAATCTAACATGGAGGTCCAAGTGCTTTGCACTAGAGACATTGTTTTATTTCAGTTAACTATAGGAAATTAGCCTAATTCTCTGTCAGCCAAAAGTGTATTAAGTGGCTCACAATAAAACAAAGAATAACGAAGACACAACATCTTAAAAAGAAATATAACCATCATTTCCTCAGAACGAGTTTCTTGTGAAAGAGGAAATAAGAGTTTAATTGGTACAGCAACTAGCAACAGCTGAAAGCCCTAAAGCCTAAGTGCAATTAGACCTCAAACCCAATTAGTCTTCCCTTTCCTGTTCTACTTGGAGGCAACAGGTGTACCAGACTTTCTCATAGACCTCTACATCCTTGTTAATGTCCTCAGGTTGCTGCAGAGGTGAAAACGGGATTGAACATTTTTAGTAATTTCGTAAGTAAAATATCCATACGGTATCGATATTTTAGAAACCAATTATGCCAGGCTCCCTGGGATACACATTGGCAATAAACATCAGTCACTTCAGGCCCTCAGCAAAGATATATTTGATAGCTACGATATGGCAACCATGTTGTATGTATTCACTTGGTATAAAAATTCACAGTATAAAATTTAAATTCTGGATTCTCTCCTAAACACACATTGACAGGCTTTTAGAGTTCAAAACAGTTATTTATTGCGGACATTAGAAATATTATGTAGGGAAAGTTAATGTGTATGACAACATTTGTTGTTGTTGTTTGGTGTTAATGACTTATTACATCTCTTAATGACCCTATGCACAACTGAACAAAACACTGCCTCACAATTGTTGTTATGCGTGAGTCCATTGCTGCTGCCACTGGGTCAATCCATCTCATTATGGTTTTTCCTCTTTTTCACTGACCTTCCACTTTACCAAGCATGATGTCTTTTTTCCAGGAACTTGTTCATCCTGGTAATATATCCAAAATATGAGAGATGAAGTCTCGCCATTCTGGCTTCTAAAGAACATTCTGATTGTACTTCTTCCAACACAGACTTCTTTGTTTTTCTGAAAGTCCATTGCAATTTTAATATTCTTCTCCAATACCATAACTCCAAATATCAATTCTTCTATACGCTTTCTTATTCATAGTGCAACTTTCACATGCATATGACAATTTAGATCTCTCCACATTTTGGTGCCACCCATACTGAAGGCTGTGATTTTTGATGTTCATCAGTAAGTATTTTAAGTCCTCTTTGCTTTCAGCAAGCAAAGTTGTATCATTTAAA
>NW_006408576.1:8666685-8670322 GCF_000296735.1 Chrysochloris asiatica
AAAAAAAAAAAAAAAAAGGTGACCTTCTTCTTTTGATGCTTTTTGCTTCATTTGATATATTGCCCATTTGTTAAGTTGTTAAGTGCCATCTAGTTGGTCTTGACTCATAGTGACCCTAGGGTTTCCAGTGCAGATCTTACAGCACCACACCAGGAATCCATTTTGCCCTTGTTGTTGTTGCGAAATGCCATAGAGTTGGTTCCGACCCACTGCCAACCTTGCAGTTCAAACGGCTTTCCATTCTGGCATATTAACCCACAGTGCCACACCAGGTCTCCATTTTGCCTTTAGAATCCGTCAATATTTCAAGTCGTGGCTTGAAATATTTTCTTCTGTTCTTTCAACTTGAAAAATGCTGAGTGTATTCTTCAGTTTTGGTTAACTCCAGTACTTTGAACATTTCATTATAATACTTGATTTTGTCTTTTCATTCTGCCCTTTGACATTTTCTATTCAGCTCTTTTACTCTTGTATCTGTGGGCTGGAAATCAGGTTTAAGAGTCTCTTCTGACATCCATTTTGCTCTTTTCTTTCTTCCTTGTCTTCTTAATGAACCTTTGCTTTCTTCCTGTATGGTATTCTTCATGCCATTCTACAACTCTTCTAGTTTTCCGTCTTTGGTGTCTAATGCATCAAATCTGTCCTTTAGATGATCTCTAAGTTCAGGTATGATATGGTCAAGGTTATATTTTTGATCTTTTGGACTTCTTCAGCATCTACCTGAATTTCTATATGAGCAATTGATGATCTGTTCCTCAGTCTGCCTCTGGCTTGATTTTTGCTGGTGATATTGAGCTTTTCCATTGATTCTTCCCACACATATAGACAATTTGATTTGTGTGTGTTGTATCTAGTGAAGTCCTTGTTTATAGTGGTCTTTATGTTGTTTAAAAAAGATATTTATAATGAAGAAATCAATGGTCTTGTAAAATTCTATCATGTGATCCACAGCACAATTTCTATCACCAAAGCCACATTTTCCAACATTGTGGGATAAACCACTGAACCGCAAGATTGGTTTGAACCATAGATTGAACCATTCAAACTCACTATCTGGTCCTTGGAAACCCTGTACAGGGTTTCTGTGAGTCAGAACTAACTCAACAGCCCTTCCCAACAACAACAATTATTATTCCTGTTTGTTTCCAACCTTCAAATTTCAATCACTAGTAATTCTTCATTGCATGTTTGATCATTTTAGACTGAAGAAGTTGATAATAATTAATCAATTTCATCATCACTGGCTTTAGTATTTGGTGCATAAATTTCAATAACAATAGGTTTAACTCATCTTCCTTGTAAGTGTATGGATATTATACTATCACAGACAGCACTATACTTCAAGATAGATCTTGAAATGTCCTTCTGATGGATGTGAGGGCATTCCTCTTCAATTTTTCATTCTCATCATAATAAACCATTTGTCAGATTCACAATGGCCAACACCTATCCAGTTCAGCTCACTAATGACTAGGTTATTGATCTTTATGTGTTCCTTTTCATTTTTGATAACTTCCAATTTTAGTAATTCATACTTCATACATTGTTTGTTGTGATGATTAATGGATGTTTGCAGCTGTTTCTCCTCATTTTGAGTTGTGCCCTATAAGCAAATTAAGATCCATCAAGCTTTACTCTATTCATATTATCATATCATGGTCAACTTTAATTTGATGAGGCATATCTTCCCCAGTCATATTTTTAGTTCCTTCCAGCCTGAGAGGCTCATCTTCTAGCACTATATCTGACAATATTTTGATGGCATTCATAATGTTTTAATATTCAATATTCTGCTGCTCTCTGAGTGTTACACTGCTTTTTATAAGATTTTTAGTGGGTAGGCATTCAGAAGTAATTTACTTCTCCTTCTTCCAAGTCTGTCTTTATTCCAAAGCTCAGCTGAGACCTGTCAACCATGGGTGTACCAGGTTGTATTTAAAATTCCAGTGACATAGCTTCCAGCATCACAGCAACTTGATAGCCACAAGAGTACCAACAAACTGACAGATGAGTGGTTGACTTTTTTTTACTTCAAAATTTTTGTGGAGGGAGCTACTCTGCTACTTAAGAAACCCTGATTCAGAAGCAGGTCATCTGAGAATAGTTTAGCACCAGAGTCCCCAGGAACATGCAGTGTATGATGGACAAGGGAACACCTGCTTTTACAGCTTCATCCCATTTCCCAGAAGGAAGGAAAGTCTGCACTGGACCTTCTTCGCACCTGGCAAGGCATCACTGTGCACAGGCATATAAAAGCATGGTGCTAGGGGCCTAGAGGCAAGGATGGCAGGGTTCCAATATTTGAAGGAAACTGAGGCTCTATGTTGCTGCCATGTTGATCCTCTTGAGTGGAATTCTGACATAATCCTACTACTCTTGGTAGCTTCACCCCACTAACTCGTCAGCCTAAAACATACACCGAATATCGAACAGGGCATTCCTCTCATACTGAGCAGGATTACCATAGCAACAACAAAATCACCAGTAGGGTAAAACTAACCTATTTCCCAAAAGTCTAACCTCTGCTCACGTTCCCTATTAATAGGTGAAAAATCCAATTCTTAAAGATCAAAAAACAACATCATTATGAACTCTTGGCCACCTGCTAGTTATCTTGGTGGTAGCTTTTCTGACTCTTCCAGCTTAAAATCCAAAAGGTCAAAAGGATCATGAGGCCAAACTTTCATGATCTATATTCATAATGAAATTAAGATCAAGTAAGCCTTTGCCCTTCTGCTCCACAAGAGGGTTCTGTCCTCAAGACCTCACCTTAGATTTAGAACCTCAGAAACCCTATACAGAGTTGCTATGATTCAGAACAGACTCAATGGCACATAACACTAACAAAAAACATACACACCAACAACACCAAATGGAATACATAGCAATCAAATTAAATTAACTATATCTGTGGGAAAACACGATAAGCTCAATATCCTCAATCAAAACAAGATTAGGTGCCAACTCTGAAACAGACCATCAATGGTTTATATGTAAGTTCAGGCTGAAGCTGAAGAAAATTAAAACAAGTACATGAAAGCCAAAGATTACTTTCAATATATCCCACCTGAATTTAGAGATGATACCAAGAACAGATTTGAATCATTAGATACTAGTCCAATACAAGAAGAATTGTAGGATAACATCAAGAACATCACACAGAAAAAAAGTAAAAGGTCATTAAAAAGACAGAAAAAATGAGAATGAATGCCAGAAGAGAGTCTGAAACATTCTCTTGGGTGTAGAGAAGATAAGCAAATGGAAGAAATGAGAAAGTACGAGGACTGAACAGAAATTATTAAAGAGTAGCTCTAGAAGAAAAAGTCAAGAGCTATAATGAAATGCACAAAGACCTGAAGTTAGAAAAGTAAAAGGGAAGAAAGTGCTCAATAGTTCTCAAACTAAAGGGTGTGAAGGAAAAAATCAAGCCTTGATTTGCTGTTTTGAAGGACTCCATGGGCAAAATATTCAATGATGCAGAAAGGTTCATAAGAAGATGAAAGGAATACCATAGTCACTGCACCACAAATAAATGATTAAAATATAAGCATCACAAGGGGTAGTATATGATCAAGAACTGTTAGTCTAATCTACATTGTCAAAAGTCTCCAGGAACTGATAGACTATAAATTGAAAT
>NW_006408576.1:8670522-8671465 GCF_000296735.1 Chrysochloris asiatica
ATCACTGCTGATATCAGATGGATCTTAATTTAAAGCAAAGAGTATTAGAAAGATGTTTACTTGTGCTTTATTGACTATGCAATGACATTCTACTGTGTGCATCACAATAAACTATGAACAACATTGTGAAAAACAGGCATTCCAGAACAATTGTGGTCATGAAGAACTTGTACATAGAACAAGAGACAGTTGTTTAAGTAGAACAAGGGTATGTTGAATGGTTTAAATTCAGGAAAGGTTTGCTCCAGGGTTTTATTCAATCTGTATGCTAAGCAAATAATCAGAGAAGTCAGATTATATGAAGAAGAATGTGGTATCAGTAATGGATGAAGACTCATTATCTACTGACAATATGCAGATGATGTAACCCTGTTTTCTAGAAGTGAAGAGGACTTGAAGATCAAAGATTACAGCCTTCAATATGGGTTGCATCTTAATGTAAAGAAAACAAAGATCTTCAGTACTGGACTAATATATAACATCATTAAAAGTGAAAAAAAAATTGAAGTAGTCAATAACTTCATTTTGCTTGGATCCACAATCAACACTCATGGAAGCAGCAGTCAGGAAATCAAATAATGGATTGTATTGGGCAAATATGCTTCCAAAGACCTATTTAAAGCTTTAAAGAACAACAATACCAACTTGAGGACTAAGGTGCTCATGATCTAAGACATGGTATTTTCAATTCCCTCATATGCATGTGAAAGTTGGACAATAAATAAGGAAGATGGATAGAGAATTGATGCATTTGAATTGTTTTTGGAGAAGTATATTAAAAGTAACATGGATGGCCAGAAGAGCAAACAAATCTGTATTGGAATAAATGCTGTTTAGAAATCAGGATGGAGAGACTTTGTTTCTCATATTTCATACATGTTAATAGTAAGAACGAGGAATCCTGGTGTGGTGCTAATGTATCACACTGCAAAGTTATTTGAAT
>NW_006408576.1:8690463-8691671 GCF_000296735.1 Chrysochloris asiatica
GAAGGTCCTACAGGCTTTACTCCCATGGGCTTTACTCCATTTGCATAATCAGGGTTAATTCTGCTTTGATGAGGCAGCACTTCTTTAGTTGCATTTTGAGTGCCTTCTAACCTGAGGGGCTCATTTTCTGTCACTATATCTGACAGTGTTTCTCTGCTATTCATAAGGTTCTCAGTGACTAAATATTCAGAAGTAGTACATCACTCCTTCTTCTTAGTCTGTATTTTTCTGGATGCTCATCTGAAACCTGTCCATCGTGGGTAACTCCACCTACATTTAAAATACCCATGGCATAGCTTCCTAAATAACAGCAACTCACAAGTCACCATAGTACAACAAACTGACAGCTGAGTGATGGTAGAGGACAATAAATGCTGGTGAGGATGGGGAGAGACTGGGGCCCACCTACATTGTTGGTGTGATTGCAAAATGGTCCAACTAGCCTGGAAAACAGTATGGCACTTCCTCAGAAAGTTGGAAATAGAAATATCTTGGGATCCAGCATTGCCTCTACTTGGTATTTATCCATAAGAAATATGAGCCATAACACGAGTAGATGTATGCACACCAATGTTCATAGCAACACTATTCACAGTAGCAAAAAAATGGACACAGCCTAAGTGCCCATCAATGGAAGAATGGATAAAACAAACTTTGGTACATCCACACAATGAATTATTATGCTACATTGAAGAATAGCAAGGAAGTTCTAATCCACCATGTAAAATGGATGAACTCTGAGGACGTTGTTGTTGTTGTTAAGTGCCGTGGAGTCAGCTCCGACCCATAGCGATCCTGAACAGGGTTTCCGACGCTGTAAATCTGTACGGGAACAAAACGCCTCATCTTTCTCCAGCAGAGCAGCTAGTAGTTTCAAACTGCTGACCTTGCGGTTCACAGCCTGATTCATAACCACTATGCTACTAGAGTACTGAGTGAAATTAACCCATCAGAAAAGGAGAAATACTAAATAAGACCATTATTGTGAAGGCTTAAGAAAAAATACCAACAATAAATGGAACAAAATAATTCTGTGTTGGTTACCAATCTGGTGGAGGAGCAGAGTTTAGGGGTACAAAGGGAAGGTAAAAAACAGGGTAGGGAATAGACACACAATAGTTCTGGTGTTGCTGGGGGCAATACACAAGAAGCAGAAGGGTAATAGAAGAACAAGGCAGATAGGAGAACATTCAGGTAGGTTTTTGTGC
>NW_006408576.1:8693486-8700424 GCF_000296735.1 Chrysochloris asiatica
GTTCTCCCATGTAAACTAACACTCAATTCACAATAAAAACTTTAAAAAAAGAAGAAGAAAGTAGAAAATATTTCTATTAAATTATCTTGGATACCAGTAAAACATGAATGACTAGGCAGCATAAGAGAGAGCTTCCTCCAGCAATACCCATCATCCCATGACCATGACGTCTGAATAGCTATACAGCTATTAATCTCTACCACTAGATGGTAATTCTTTCAAAGTAAGAAATTAATATCTTGTGATTTTGAACAATGGGTGAACAGCAATGGATTTAATGATGAATGATAATAAATGGGTATAGTATTTTTCATTTTGAAGGCCCTGTGCCTTCCACTTAACTTATTCCTTTTCCTATTAACACAATTACAATTGCAGTCCAAGACACAAATATTACAAATTATTGAACCTATTAGATAATGAGCCCTCTCTTCTCTTTTACATAAAATAATACTACAGTCTAGAACAATAGTACACAAAGCATGGTTAACAGATAGGTTACCAGCCTGGCAAATCTTGAAATATTTACAGGTCAAAAATTATCCTCATTCTGACTGAACAATTTATTTAAGTAATTTTTTAAAAAAGATTAATGAATCATTGTTTCAACATAATCTCTTTGCTTTTCAAAACACTTTGTCCTTCTCAACAAGTTATCATAGTCCCTTATTTAAAAAGATTTTAGGATGAGTTGCAAGTCACAGATGCACCATTGTCTTCACTTCTTCATCAGAGGTGAATCTTCATTCACAAAGGACTTCTTTCAGGGAACCAAACAGGTGATAGTTCAAAGGAGCAACATCAAGACTATAGGAATGAAATTTAACACAACAAAACAAAGTTTTTGCAGAGTGTCAACAGTGTGGACAGAGGTGTGAGGATGTGCATTGTCATGCAGATCATAATGCCCTTGGACAGCAGTCCTAAGCATTTAATCCAAAATTTAGGCTTCAGCTCTTCAATGAACACTGTCATGAGTATAGTTAATTGTTGAACATTTTCATGATAGTGCTCCAACACCAAGCCTTGAGAATTCCAGAAAACTATAAGCATCAATTTTCCAGCTAAAAGTTATGAACTTTTTCTTGGTTGATGATTGAGGAAGTTTCCATTCCATATTCTGCTGTTTACTCTCAGGGCCATATTGATGAACCCATACCTGATTACTAGTAATGATATTTTAAAAGAAACTTTTGTCTTCCATTGGGTATGATCCAAATTTTGTTTGCAGATGTGCAAACACTTCTATTTATGTTTTTCAGTGAGTTGTTTCAGTACTCATCTCACAGAAACTTTTCGAAACCCAAGTCTGTCATGGATTATTTCATAGGCAGAGTCATGGCTTATTTGCAAATGATTTGTCACATAATCCACTGTTTGTTTGACAGAATTAATCCACATATGTGCTCAATGTTGTCATGAGCTGTGGGCATGGAAAGGCATTTTAATATAATCAAAGTATGGATCATTTTTGACTCATCTTGTATTACCACTCTGCTAAGAGATTAGGAGCTAGCTCTAAAATATAAAGGTACTATTTCACTGTTTTAGTTGTTATTAAGGGTTATCAAGTCAGTTCCAACTCATAACAATCCTATACAGGGGTTTTTAGGAGCATCTGGAGGGTTTGAACCACTGACCTTGGGTTTAGCAGTCCATTACTCATTCTACACCACCACACCAGGACTCCCTTAAAAAAAAAAAAAAAAAAAAAAATCCATTGCTGTACAGTAGGTTCTGACTCATATTTACCCTACAGGACACACAGAACTAGCATGCTATTTGTTTCCAATGATATTTTTTTTATAGTTAGGTTTTTAGTGATGGAAGCAGTGTTGCTTTGTATTTTTGCACAAGGTGTTTATGTTGTCACAGAATGGCACTTTTGGTAGTTGTGTTAGAGAGGGTTTAAGTGACTTGATGTAGAACATCTGATATGCTGCAAAATTGCTGTTAAAATACACATATCCTGACAATCGGTCCTTTATCATATTCTAATATACTCTGTTTTAGAAATTGCTGTTATTGTTAAGTGAAGTTAAGTCATTTCTGACTCATAACCACCCTGTATAGGGTTTCTGAGAAGCAGCTGCCAGATTTGAACTGCCGACTTTGCGGTTCACAATTGAACGTTGATCCTACAGCACCACACCAGGAGTCCATATACTTATTTCCCCCCTTAAAATACATGTTGAATTCCTGTATCCTATTTCTCTGAATATGATCTTACTTGGAAATAAAGTTTTCTATTGTTCTGCAAATAAGACCATACCAAGTAGGGTTTTTCCTAAACCCAATCACTTCTGAGTTATAAGAGCAGAAGAGACACACACAAAGATAGACACTAAGGAAGTATAAGGAATTCCAAGGAAATCCAGAGACTACCAATAAGAAAGGATTATCTCTAGACCCATACCCTAAATTCAAATGTATAGCATCCTAAATTATGAGAATAGACTCCTGATGTGGCACTGTAGGATCAGCACTGAACTTTGAACCAGAAGGTCAGCAGTTCAAAATTACTATCTGCTCCACGGAAACCCTATGAGTCAGAACCAAGTCAAAGGCACTTAACCATAACAAACTATAAGAATAAGAAAGACCACAGAAAAATTGATGTATTTGAGTAATGGTATTGGAGGAGAATATTAAATGTACCATGAACTTCCAGAAGAACAAACAAATCTGTGTTCAAAGAAGTACAGCCAGAATGTTTCTTGGAAGCCAGGATAGCTAGATTTCATCTCTCATACATATTACCAGGAGAGACCAGTCCCTGGAGAAGCACATCATTCTTGATAAAGTGGAAGGTCAGTGAAAAAGAGAACAACCTTCCAGTGAGATGGATTGGCACAGTGACAGCAACAGTGGGCTCAAGTGCAACAATATTTGTGGGATCAGTGTAGGACTGAGCACTGTTTCTTTCTGTTATACATAAGGTTGCTATGAGTGGGTACCAACTCATAGGTGTCAATGACACCAAATAACAACAACAAACTATAAGAAAAGAAATTTATGTGGCTTAAAGCCACCCACTTATGTATTTTATAATAGCAACACGAGGTTACTTCAAACAGATTAGGTTTGAAAATTGTATGGAATTAGAACTGTATGTGAGGTAAAGAAACAGTGGCACAGGAGACTAAGTCCATAGTAAGTAGATGAGCTAGCAACAGTAGTGGTTGCATTTGAACCAAGTTTGTTCTTTGAATCTCGGCAAAATTCTTCAATCCCTTTATGCCATATACATCACTCTAGTGAGGATGCCCAATAATATCATACAATGAAAATAAGACAACTATGGCATCATCAGTCTATTCTTTAACTATCTGTTGTTGTTGTTGTTAAGTGCCGTCGAGTTGATTCCAACCCATAACGACCCTGTACAGGGTTTCCAAGTTTGTAAATCTTGTTGGGAGTAGAAAGCCTCATCTTTCTCGCGTGAAGCGGCTGGTAGTTTCGAACTGCTGACCTTAAGGTTCACAGCCCGATTCGTAACCACTATGCTACCAGAGATGGTAAAGAAAGAATAAGATAAATATGGAAATAATTTCATTTTTAGGGAAATAAACTGAGACAATATTTATGTCTGTCTTAGCAACAATGTTGTTGTTGTGAAGATGTTAAGTTGTTGTTAAATGCTGATAAGTCAGTTCAGTAAGGTTTCTCATAAAGACCCTATCGAGGGTTTCCAAGCAGTTATCATTGTTGGTAGGTTTGAACCACTGACCATGTGGCTAGCAGTTCAGTACTTATCCTACAGTGCCACACAACAGTTGCAACTGGCATATCTGGAATTACAAACCATGTTTCCAGACTCCTGTTTCCAAAATACAATGTGAACTTTCTCTTATTCCTCAGTATGTAACTCATGAAATCATCTGGTTGAGAAAAATGTAAGGTTTCTTTGACCTTCATCAGTCCAACAACAGAAAATCCTAGAGTGGGTAGCAATGCAATGACTATGTCATTCAGATAAGAGCTATCACAAGTTTTGAGCTGGGGATAATTCCTGGAAGTAGCTACAAAGGGATCTTTGTAATAATGCCAACATGCTCCCTTCTGTAAAATAAAAAAACAGGATGGTGTTTCTGTTTTTAAAGGTCAGGTAAACACCTGTAGTGTTACAAAATCTTACCAACCAGAGGTCTGGCAAAAGGCCCATAAGAGTATGACTTTGTCACAAATATAATTAGAATGAATGGCTCTACAAGCTGTTTTATGACCTTCCTAGCTTGAACCAGCCAAAAGAATGTATGCTTTCAAGGACTGGGGCATTAAATGAACTGGGAATGAGAAATCAGCTTCCTGGTGACTGTTCCTACACTCACCTTTGTGTTCTGAGATTCCTCAACCTTCATTCTCTGCAAGTATTGTTATTTTTTACCATCCTAATTATTTGTGTGACCTGATAGAGCTTCCAGGCTAATTTAAGTTCCCTTTGTGAAATCTGCTAAACAAGAGATCCTAAGGTTTCATCTTTCTCTTCAAAGATACCCTACTGTTCAGTGAGACCCTCATCAAAACAAAAACCTGGAAAATATTTGTCTGAATTGAGAAGCCAATTGTTCTATAGTTAAAGTTAAATTAAATTTAGATAAAATATAAGATTACTCAGACAACACACAGAAAACCTCTCAAGATTTCTTTTCCTCTTAGATATCTGTATGCCAAGTACAATTTACTCAGATGCTTCCATATGTCTCAAAATATGTGCCTTCTTTATTTCATTATGGCAGGTTAATAGACATGGCAGGTTAGATTAATTATGACTTAAAATTTTGTATTCTACAGGAAGAAAACTACAACTTTCAAATACAATACTAACAATATGACTGATTTTCTTGGAATAAAGTGTCAAAACATGACATGTCATATTCAGTTTCCTTCCACCAACATATCACAATCTGTTTTGATAGAGAAGGGATAAATTTTAATTATTTGTTTTTAATCTGACTCCAGACTTGACATATGGCACCTCATTAAGTTCTTTCTACTTATTCTGGTAAAAACAAAAACAAGCTGTAAAAAGTTATTCAACTTCTGGCAAAAAAGTTATTTTTAAGAAATTCTTTTTCTCCTCAGGAGGTTAAATGATCCCAAAAAACACACTTTCAGATTGGAGTGACACCCATTTTGCAAGCTTTGCTGGGAATCAATCATAGTAGACATTAGCTGTTGGCAAAATGTGTTTCTTGGGTGAGGAAGGGCATGTATAAAGACAAATGCTAATTGGACTTTCTATGAGCTTTGTCTTGCCTGAAATTCAGAAACATTGTCTACATTGAATAATTTGTGTATATTGTCTAACATTTTCAAACTGTGGATAAAATCCTTTGCATCTCACCTTAAACACAAAGAGGGGAATAGCAGATGATCATTCTTATAGTTTTAGTCTTATTTAAAATGTTACATAATATACTTTCAGATACAGTACAAGGAAGCAATTTTAACACATATTTTGTCCATTACCTGGACAAATTTAGTGAGATTATCTAATAATCAGAACTTTTATATATTTTTCTTTTAATTTACACTGAAAAAATAATCATTTAAAAAAGCTCACATTAAATTTTGTATAAAATGTTCTAAAATCCCTTCAAAGAAATAAAATATTAATGCTCAGAGAAAATGTTGAATCCAATACACATTTAACCTAATTATTTAGATTATAAATATCTATGCACCTGACAATTGTCAATAATGTTTACAAAGATTCATTCATTTATTCATTCATACAATAAATATTTAAATATATGTTGTGTGCATTTTGCACTGACCTAAAAGAGTATAAGAATGAGTTGGATAAAACACAATACCTGTCTAAAGCAGTTCATAGTATAAACAAGAAAATGTGGATATGAAGGAAATGAAGACTAGTAGACACTCGTCCTCTTAATCAAAAGCTCAACATTAGACTTATCAGAAAAGAAAGTCTATAAGAAGAGATCACAAATGAAGAAACTTGGAAACAATTAATCCAATGGACTAATGGATCTTGTGAACATCAATCTCCATCTATAACCATGTGACTAGAAACACTAGATAGTGTACAGTGACCACTACCAACTGTTTTAAAAGGAATCACTTTAGAAGTCCTGGATAGAACAATAGAAACTGTAGCACAAGCATCAGACTCAGGCTTCCTGGTCAAATAGAGATTAGTGAAACCCCAAGACTATGGTCCTTGGTCACCAAATAGGTATGGATCTGAATTCACCCCATGGCTCAATTTTTAATCAAGCAATAGATATGTATATATAGAGAAAAACTATGCTTGCAAGATATGCACATCATAGATTAGTAAACCCTCTGAGATAAAAAGGCAGCATTTGCCTAAAACAAATTTCAGAAGGGTGAGGAAAGAAGGAAATATGGAAACAAGAAACACAGGGAGGAAGTGGGATGAGTGATGTTGTATTCAGGGGATTGCAGTCAGCATAAAACAAAAATGTATGAAACCAACTCAGCATGGATTAAAGACCTAAAAAAGACTCCCAGAATTATCAAGGACACCAATGAAAAAAATAGGGGAAAATGTGAGGGCTCTAATACAGGAAATACACAGACTACCAAACTTTTGAAAACTACATAAACAAAAGTAGACAAAATAGATTATTGGGATATACTGAAAATTAAAAACTTATGTGCATCAAAAAACTTTACCAAAAGAGTAAAAAGGGAACTTACAGAACAGGAAAAAATATTTTGCAATGATTATAAAACAAGGGACTCGTTTCTAAAATATATAGGAAAATATAAGACATCTTTTAAAAAAAAAGACAAGTAACCCAATTTAAAAATGGGCACAGGATTCGACTTCCAGTTTGGACAGCATGCAGACAGCTAGGTAGGAATAGCTCCGTGGGGAAGAGATTGAAAACCCACAGAAGCTGTACTCACAGAACAATACCAGAGCTCTGGATCTACCATAAGGT
>NW_006408576.1:8708650-8712610 GCF_000296735.1 Chrysochloris asiatica
TGTGGTGCTGTGTGTTAATGTGCTGAACTGCAAAGTCAGTCTGAACTGCAAGGTTGGCGATTTGAACACACCAGTCACTCCTGGGAAAACTTATACAGGGTCGCTATTGGTTGGAACCAACTTGATGGCATTTACCAATGACATCAAAATGATGTGGAATTTGTGTAAAGATATAATCATCATCCAAAAAAACAAATAGATAAATAAAATAGCAACAAAGCAAAAAGTAAATCCCACTGTTAATAGGAAAGTCAAATACTTTGATGCTTATTAATGAAACTGCCAACTGTTCTGCTGGTGAAGATGAGGCTTTCTGCACCTGTAAAGTTTTACAGCCTAAAAAAACCATATATAGTGTTGCTATGAGTCAGAACCGACTCCATGGTACATAACCAGCCAATCAACCAATGGAACTTTCCACCCTAAAAACACTTTTGGTAAAAAGAAATTAAAATCTTTGTGTCAATGAGTACTAAACAACTGGAAGAACAGTGGGTTGCAAATTACTGGCAACTTTAACATAATTATTTAACATAGCAGAATTATTTTCCTGATGAAAATAAGATTATACTTGGCAATAAAATATATTTATAATGACTAATTTTAAAAATCAAACTCTTAAAGAAGAAATCCATGGGAGATAATTTAGAATAAAACCTTGTGGACTTCATTCCCCATTTGGCAAGAAAATATTTTGGCATATAAAACAAAATAATAGACAGCTCTTGCAAATTGTTAGACACTCAAATTAGAAACCATGAGGCTCTCATACTGTGATATATTGGAATAGTATTTTCAATTTATCATTGCCTGAAACACTGGTGAAAAGGAGGTTTACAGTGAGACACCAAAATTATTATTGCTATGAATGCTACCTATTTTATAATATTCGTATGGTGGTGATGTGATAGAAGACAAGTTTAAAAAAATTCTAGTTTTGCCCATTATTACTTTGCTGACAGCCACATAAATTTCAGACATAGTTATTCTCATGAAGTTTACGGCTTTATCTGAGTAGATTTGGATCTAACACATATCAGGAAAAATGGTTTGGATTTTTCAATGGATACATATCAATTTCAAATCAATTCCAAAGCTTGCAACCTAGTAAGTAAATACATGATATAAACAATAAGTTTAAAACACAATGTCTATATTAGAGGTAAGAATGACAATCTGTGGGTACAGGGAGCCCGTCTTTTTGAGGTAGCAGAAGCTTATGTTGAGATAACATGAAAAATAAAATGTTTCTGTATTATCTTTCCCCTCCCCACACTAGCTGAGATTATCTTCTTCATGCCATACCTCCAATGGACTATCATGAAGGAAATACAAATTCTCACAACTTGAATGATAAACAACATCATGATAAATGAAGAAAAATTGAAGTTGTTAACAATTTCATTCTATTAGATCAGAAATCAACATCCATGGATGCCACACTTAAAATGTCAAATGGCATAGTACCTTGGAAAAATCTGCTATGTAAAGTTTAAAAATAAAAACATCAGTTTGATGACTAAGGTGTACATGACTGAATATAAGCCATAGTCTTTTTAATGACCTCATATGACAGAGAAAGCTGGGCAATGAAAAAGGAAGATAAAAGAATTGGTGTGCTCAAAATGTGGTGTTGGCACATATATTGAATATACTATGCACTGCCAGAAGAATGAACAAATAAGTCTTAAAAAAAATATGACTAGAATGTTTCTTAGATGCAAAAATGGCACGTGTTCATATAGCTTATAAGACAAATAATAAGTAGCTGTGGTAGCATAGTGGTTATGAATCGGGCTACTAACCTCAGGGTCAGCAGTTTGAAACTACCAGCTCTTCTATGGGAGACAGATGAGGCTTTATGCTCCTATAAAGATTTACAACCTCAGAAACCCTATAAAGGGTCACTATAAGTCGGAACTGACTCCATAGCACGTAACCACCAACACAAATAATCAGGAAACAAATTACTATAGTTAATAAAGCACAGATTCTGTGAAAATAAAGTAAACCTTTCATGAGATGGAATGACACAATAGTCACAATGGTATACACATGAACTCAAACATATCAGCAATCATAATGATGGCACATTAATGTTTCATCTTGTTATATATAAGATCAACATGAATTTGAACCAAGTACTTAACTATAACAAATAATGTTGGCTAATGGTAGGATAATGAACATTGAATAGAAGTTATTTTGGATGGTGCCTTATTTATCTCATGTTGCTATCATGTAGGTGGCTTTAACAAACAGATTAATTAGCTCAGAGTTTATAGGGGAAGACTTTCACTTTCCGAGTTTTAGCATCCACGACTGATATTCCTTGAAGATTTCCCAGTGTCTTCATCAGCTTTCCCTTGGGTCTAGGAGATTGAAAACACAGACACCCAAAAGATGGGATCTGTTCCTGTCTCTTCTTTCTTGGTGGTACTATATCCCTCTCTCTCTGCTTGCATTTCTCTCTTGTAAGATAAAAACTGTTGTAGACCACATCCCAGGGGAATTCCTTTTATACCAATCAGGTATGGGAAAGGATTGGGATATTGCATTCCACTCTGGTTTGTTGCTGTAGGATAAGTACTGAACTGCAAAGTTTGCAGTTCATAACCACCAGTCAGTCTCAGAAACCATATACAGGCTTTCTATGAGTTAGAAATGACTTAATGACACACAACAACAACAATTCCACCTATGATCTTCTAATAACTGAGTGACTTTTCATATCATGGGGAATGGGGGGGGGGGGTAATTACATAATGCCACATCACATCCTTACATGACTGCCACAGCATTGAGACTACTGGCCCAGCTAAGTTGACACATATTTTGTGTCAATCAATGAAGATGGCAAACAAACAGATATGTCAAACTTGGTGTACTGATTGAGTAGAAGCAATAATAAATTAGATGCATATATTTTAGTTATTTAGTCTGCCAGGGGTCAAATCCTAGTTCTGTCATTTATTATCTATGACACCTACACCAAGTTACATATTAATAAATAATAACATTTAAAGTGTCATGCATATCAGAAAAAGCAGAAATAAAACTACTGCAAAGCCGTTTGAACTGCAAGGTTGGTGGTTCAAGCCTCAGAAACCCTATGCATAGTTGCTGTGGGTCAGAACCAACTCAGCAGCACTTCACAACAACAACAACAACAACAACAACATAGAGATTTCTATGGACATTATAATATAAAGTCACTAGTGATTTAGAACATTTATGCAAATTCATTGAATATAATATAAGTAAAAGCTACTTATATCTATATTTGTTGTTGTTAAGTGCTGTCAAATCAGTTCTAACCCAAAGTGACATTGTACAGAGTTTCCAAGGAATGACTAACGGGTTTGAACTGCCAGCCTGTGGTTAGCAGTCAAGTGCTTACCCTACAGTGACACACCAGAACTCTTTTATATTTAGTGATGATCAATTTCAGTCAAATATGTTTCAAGTAGAACTGCACGCCATAGGGTTTCCAATGGCTATGAAGTTTCAAAACTAGGTTGTCAAGCTTCTCTTTTGATGCATCTCTGTGAATTCAAACCTATAAACTTTTTCTTAGTACTTGAGTGCTTAACTGTTTGCTCCATCTAGTGATTCAAACTAAGTGGAAAGTGAAGCTAAAAACCAGGTGTTTCAAACTCACCTGGTAAATTAAAACCACCGATCTAGGGGTTCAATCTGACCTTGCAGTCCAGTGCTTTATCCCACAGTGCCACACACATACTATATATATGCATACATACACATACATACATATGTTGTTGTTGTTGTTGTTGTTATGTGCCATTGAGTCGATACCCAGTCATACCGAAAGTCTATATCCAGTCAGAACGAAACACTGCCTGATCCTGGGCCAACCTCACTATTGTTGCCACGCTTGAGCCCATTGATGCTGCCACTTTGCCAACCCATTTTCCTGGGGGTTTTCTTCTTTTTCTCTGA
>NW_006408576.1:8712710-8716029 GCF_000296735.1 Chrysochloris asiatica
GGAGAGATTGAAAACCCACAGAAGCTGTACTCACAGAACAATACCAGAGCTCTGGATCTACCATAAGGTCCAGGACATCAGTTTCCTGTACTCACTAGTGGAAAAATCATGATATAAAGGAAAATACTGTGAGTTAGGAATCTCTGGACACAGGACTCCCTCTGTGGCCACCCCACCCAGGCAGAGTTCAGAGGGCAAGGCTACAGCCAGATCAGCACAGGATACCAGTGCTAAAAGTGGTGCAGAGACATTTGCAAAAAGAGGTGTGGGAGATTCTACACATTTTTTCCTCCTCTTCCCTATCGTGCCTTCTTTGCCCAGCCTGGATGCCTTCAGGTGGGTGGATGAACACCCAACCACCCACCCCCCAAAAAAAGTCCAGCGCTGACCCCACAGTTTTCCCATGGTACCGAGAGGAGGAGCTTGGCGGATACTTATGACTTCAGCCTCAGGGTTGCAGCCCTAAAATTGACTTGTGCAGGACCCTTGGAGGCTGTATGCCATGGAGTCGGTTCTGACTCATGGCAACCCTTTTAGGGTTTATGACTCTGTGGGTCTTTGTTTGAGCAGAATGCTTTGTGTTTCTCCTGTGGAACAGCTAATGGTTACGAACTGCTGACTTTGCAGTTCACAGCCTGATTCGTGTCCACTGTGCTACTGGAGCTCCTTGTGTAGGACCCTTATCCAGGCCTGTATAGCAAGAAAAAAGCACACACGTCAGGCCTGACAAACAAACTATAGAACAATCTGTAAAACCCCAACATAAAAGGACACAACTACCTCAAGACACCTAACTGACTTTCAGAGACAAAAGTAGTGGACAATCTTTCTCCTATTAACATCTCAATATCTAGCGGCACACCTCCACAGAGGTGACTAGAGGAGAGGCCTGAGTGAGCAGACACCCCCAACCAGTGCTGGAGGCTTCTGCTGTGTACACACACTGCTTGTGGACACTCAGCCACAGTTTTATTTGTGTTTCAGAGTGGTGGTTTTTGTCTCTGCTTTTATATTGCTTCTGCTATTGGTCCTTTTGAACACATCATTCCTGGAGGTGGGCGTTTTTTCTCCCTACATTATGCAAGAAAAGATAACAATCATGGCCATATAGACAAGCTACAAGCATACCCCATAATATTCCATCATTGAGACAAGAACCAATAACAGCTGCTAAGAATTACATGCGAAAAGGGAAGCCTATCTCCTGATCATATCCACCAGGAGATACCCAGTAAGCTTAATAACACAACAATAAACATCCATTTAAGCATTAAAAAAAAAAACACATAAATACTGGAAATGACAAACAAAAGATTTCAAACACAACAAACGATCTCAAAACATGTCCAAAAACAGAAAAGAGTAATTGAGAAAAATGCACTGGAGATAGACAAAGGATCCTCAGAAGAGGAAGAGCAGGTTTTGGATTTGCCTGAGAAAGAATTCAGAAGAATGATATGGAAACAAATTCAAATACACTGAAAAGGGGTGGAGGAAAACAAGGAAGTCAGGAAAGTACTACAAAAGTAATCAAACAAGGTTGATACAGTAATGGAAACAATTCAAAAGCTGCAAAAAGTCCAGATGATTAATAATGAAATATCAGAAGTGGACAATACACTGAAAGGGGAAAGGAGCAGAATAGAAGAGATGGAAGCCAGAACTAGCAAGCTGGAACACAAATCTCTCAATACTGCTAAAATAGAAGAATAAGCAGAATAAAGGATTTTAAAAAATCTGAAGAGAGTCTAAGATTCATGCTGGATAACATGAAGAGGAACAGCTTAAGAATTATTAGCATTCCATAACAGGAAGATTCAGAGAAGTCCAGAGAGGAGATAGTTGAAGAGCTTCTGGAATAAAATTTCCCTAACATCTTGAAAGATGAGAAGTTAAACATTGAAGAAGCCAAGCATACACCAGAAAGGAAAGACCCCCAAAAGAAAGTCACCAAGACATACAATAATTAAACTCTCCAAAATCAAAGACAAGGAGAGAATTCTAAAAGCAGCCAGGGAGAAGAGAGGTGTCACTTACAAAGGCAAGAAAATCAGATTAAGCTCTGACTATTCACCACAAACCATGCAGGCAAGAAAGCAATGGGGAAACATATACAAAACCCCAAAAGAAAAAAAAAAAAAAAGCTGCCAACCAAGAATCATCTACCCAGCAAAACTATCAATCAAATATGATGGTGCAATCAAAACATTCCAGGATAAACAGAATCTAAGAGATTTTATCAAAACCAATCCAGCACTTCAAAACATTCTAAAGGGAATTCTTAGGACTGAAAACCAACAAGAAAAGCCAACAACCAGAGATTGACAGGCATGGCAACACCACCTTGAACTCAATCGACAGATAAGAGAGTCCAGAATTGAACAAAATTACAACAAATTCCAAGGAGCTGGGAGGTCAACGGAAGATCAAAATAATATCAATGTCAAAGAGGGATAAAAGTAGGAACAGAGATCCAGGTGGTAAGGATGTCAGTTAGACTATAGGAAACAATTGTTGTTGTTGTTGTTAGGTGCCATTGAGTCAGTACCGACCCATAGCGTCCTTATACACAGCAGAACGAAACACTGACCAATCCTGGGCCAACCTCACTACTGTTGCCACACTTGAGTCCATCGATGCTGCCATTTGGACAATATATCTCATTAGGAGTCTTCCTCTTTTTCTCTGACCCTCCATCTTACCAAGGATGACATCCTTCTCCAATGACTGTTCCTTCCTGACAATGTGTCCAAAGCAGCAGAGATGAAGTTTGGCCATCTTTGCCTCTAAGGAGCACTCTGGCTGTACTTATTCCAAGACAGACCTATTGTTTTTTTTGGCATCCCATAGCACTTTCAATATTCTCCTACAACACCATAACTCAAAGGCATTAATTCTTCTACCATCTTCGTAATTCACTGTCCAGCTTTCACACACATATGAGGTTACTGAAAATACCATTGCTTGGGTCAGTTGTACCTTATTCCTCAAGCTGACATCTTTGCTCTTCAACACTTTAATAAGGTCTTATGCAGCAGATTTGCCTAATGAAATATGTTATTTGATCTCTTGACTACTGCTTCCATGGATGTTGATAGTTGGTCCAAGAAGAATGAAGTCCTTGACAACTTCAGTCTTTTCTCTGTTGATAAGAATGTTGTTTATTGGTCCAGTAGTGAAGAGTTTTGTTTTCTTTACATCGCGATGCAATCCATACCAAAGGCTGTGCTCTTTGACCTTCATCAGTAAAAGTTTTAAGTCCTCTTCACTTTCAGCAAGCCAAGTTGTATCATCTGTATATCGCAGGTTGTTAATGAGT
>NW_006408576.1:8716129-8724213 GCF_000296735.1 Chrysochloris asiatica
TGTTTATTGGTCCAGTGGTAAGGATTTTTGTTTTCTTTACATTGAGAGGCAATCCATACTGAAGACTGTGTTCTTTGATCTTCATCAGTAGAAAAGGGTACTCGTGGTCAAATGGGTGTCAGTGTGTTTGTAGGGGTGTAGAATATAATCAACCAAAGCTTAAAAATCTACATGTGTAGCTAATATGTAGTGTATTGAGGAATGTTGAACACTTGGAAATTGTTTGTATTCTGAAAACTGTTAAGTTTTATGAGGAGGTTAAGTTCTCTATCAAAACTTGCTCAAAGTTTGCACCGATCCCCACTCTATGCAAGGTAATTCTGCCCTTCAGGCATGTGGATTTTCAATCAATACACCACAGGAAATTTTAAAATCACATTGGGCCATTTATTCATATTGGTGACCTTCAAATAATCATTTCCTCTCTCTGGAAATTGTCCTTAGTGTCTGATTTGAATTTCTTCAGTTAAATATTTTATACTGGAATTTAGAAAGAAAAAGTATGCAATTGGAGTAAAAACTGATTATATTTGACTTGTAATGAGTGCCTCCTCAACAAGCAAATATCTGGAAAAGAGGTCATATCACTTACATATAACCCAAAATCATGTGTCTGAATTTTCCAAGGTTTTACAAGTATCTGTGGCAATAAACAGTAGATATTGGTTCAAGCCTTTACTCTATAAACGGTGTTAAAGCCATAGTTAACTACAAATATCTCTCATCATTCTTCTACGGAGTAACTTAATCTTCTAATATTTTATTCTTCAGTTGAATTCTTACCCTTTGTTCTTTGTCTTGCCTGCCTTTTTTGTTTATGAAGGAGACAAAAGTGAAATGCAGCTCTTGCGTTGTTTTTGAATCTCTTTTGAATTAACACCAGACATTGTATATCACATTTTTATTGTATGCTGGTGTTTGGGAATGGACAGTATCCTGCATATCCATTAACCCATTAGCATCCAATCAATACCCAAAACTCTGTAACACAGAACAGAAATGCCCCATCGGATCTTCAGAGCTATAACCTTTGTGAATGTTGAATGCCAGATCTCATTACCTCACTAAAGCACCTACTTTTTGTAAGGAGCCAAATGCTTAGCCATTGTGACACCAGAGTTCCACTACAGTGCTTAGTATAACATGATCAATTTTGTTATTAAACATTATTTTCTGACCTCATCTGGATCCTAGCTTCTTTATAGCTCCTTTTTCCTTCCCAACTTTTAAGTCCTCATTTAATCTCTCCTTCTGAGACTTCTAACAACAAACCCCCACATTTTCTTTTATTAGCAAGTACATTCTGAAATTGTTTTCTTTTTCCTGATATTTCAAGAAAATTTCCAATTACTTCAGTTTTCCTAGTTTCAGTTCTGGAGGTTTACAGTTCTTTCATCAATTTTATTAATTAACTTAATGCTTTCTCTAGGCCTGACCATGATGTGTTTTTTCATTTCCTTCAGCTAATTCAAGTTGAGTTTCTGTCACTTCAGACTGAAGAATGCTAACAACTAAAGATAATTTTTGGAGATTCAATAGTACTTAATCATGCTTCTTTAAAAATAAATTGAGTATAATTTCTCTGATTTGTTTCATTATGTACTGAATTGAACAAATATATTTTAAAAATTTTTCTTGTGAATTATATGATACTTTATATGGGAGAACATTAAGCTTTGCATTCATCCTATCATATATCATTTCATTGCCATGGGTAAAATCCCCTCCATGCAACATCAACCAACCAAAAGCAATACCCACAAGCCAGCCCCCTAGTCGACAGCACACAGACCCTCTCCCTCACTGGATCTAGAGTCCCCAGCCATTTCCTTTGTCCTCATTATCATCTCTGTATCCATCTCTGGCATCACTGCTTCTCTGGTTAGGGTCCCCCATTCTACTCTTCTCCATTGATGGTCCCAGGGACCTCCCTTCCTGGACTGCATAATCAACCACTTCCCTCGTTTTGCCACAAAATGTCTACCTGTACATTCCCAACCCTCACAGTCAGTCCAGATAGCAATCATTCACTATTGTGCCACAAGAGACCTATCCTATCCCCATCTCCTTTCATCAGCCCTGCCCAGACAGATTGGATACTACTCTGTGGAGATTCTGCCTTCCTCTGTACCCTCTGGATCTAGACTCCCTCTTAAAAGTTTGTAAACCAGTAGTTCCTTGCCTTTGTAACCTCCCATTTTGTGTAGCCAATGTCCATGTTGCACATCCCTGTCTACACAGTGTATCGAAGGGGTGGGAATGATCCTCACTGTAAAGATTTGTTCCCTCTTTTGAGCTATTAGATTCATAGGTGTAGGTCAAGTTCATCAAATTATATCAGATAATCCTTTTTTCATCTTCTTTCTTCTTCTAGTTGAATTCTGATCATCCAGCCATTGAATGCTGGTCCAAATGATCAATAACAGAATATCAGAAACAGACAATACACTGAAAGGGCAAAGAGAAGAATAGAAGAGATGGAAGGCAGAACCAGTGAGCTAGAAAACAAATCTCTCAATACCACTAAAATACAAGAACAGGCAGAAAAAAGGATACAAAAATATGAATATACCATTCACAAGGAGGAATAGATTTCCATGTAGAGAGGGATATCTGACTTTTAAACAACTACATTTTACACTAAACTCATGTAGCAGCTAATTCTCTTCAGACAACCATTGTTACCATTATTATCCATTATGTTTATATGGTTCCAGTGTCTTCTTGTGTCCAGCATTTTCTTTATATTGATACAGTTTAAGAAAACTTTTCATCAGTTTCTTTCTATTTAAATTTGATCATATATTATGACTTTGTTACAAAAAATATAATTAAAATATTTATTTCAAAGAAAATATATAGCCATTTGTATATTACCTTGTTAATAAGTGTGAGGTGCTAAAGTTTTACAGCAAAATCATGTCAAAAACCAATGTTATGATCAGATAAAGAAAAAAAAAAAAGCATCTAGCTTACTATCATGTCAAAAACTAATGCTATGGTCAAAATCACGTCAAAAACTAATGCTATGATCAGATAAAGAAAAGAAAAAGCATCTAGCTTTACTTATTTTTAAAGGTAGATATTCTAACACAAACATTTAATTTTACTTTGTTGAACAATGTTTTCAAATTTTGTCTTTTATTTTCAAATTCTAAGTAATATGGCACCAGAAATGTTGAGATTTATAGTCCATTGAATAACTGTTCAATTTTGATAATTTTCTATTTGATTCTTCAGTTATTTATTTAATTGGAAGTTTAGTTGATGATTGTTAAATATATTTTAATCAATGAATTATTATTGACATTGTAGAATGACTTTGAGACCAGAAGACAATTACATATGTACATATAACCATTCACTAAAATTTATATTATTTTAATACAATTACTTTCTATGCTCTGAACATCTTACTCTGTTCATTCCACTCACTCAAAACTTTGAGTTTGCCAAATATGGCATGAAGAGGCAGTGAGTAAGAGTTCAGACAGTAATCAGGGAGTGGTAATTTTGATCCAGGTCTAAGGTATACTAAATGTAAGGTAGGGATTGTCTAATGATGATGTAGGGAGGATGAATGCATGATATTTATTAGCAGCCTAGTATTACATCTCAATGTAAAGAAAACAAAAATCCTCACCACTGGACCAATAAAAAACATTCTTATCAATGAAGAAAAGATTGAAGTTGTCAAGGACTTCATTCTTCTTGCATGAACTATTAGCACTCACGGAAGCAGCCATCAAGAAATCAAATGATGTATTGCATTAAGCAAAACTGCAGCACAAGACCTTTTTAAAGTATTGAAGAGCAAAGATGTCAGCATGAGGAATAAGGTGCTCCTGACCCAAGCCATGGTATTTTCAATAACATCATATACATGCGAAAGCTGTACAGTGAATAAGGAAGACCATACAAGAATTGATGCTTTTGAGTTATGGTGTTGGAAGAGAATATTGAAAGTGCCATGGGCTGCCAAAAGAACCAATAGATCTGTTTTGGAAGAAGTGCAGCCAGAGTGCTCCTTGGAGGCCAAGATGGCCAAATTTTGTCTCTCATACTTCAGACATATTTTCAGGAGGGACCAGTAGCTGATAAAAGATATCATGTTTTGTAAGGTGGAGGGTCAGAGAAAAAGAGGAAGACCCCCAATGAGATGGATTGTCCAAGTGGCAGCATCGACGGACTCAAGCATGGCAACAGTAGTTATGTTCACCCAGGATCAGACAGTGTTTCGTTTTGCTATGCATAAGGTCGCTATAAGTCGGTACCAACTTAATGGCACATAACAACAACAATTGTCCTTACATGATACTTGTGTAATCCAAGTATTTAGTTTAAATATTGAATTGCATTGCAGTGACTCTATCAGTTTGTTTTCATCATAACTATGTCTGTATTTATTTGTCTTCTTAATTTATAATGGTTATCTTCATAAAGTAAGTTACGTCAATAGATTCTTCATACATATTTTAATTTCAAGGACTGAAAAGAAAAATAAATGTTGAGCTCTAATGAGCAAGAAGTTATTAAATAGTTTATTTCCAGTTATCCAGCAGTTGGATTTAATTTTGACACATACCACCAACTCTTTAGAACTGTCTATGAATTGGGATAAGAATACTTCTTGCATTTTATATTCTGAAGACAGATTTTCACAAATAAGCTTTATTTAAATTTTGTCATGATTATGTTCCCTCGTTTAGTAAACATGCTTGATAGGTCATCAGCAACGCACTTGACATTCTGTGATCCATTCTATTAGAAGAGATTATATGAAGTACTTAAGAATTAATCGACTCTGACTTTTAATTTTATGTGTTCTACAATGCATCAAAATATAGGATAAGTATATTTTTAAATTGTTGAATTCTACAATGTTATTTGTCTTTCATTTTATCCATTAATAATTCAACTTGAGTCATTTTTTTCTGAGCTACAGTGCTTTTTTTTTTTTTTTAACAAATCATTCCTTTATTAAAAATGAATATTTTGCCTTTTTTCATGTTTTAACTATGTAAGTTTTTTTTTTTTAATATATTGGTATTTTCATGATTTTTATTAAAGCTAAATGTTAGTCATCAGGAGTTTGAACACAGTTTTAAATCTGTACCAACAGTAATATAACAAGGCATTTAGGATTTTTTAATCAAACATTATACAGATTTAATCACACAAATGACTTAAATGTCTTGGATTTGTCTGGTAGCATAGTGGTTACAAGTCGGGTTTCTAATCTCAAGGTCAGCATTTCAACACTACCAGCTGTTCTGAGGGAGAAATATAAGGCTTTCTGCTCCCATAAAGATTACTGCCTCAGAACCCCTATGCAGGGCCACTATGAGTCAGAACTGACTCCACGGCATACACCACCTTCATATAGAATTTTATTGAAATTAAGGTGGCTAAGGAGCTCTGGTAGCGTAGTGGTTACGAATCGGGCTGCGAACCTTAAGGTCAGCGGTTCGAAACTACCAGATGCTCCGCGGGAGAAAGATGAGGCTTTCTACTCCCGTAAGGATTTACACCATCGGAAACCCTGTACAGGGTCGCTATGGGTCGGAACCGGCTCGACGGCACTCAACAACAACAACAACAAATACTTTGCATATGGAGTCCTGGTGTGGTGCTACAAGATAATCCACTGAACCAAAAGGAGGATGGTTCAAATCTACCAGCAGCTACTCAGAGATAACTTGATGTCACTTAACATCAACAACAACATATTTACATGAAATTTGGATTTCAGTCACTAACTGTTTTAATAAAAATATAATTGAATATGAAATTGCAATCCAACATCAATTTTTATTGCACTTTGCCAACAATAATTCTAACTGCACAAAGATGTAACAGCCACTTGATTATGTCAATTCAAGGTGAAATTATTTTTATTCCTAGTGCTTGAGGAAATAGTTAACAAAAGTATAAGGAGTTAGGTGATGGATGGCCTGGGAAAACTGAACAGCACAGCTTCTCTGGAGAAGATACCAAAAATAATTATCTTACAATTTTCATCAGCTGGGATAGTCTGATTCTAATTTGGTGGACACTTCCTCAAGATAATTATCTCCTAAAAAGTATAATTGCCTTTGTACCAAGTTTATTAAGTGTAATTGAATGTCTGAATATACTCTTGAGTAATGAGGACTTCCTATATTACTGTGATACTTCTAAGTATAACTGGGGGTGATGGGCATTCTTGATATGATAAGTATTTGTATGAACAAGTAATTAAACCAATGAACTAAGTTTAAGGCATTAACTGCAAAACTGAATTGAGTACTAATGTTTGCAAAGAAAACATCTGATTGATATGCATGCCATTTAACTCTCATTTCCATAAATGAGGTAGCAAGAGCAAAAGGCATAGTGTGCCCCATGCTTATGAACTCTGAGTCCATTATACTTAAAAGGAGTCCATGAAGAAGACAACAAAAAGCATTCATTACAGCAAATATACATGTTAATATGAATTAAAGGGTTTATGGTTAAATACAATAAAACAAAAAGGCTACTGCTATCAAGTTGACTCTAACTATTATACTTGTCAAGTGCCATACAATTGGTTCAGACTCATAGGGACCTTATGCATAGCAGAACAAAACACTGCCTGATTATATACCAGCCTCACAATTGTTGTGTTGAGCCTACTGATACTGCCTGTCCATGTCATTGGGAGCAATCCTTTTCTTCCTAACTCACAACTTTTCCAAGCATGATGTCCTTCTACAGGGTTTGATTCCTCCTGGAAACATGTTCAAAGAACAAGAGGTGAAGTCTTACCATCCTCACTTTTAAGGAGCATTCGGTCTGTACTTCTTCCAAGACAGACTTGTTTGCTCTTCTGACAGTCCATAGTACTTTCAATGTTCTTCACCAACATCATAATTCAGATGGTCTTTAATTCTTCTATGGTCTTCCTTTTTCATTGTCTAATTTTCACATATATATGTTATTGCTATAGTTAAGTATCTTCCAGTCAGTACAACTCAAAGCGACCTTGTGCACAACAGAATAAAACACTGCATGGACCTGCAACAACTTTTCAATCATTGCTACCCTTGAGCTCATTGCTGATGCCACTATTCTAATCTATCTCGTTGGGGCTGTTCCTCTTTTGTACTGACCCTCCACTTTACAAAGCATGTTGTCATTCTCTTGGGACTAGTCCCTCCTGATATGAGAGACAGATTCTAACCATCCTGGCTTCTAAGGAGCATTCTAGCTGTACTTCTTCCAACAGATTTGTTTGTTCTTTTAGCAGCTCATGTTACTTTTAATATTCACCCCATACATCATAACTCAAATGTATCAATTCTTCTACAGTCTTTTTAATTAATTTTTCAACTTTCACATATAAGGATACTGACAATACCATTTCTTGGATTACATGCACCTTAGTCCTCAGACAGACCTCTTTGCTCTTGAACACTTTAAAGAGGTGTGAGCAGAAGATTTGCCCAGTGCACTAAGTTGTTTGATTTCTTGACTGCTAATTCTTTGAGTGTTGATGGTCGATCCAAGAAAAATTAAGTTTTTGACAACTTCAATCTTTTCTCCTTTTATCTTCATGTGACTTATTGGTCCAGTTTTGAGGATTTTGTTTTGTTTTGTTTTGTTTTGTATTTTTAACATTGAGGGTCAACCTGTATCAAAGGCTGAGGTCTTTGAGCTTCATCAGTAAGAATTTCAAACTTTCTTCACTTTCAGCAAGCAAGGTTGTATCATCTGCATATCACAGATTGTTAATAAGCCTTCCTCCAATCTTGATGCCATGGTCTTCTTCATATGATCCAGCTTTTTGAATTATTTGCTATACCGATTGAATTGTTGTTTTTATTGTTGTTAAGTGCCATAGAGTTGTTTCTTATTCATAGCAACCCTGTGTAGGGTTTCTGAGGATCAACTGGTGAGTTTGAACTACCAGTCTTATGGTCCAGTGCACTGCCTTATGGTACAATGTATTATCCCACAGTGCCACACTAAATAAGTACGGTGAAAAAATAAAATCATGGCACACACTTTCACTAATTTTAAACCATTTAGTGTACCCTTATTCTGTTCCAAAAACTGTCTTT
>NW_006408576.1:8725292-8726774 GCF_000296735.1 Chrysochloris asiatica
ACAAGAGACCTATACCCACCTCCTTTCATTAGCCCTGACCACACAGATTGGATACTACTCAGTGGAGAGTCTACCTACCGTTGCACTGTCTGGATCTAGGCTCCCTCTTCAAAGCTTGTAAACCAGTTTGCCTTTGTAGTTCCCCGCCCCCATTTTGAGTAGCCAATGTCCAAGTTGCCAAACCCTGTCTACCCAGTGTATGGAGGGGGTGGGAATGATCCTCGCTGTAAAGATTTGTTCCCTATTTTGAGCTACTGAATCCATAGGTGTAGGTCAATTTCATCAACTTGTATCAGACTACTTTTTTTCCTCTTCTAGTTGAGTTCTGATAATCCAGTCATTGAAGCCAAGTCAAGTGTGTATTATCTGAAAGTGTGGGTGTTCTTATGCATATACCCACATTTCTTATCAGCTGGATGATTCATTCTCCATTCTAGTCCTCTGTGGCTACGTCACTGACTCTAGGCCCAAAAGTCCCCAGGTCTTGCCATATTGCTGGCCAACCAGGTCTCCACCCGGGTTCACAGGAATCTATTGGATGTTCAGGGCTTAGTTTGGTACTTCATTGCTGTTTTCCCCTCACTTTCTCTTATCGGAGAAGAATGTGGTCACGGATCAGAGTGAATGTCTGCTAGTGTATTCCCATTGAGTTTTAGTCTTAGAAGGGGTTTGCTCTGAGGGGACCCGACCACTTGCTTTGATGTCTCCTGGGCAAGCAACTTGCTTGTTCTTGTAGTAGTCAGTCAGACTGCCATTATTGTTTTGTATTTTTCCTGTCAGTCTTTCTTTCAAGAAGTATCTTCTGTTCTTCTAGTCACACCAGACTGGTCTGCTTGTCTGTCAAGTGGAAATTTCCCAACTCAGAGGATTCTGGATGGGGTTCAGGATTCCACCTATAGTCTTATGTAATGCAGAGACTCCACAGGAAGCCACCTTCACTAGCACATTGTAGCCCCATTTTAGGTATTCCAATCAATTATAGGCAGAAGATGGACTTACAAGCTTTCTGTGGTAATATTTCTGGGTAGTCCTTTCTCTCCACCTCAAGTATCTATTTTATTATGGTGTGCCAGGGAAACCAAAATTCAAAAGACAACGAAGCATCTTAACACTAATTCCCACCTTTTGCCAATCCCAGAGCCCTGATGTTCCAAAGTTATATATACATCATTATTTACCTCTGTCCCACTTAGCTCATAAAACTACCTAATAAGGAGCTCTGGTAGCATAGTGGTTACGAAATCGGGCTGCGAACCACAAGGTCAGCAGTTCGAAACTACCAGCTGTTCTGTGGGAGAAAGATGAGTCTTTCTGCTCCAGTAAATATTTACAGCCTCAGAAACCCTGTACGGGGTCACTATGAGTTAGAACTGACACCACAGCACATAACAACAACAACAATTGTTTCCCATCCGCCTTGTTCTTCCATTCTCCTCTGTCTTCTTGTGTATTGCTCCCTCCATAGTATCCAAACAATCCTGT
>NW_006408576.1:8740322-8740880 GCF_000296735.1 Chrysochloris asiatica
AGTTGCTGTCTCTTCTTGGGTAATATATGGAGAGAAAGAGTCCCCCAAAGATAAAAGGGGGAGCATAAAACAGGAAAAGAGCAACAACAAAAAAAACCCACCAAAACAACAACAAAATTAGATTGGATACTCTAGTCTATAATCACAGAAAGGGGAGAGGAGGGAGAGTTAAAAAAAAAATAAATAAATAAATCTGTAGTCTAATATGAGCATGACTTTAATGTCCTCTTTAAGCTTCTTGCCTTCAAGGCTGTCTGATAAATGTCAAGATGCCACTGTTTGTTGTTATGCTATACCTCAAGATTTAATTTAATTTTCAGCCTGTTTTTTTTTTTAAATCCTCTTTCCTTCTTCACATCCCCCTTTTTTTTTTTTTTTTTTCTTTTGGCCTTTTTCCTATTAAAAAACAGTTCAGGGCCTGCTCTTGGGCTGAGAGTATCTGTGCCCATATGTGGCAGAAGAGCCCACTAGTGGTGAGGGTGGGGAGTTGTCCACTCACTCAGGCACCCCCTCTAGTCAGCAGAATGGAGATGCACAAACAGTGGGTGGCCAATCAAC
>NW_006408576.1:8741990-8743595 GCF_000296735.1 Chrysochloris asiatica
CTCTTGAACACTTTTTTAAAGTTTTTTTTGCATCAGATTGCACTTAATTTGTTATGTATTTTTATTTGACTTTTTGATTTCTTGACTCCTGCTTCTATGAGAATTAATTGTTGATCCAAGCAAAATGAAGACTTCAACAACTTCTATGTTTTCTCTGTTTATCATGATGCTATTTACTGGCCTAGTTATTAGGATGTTTATTTTTTTTTTACATTGAGGTGCAATCAATACTGAAGACTATAACTTTGATTTTCATTAGTAAGTGTTTATTGGATGATTTGCTCAGGAAACAGATTGAATACATATAGTGAAAGGATAAAACCCTTACACTCATCTTTCCTGATTTTAAACCATTCAGTTATCCCCTTGTTCTATTTACATGGCTGCATATCAGTCTATGCACATGATCCTCATGAGCACAATTAAGTGTCAAGGAATTCCTATTCTTCCCAATATTATCCAAAATTGTTAAGCTCCACTCAGTTGAGTGCTTTTTCATAGTCAATAAAACACGAGTTAACTGTTTTTCTGGTAGTCTCAGCTTTCAGTCAAGATCCATTGGATGACAACAGTCATTTCCGTTGTCCTCTTCTGCATTCATCATGAATTTCTGACAGTTTCTTGTCCATGTACTGCTACAACTGTTTTTGAATTCTCTTCAGCATAATTTTATTTGTATGTGATATTTATGATATTGGTGGATGATTTCTGTATCTGTTTGTTCACCTTTCTTAAGAATGGGCTCAAATAGTCCAAGCAATTGGTTGGACAAGTAGCTGTCTTCCAAATTTCTTGGCAAAAAATTAGTGAACGCCTCCAGGACTTCATCAGTTTGTTAAAACATTTCCATTTGTATTTTGTCAATTCCTGGGGCCTAGTTTTTTGCCATTGTCTTCAGTGAAGCTGAAGTATCTTCCTTCAGTGCCATTGGTTGTTAAGTGTATGCTATCCTTTGAAATACTTGCAGGTCAATACTTTTTAATACCATTCCTTCCATCTTCTTTTAATGCTTCCTACATTATTCAATATATTGCCCACAGATTCCATATATTTAGGATTTTTTTTTTTCCCAGTTCTTTCAGCTTGAGAAATGCTGAGTCTGTGCTTCCATTTTTGGCTTACATTTCATTATAATATGTGACATTGTCTTCTTGAACTGCCCTTTGAAATTTTCTGTTTAACGGTCTTAATTCTTCATTTCATCCATATGCTTTAGCTTCTCTAAACTCAACAACACTTTCCAGAGTTACTTCTTTATGTCATTCTCACAACTCTACTGTTCTGCAATCATTAATATCTAATGCATCCATGATTTTCTTGAGATAGTTTTTAAAATCAGGTGGGATATTTAAAATTTTTATTTTTATTCTTATGGACGTGTAATTTTCTTCCACCAATCTTTTTTAAGGTTTTTATTGTGGATTGACTGAAAGTTTACAGGGCATATCATCAGTTTTATATTCAACAAATCATATACCTTGTTTTATTATGTTGATTATAATCCCCTCCATGTACCATCAGTTAACAGTATTTCTCTCTACCCACTTTAGCTTTTTAAAAAACAAAAAACAAACAAAACACTCAGGCATATATAATAATTTACAT
>NW_006408576.1:8744146-8745490 GCF_000296735.1 Chrysochloris asiatica
GAATCTTATCCCCATCTCTTTTCACCAGACCCATCTAGACAAGATGACAGTTATTCAGTGGGGACACTTTCTTTCCCCCCATACTCTTAAAATAAACTCCCACTTGAAACCTTGTAAGCCAGTCACTTCGTGCCTTTATTGCCCCCTCATTTTAGGTACCAGTGTTTAAGTTGTCCATCCCGATCTACCCTGTGTACAGATTTGAAGATTGATATTTGATTTGAAGACTCTTTCCCTCTCTGTTGGTATTTAGAGTAACTACCACTCTGAGTATAGGTCAGGTTCATCATGAAGCTATATTTTCTGTCACTGTAGCTGTTACAGTCTGCTTGTCCTTTCTAGTGGGGATGTCTCATCTCATAAGGTTCTAGATAGGACTCAGGATTCCACCTAAGGTCTTATGCTCTGTAAAGGCTTTGCACGAGGCCTATTTTACTGGGCAAGTTGTAGAACCCTTTTTAGGTATTCCAATCAGTTATAGGCTGAAGGCGGGCTTACAAGTTTTCTCTAATCATGTTTCCCAACATTCATTTCTAATCCACTCAAGTGTCTATTTTACAATAGTAGGCAAGGGAAACTAATATTCATTAGGCAGTCAAGGATTTTAGTATTATTTACCCTCTTCAAGCTATACCTAGATCCCTGTATCCTAGAGCCCTGTTGTTCCAAGGTTGAGTATGAATCACTATTTACTTCTGTCCCACTAGGCCATGTAAACTTGTCTCAGTGTTCCCCTATCTATTTTGTTCTTCTGCCTCCTCCCCACTTCTTGTATTGCCCTCCCCAACACCCAAAGTAAACCCCCCACCCCAACCCCATTGTGGTTACCTCATATTCCATTAGTTCTTCCCTTCATTTATGACAGTCTATTTTATCCAGTAATCTACCTGACCTTCCCACCACCTGAATCTCTGTTCTTCTGTGTTTACCTTCTTTCACATTGTAATTGTTTTGATCATAAGACTGACCTCCCAGATCCTCTGTTCTTATAATTTTATTCTGTTCTTGACTCTTCCATTTGTCGACTGAGTTCAGGTTGATGCTGCCACGTACATCATTCTGTAGTTGTTGTCCTTGTTGGTTCTCAGTTCACAGAACATCCTTTAGCATGTTTTTCATTGCAGGGTTGGGTTTGGCAAAAATCCCTTAGCATCTGTTTATCCTGGAATGTTTGATTACACCATCGTATTTAATTGGCAGCTTTACTGGGTAGAGGATTGTTGGGTGGCAGTTTTTTTCTTTCAGGGTTTTATATATGTCCCTCCATTGCCTTCTTGCCTGCATGGTTTCTGTTGAGAAATCCGAGCTTAATCTGATTTGCTTGCCTTTGTATGTTATATTTCT
>NW_006408576.1:8746256-8769254 GCF_000296735.1 Chrysochloris asiatica
TGCCTCCAGGTAGATGTGATCAGGAAATGGGCTTCCCTTTTCACTCTTCTTCTTGAGAAATTTCAAGATGCCACTGTTGGTCATTTTGACATAACTTAGGATTTAATTTCTGGCCTATTTCCTTTTTTGTCTGCTTGTCCTGCTCCACAATCCCTGTTCAGGCCTTTTTTTCTAGTTATAAACAGTTCAGGGCTGGCTGTGGCTGTTTGGTTTTAATTAGAAACTGTCTCTTTAAATTTCGAGGAGATCTGTGCGCATGCATAGTAGAACCCTCCAAGGGTGGGGCTGGTGTGTCCACTAGCTCAGGTGCCCGTATAGTCACAAGAATGGAGGTGCACAGACAGCAAGGGACCAATGAACAGATATCAAAAGAATGTCCACACCTTTATCTCCGTGGTTCTGCCAGGTATCTGCAGCCGCTCGGATCCTTCCTCCGCTTGGTCTCACCCAAGATGGTGGCTCCTGGAGCAGCTGAGCATCCCGAACCAGAAAGCAATGGATTTCTTGCTTCTGCCACAAATTCCCCAGCTGCAAGCCTTCCAACCTTCTGAATATTCCTTTATATGTGGTTCAGAGTTCTGGGACCATTACCTGAGCCTGCTTGGTCAGATGTTTTTTCTTGTTGCTGATGGAACTCCTTACTACACTTCCACCTGATCCACCATCTTATTTGTTCTCCTGTCTTCAACCAATATTGATCTTCCATTCTTTAATATATAATTCATTTTCTTGGACTGTTTGTTCAGCACACAGATTGAATAAATTTGATGGAATAATACAAACCTGGCATACACCCTTCCTGATTTTAAACCATTCAGTGTCCCCTTGTTCTATAAGAATGACAGCCTTGTTGAGCACAATTACTGTTTTGGAATACACATTCTTCACAAAGGTATCCATAGCTTGCTATGATCTACACAGTCTAAAGCATTTTCATAGTCAATAAAGCACAGGTATACATATTTCTACTCTTCTGTGCATTTAAGCCAAATCCTTTAGACATCTACAATGAATTACCTTGTATAATGTCCTCACCTAAATCTGGCTTGAACTGCTGTTAGTTCCCTGTCAATGTCTTGTTACAGTCATTCTTGAATTATGTTTAGTAAAAATTTACTTCCATGTGCTATTAATGAGATTTTCTGATTATTTTTGCATACTATTGGGCCACCTGTCTTAGGAATGGGCACATATGTGGATCTTTTCCAATCAGTTGATAACTGTCTTCTATATTTCTTTGCATGAGCAAGTTACTTTTTCCTGTGTTGCATCAGTGTGTTCAAAGATTTCAAATGGTATTCCATTAATTCCCAGAGTGTTCTTTGACAGTACCTTTAGTGTACCTTGGACTTCTTCCTTCGATACTGGTGGCCCTTAATCATATCTTTCAGCTTCAGATGGTTGAGCATCAACCATTTCTTTTTGGTATTGTGACTCTGTGTATTCTTTCCATCTCTTTTAATGCTTTCTGCATCATTCAATATTTTGTCCATCATGTTGTTGTTGTTGTTAAGTACTGCCAAGTCAGTTTCAACTCATAGCAACCCTGTAAAGGGATTCTAAGGAGTGGCATGAGCTTGAACCACCGGACTTGCAGTTCAAACCGACTTTGTGTCCTTCAATGTTGCAGTGAAGGCTTTAATTTATTCCTCAGTTCTTTCAGCTTGAGAAATGCTGAGCGTGTTTTCCCTTTGTGTTTTTTAACTCCAGTGCTTGCACGTTTCATTATAATACTTGGCTTTGTCTTCTTGAGATGCCCTTTGAAATTTTCTGTTTGGCAGTTTTAGCCTCCTCTTTTCTTCTATTTGTTTTAGAATCTCTCCAATGGAAAGCAAGTTTCAGAGTCTCTTGTGGCATCCATTTTGGTCATTTCCTTTTTCCTTGTCTTCTTAAAGATCTTTTGCTTTCTTCCTGTATGATGTTCTTGATGTCATCCCATAACTCTTTTATTCTTTAATCATTAGTGTATAATGCATCAAATCTGTTCTTGAGATGATCTCTAAATTCAGATGGGATATGTTTAAGGTCATATTTTGGATCTTGTGGACTTGTTTAAATTTTGTTCAGCTTCAGCTCAAATTTGCATATGATAAATTGATTGTTGTTCTACAGTCAGCCTCGGGCCTTGTTTGTTTGTTTATTTTTCCTTTAAAAAGAAAAAGAGAATCCTGGTGTGGCTCTGAGGGTTAATGTACTGGACTGCAAAGCCATTTTTCTTTTTAAAATGTTTTATTATGTGATAGTTTACAAGGGAGAACATTAGCTTTACATTCATCCTATCATATTTCCTTTCATTGCCATGGTTACAATCCCCTTAATGTATCATCAAACAACCAAAGGGTATACCACGCAAGCCTGCCCCTCTGTCGTCAGCACCCAGTCCCTCTCCCTCTCTGGGTCTAGAGTCCCCAGCCACTCCATCTCTCCAAGTCATCATCTCTGCCTCCATCTCTGGTGTCACTGTTTCTCTGGGTAGGGTCCTGCATTCTGCTCTTCTCCCTTGATGGTCCCAGAGACTTCCGCTCCTGGACTGCAAAGTCAACTACTCTCCTTCTTTTGCTTCAAAACCTTGACCTTTATATTTCTAACCCTCACAGTCCGTCCTGGTAGTAATTATTCACTGCTGTAACACAAGAGTCCTATCCCCATCTTTTTTCATCACCCCTGCCCAGACAGATTGGATACTACTTAGTAGAGATACTATGTTTCTCCACACCCTCTGAATCTAGGCTCCTTCTTGAAAAAATGTAAGCCAGTCACTTCTTGCCTTTGTAGCCCCACCATTTTGGGTAGCCAATGTCCAATTTGCCCTGTCCACCCTGTGCATCAAGGGGGTGGGAATGATCCTGGCTGTAAAATTTGTTCCCTATTTTGAGCTACTACATCCATAGGTGTAGGTCAAGTTCATCAAATTGTATCAGATTACTCTTTTTTTTTCCCTCTTCTTTCTTCTTCTAGTTGAATTTGGGTCATCCAAACAGGTCAAGAGGGTATTATGTATATATGCCCTGACTTCTCATAAGCTGGATGCTTCACTCTCCACTCTAGTCCTCTGTGCCCAGGAGTCCCCAGGTCTTGCCATACTTCTGGCTTACCAGGTCTCCATTAGAATTTACAGAAGTCTACTGAACGTGGTAGGGTTTAGCTTGCTGCTTCATTGCCATTTTTCCCTCACTTCCTCTTATCAGTACCCAGTGTGGTCACCAGTCAGACCATATGTCTGCTTGTGTATTCCCTTTGAGTCTTAGGCTTGGAAGGGTGTTTGCCCTGAGGGGACCCAACCACTTGCCTTGGTGTTTCCTGGGTGAGCCATTTGCTTGTACTTGTGGTAGTCAGTCGGACTGCTATTATTGTTTTGTATTTTCCCTGTTGGTCTTTCTTTCAAGAAGTATCTTCTGTTCTTCTAACCACTCCAGGCTGGTCTGCTTGTCCTTTCAAGTAGAAATTTCCCACCTCAGAATATTTGGGATGGGGTTCCAGGATTCTGCCTACAGTCTTACGCAGTGCAGAGGCTCCGCAGGAGGCCTCCTTCACTGGGCACATTGTAGCCCCATTTTAGTTATCCCAATTAGTTACAGGCACAAGACAGACAAGCTTTCTATAGTGATATTTCTCACTATTCCTTTCTCTCCACCTCGTGTCTACTTTATAATGGCATGCCAGGGAAACCAAGATTCAAAAGAGAGCCAAGCATATTAACATTTTTTTCACCCTTTTGCCCATTCCAACCATGGGTCAATTCCTGTATCCCAGAGCCCTGTTGTTCCAAGGTTGTGCATACATCATTATTTACCTCTGTCCCACTTAGCCCATGCAAACCTGTCTAACTGTTCTCCCATCCACCTTGTTCTTCCATTCTAGCCTTGTTTTGAATGATGAGATTGAGTTTATCTATGATTTCTTCCCACAGATGTAGGCAGTTTGATTTCTTTTTTTTCCCATCTAGTGAAATTTTGGTGTATTGTTATTGTTAAGTGCTATTGAGTTGGTTCGGACTCATAGATATATGTATAGGGTTTCCTGGGAGGTTCTGGTGTGTTTGAACTGCTGAGCTTGTGCTTGGCAGTCCACTGCTAATTCTACAGTGCCACAACAGAAGTACCACTATATATAGTCATCTTTTATGTTGTATAAAGAAGGTATTTGCAATAAGTCATTGGTCTTACATAATTCTATCATGTGATCTCCACATCCATTGTATCATCAAAGTCATATTTTCCAGCTACTGACCCTTCCTCCATATTCCCAACCTTTGCATTCTAATCACCAATAATTTTCAATACGTCTTTATGGTATATGTTAAATATTTCAGACAGACTGAATTGGTAGAATTCGTCAATTTCATTATCACTGGCTTAGTGGTTGGTGCATTAATTTGAATAATAGAGGTATTTACCAATATTTTGTAGGTATATGGATATTATCCTATCACAGACAGCATTATACTTCAAAGTAGTCTTGAAGTATTGCTCTTGATGAAGAAACATGATCACATTACTCTTTAATTTATCATTCCCAGCATAGTAAACCATTTGAGTTTCAGATTCAAAATAGCCCATACCAGTCCATTTCAGTTCACTAATGCCTAGAATATTAATGTTTATGTGTTCTACTTCACTTTTGACAACTTTCAATTTTCCTAGATGCTAACTTCGTACATTCCATGTTCCAATTACTAGTAGATGTTTTTCAGTTGTTTCTCTTCATTTTGAGTTGTGCCCCATCAGCAAATGAAAGTCCAGAAAGCTTTACTCTGTCCTCTTCATCTTAGGTAAACTTTCTTTGAGGAGGCAGTTCTTACCTAGTCATATTTTGATGGGCTTCCAACTTGATGGGCTCATATTTTGGCACTGTATCTTATAATACTTTGGTGGTGTTCATAATGTTTTAGTATTTAATATTATGATGTTATCTAACAGAGTTCACTGCTTTTTGTAAGGTTTTTAGTGGTTAAACATTTGGAAGTAGTCAGTCTCTCCTTTTTGCTGATGGATGCAATGTTATTTCTCTTCAAATTTTCATTCCCACCATAGTAAACCACATGACAGTCCATTTAAAATGGTCAATAATAGTCAATTACAGCTAATAAATTCATAGGATATTTATATTTATATGTTCCTTTTAATTTTGATGGTTTCTAATTTTCCTATATTCCTATTTCTTACATTCCACATTCTAGATTTTTTATGTCTTTTTCTCATTTTTAGTTGTGCCCCATTGCAAATGAAGATTTCAAAAACCTTTGCTCCATTTAAATCATTAAGGTCAACTCTAATGAGAGTAAGCAGGTCTTCAATATTCGTATTTTGAGTGTCTTTTAACTGATGAGTTCATCTTCAGGCACTATATAAGACAACATTCTGCTGCTGTTCATAAGGTTTTCATTAACTAACTTCTCACATTGTTCCCTCTTTCCTTCTCCCTATTCTATCTTAGTCTGGAAGCTATACTGAAATCAGTCCACTGTGGGTGACACTTCTTGCACTTAAACTTCCATTGGTATAACTTAGGGCATCAAAGCAACACATAAGCTACTACAGTATTAAAAACAATCAGATGAGTGGTAGATTGCAACTATTGTTGTTTCTGTTGTTATGTGCCATCGAGTCTGTTCTGACCCATAACACCCCTGTATAGGATTTTTGAGGAGCAGCTGGTGAGCTTGAACCACCAACCTTGCAGTATAAATGGCTTTGCAGTCTGGCTCATTAACCCACAGTGTCACACCGATGACCTTATATAGGGTTTCTGAGGCTATAAATCTTTACATGAGAAGAAAGACCCATCTATCTCCAGCAGAATAGCTGTTGGTTTTAAATTGCTGATCTTGTGGTTATCAGTCCAATGTTTATCCCACAATGCCACTAGGGCTCATTAATGAGGTAGAAGGACAGTAAATTATTTAACTTTATGCACTATGGCAAATACTAAAATGAGTATACACAAAACACTGTGAAACACAAAATAAAAGAAATGCTTCATTCTGTCCTCTAATGTTAGTATTCCCAGAGAAAGCAACAAGTAACTTGAAATAAGAATTAGCATTATTTTGGAAAGAATGAGAAAGTTATATGTGTGTATTCCTGAGCTGGGCTGAGTTGCTATAGAGAGTGAAAAGTGAATTTGAGATTAAGGGAACATCCCCTAAGGAATATATACAACATTAAACATAAAGTCATTAAGCTACAATATTACAAGTTGTTATTATTAGGACATTTAAAGGTGTCATAGTGCTATGTAATAGGGAGTCAGTTTTTATAGTGTAGATACTAAACTGGTACATCTTTCCTCTAAAGTGACTTTAAAAATCCCTCCCATCATGAAGCACTAAGAAAATAAAGTCACCAATGACTCCACAGAGAAAGAAGAAACACAAAATTTGGTTGTTCTTAGATTCAAGAAACAACACAGCAGCATTGCCAATCATAAGCAGAAGCAAACAATAAAGGCTATTTATAGTTGTTTGAGTCAATTCTACTCATAGTGACCTTTGAGTCAATTCTACTCATAGCGACCCTGTATAGGGTTTCCTATGAGCAATTGGTGCATTTGACCTTGTAGCTCCAACTGACCTTGCAGTCCAGCGCATCATCCTGCAGTGCAACACTAGAACTATTTAAACACTATTAAATTACTAAAGTTTTAAATTTAAAAAGTTAACTTTTTGATCATAAAATATATACACTTTAGGACACTATGTCATTTTGTGAACACTAAATCCAGTAGTTTCATAGCATCATAAGATCCTGAGAATTAAATACAAATCGACTAATACAAAGACAATTCCATTAACCATATTATTGTGGTTTTGTGTTGTTTATTTTTTTCTGACTCATTAGGTATGCATTATCATAGTTCCTTAGGTGGAACATCAAGAGGTGGATACCAAACCTCACTGCTTATCCTTTATTACTGGTGTATATAATGAGTAGAGAATCCTAGTCTAACACTGTAGGATGAACACTGGACTGCTAATCACAAAGTTGGTGGTTCAAATATACCAGTTGCTCCTTGGAAATCCTACTTGGTTTGTTATAAGTCACAACAGACTAAATAGCACTTAACAACAATAAAGAGAAGAAACCTCTGATATAAAAATTCATCTTTACTATGGAACTGTGTTTAAGAATCCACCACTCCTCTGTCTGTTTGTCATTCTGTGGTGGCTTGTGAGTTGCTGTGATTCTGGAAGCTATGCCACAAGTATTTTAAATACCAGCAGGGTCACCCATTGTGGACAGGTTTCAGATGAGCTTCCAGACAAAGACAGATTAGGAAGAAAGAGTGACAAACTACTTCCAAATATTTAGTCACTGAAAACCTTAAGAATAGCAGAGAAACAGTGTCAGATATAGTGCCAGCAAATGAGCCCCTCAGGTTGTAAGGCACTCAAAATGCGACTGGGGAAGAGCTGCCGCCTCCAAGTAGACTTGACCATGATGACGGGAATGGAGTAAAGTCCTTGGGAATAAAGCCTGCAGGACCTTCATTTGCTGATGGGGTACAACTCAAAATGAAGAGAAACATCTGTAAATATCCAATAATAATTGGAACATGAAATGAACAAAGTATGAACCTAGGAAAATTAGAAATTGTCAAAAATGAAATGCAATGCATAAACATCGATATTTTAGGCATTATTGAGCTGAAATGGACTGGTATTGGCCATTTTGAATCTGAAAACTATATGGTTTACTTTGCTGGGAATGCAACAAAATGGTGTTGCATTCATTGTCAAAAAGAACATACCCAGATTATTCATAAGGTACAATGCTGTCTGTAATAGGATAATATCCATGCACCTACAGGGAAGACCAGTTAATATCACTATTATTCAAATTTACTCATCAACCACTAAAGCCAGTGAGGATAAAAAAGAATTCTATCAACTTCTTCAATCTTAAATTGATCAAACATGCAATCAAGATATATTGATAATACTGGTGATTGGGATGCAAAGTTGGGAGCAAAGAGGAGGGATCAGTATTTGGAAATTATGGCCTTGGTGTTAGAAATGATGCTGGAGAACACATGATAGAATTCTGCAAAATCAATGCTTTGTTAATTTCAAATATCTTCTTTAGACAGCATAAGAGACAATTATTACACATGTACCACACTAGATGGAATACACAGAAATAAAATTGACTACATCTGTGGAAAGAGATCATGGAAAAACTCCATATCATCAGTCAAAACAAGGCCAGAGGCACATTGTAGAATAGACCATTAATTGCTCATATGCAGATTCAAACTGAAGCTGACAAAATCTCTTTTAGTTTTACTTTTTTGTTAACAGTTTTTGGAGAATAAATGGGCTGAGTAATAAGGAGCTCTCATAGCGTAGGGGTTATGAGTCGGGCTGCCAACCTCAAGGTCAGCAGTTCAAAACTACCAGCAGTTCTGCAGGAGAAAGATGAGGCGTTCTGCTCCCATAAAGACTTGCAGCCTCAGAAACCCTGTGTAGGGACACTATGAGTCAGAACCAACTCCAAGGAACTTAACAACAAAAACAGTAAATAGTGAAAATTAAGACTATAATTATCAGCAGCTGTGTGACTAAGAAGAAAAGCCAGTTTGATTCAACTCAGGCAAACATAATCACTCCATTGTCCCTTACTATTTACTGAACAAGTCTCAGAGTTTTGCGGGAGCACACTGTGAGGTTGAATGGAAAAGAAGCCTCAAAGTATTTCATGCAGAACCGATAAGAAAGAACATCACATGGTTAGGGGTCATCTGGATTATACTTGCAAGCTAAACCATGATTCATTCTCCTTTCAGAGGGAAGACTTGCTGGCCTTATGTAAATCTTCACATCTTTTCAAGATCCTATCTATAAGGTACAAATTATTATTACACATTGATAATTAAATTGAATAGATAAAAGTTAGTGTGACCCAACCAGATGAGCAAAGGGCCTTATGAAATTCTGATTCTGTGTAAAAAATGCTCCAGTTCCAAAGAAAAATGCTGATTATTTACATATTCAAAACTCGTTTAGGTTCCCTCTTTCTTTAAAAGTCTGTTCCTACATGTGGTTTTACTGTGTTTATTTTACTTTATTTTTATTTTTTTGATATTTGAAATTACTTTATTTTTGAGAATATTATTCACGTCATTAAACTTTTAGGGACAAACTGTGTCATCAGTTAGAACTAAGAACCATTGTATTACCAATTTCTGATTTTGAATTTTAAAGTTGTGATAGAATCTTTGATTTATCCTACATAAAAGTCTTTTTAGATCTCTTCACAATAACATTTATGAAACAAGCACTTTATTGAGAAACATTAAATTCTTGTAACATACTTAGGTAAATGTCCTCTTCAGGCATACTTGTGTTTGTTTTCTTTAACTTTTAGAAAAATTCTTTTATCTCTGCTTTTCTTTAGCTCCACTGATTTAAAAAACAAAACAAGAAAACTAAGCAAATTGATGATAAAGGTCATTAAAGTTGCATTTAAGTTAAATGAAATATATTTTTAAAATAACTGAAAACCCCTAGACTGCAATCTCAGCTGGTTCTCTTTATAGAAGAGCTCCATCACTATGCCTATAAAATGCATTTGTTCTAAAGTGTTTGGTGAGATTCCTATTTCAGAACAAAACTTAATGGCAATCCAATGGGTAAGAATGGAGGTATAAATGCTAAAATTATTTTATAATGACTATATTAATTATTTTTCTTTTTGAAATCAATATGAAAATTAGAATTGAGGAAAAATATGTTTGTCTGCTTCTGTGAACATTAGGATACAATTCTGCAGAAAATGTTCACTTTGCTCTGAGACATTCAATGACTATAGTTCAATACTGATGGATCTTGAAGCTTTATTACTTAGGATATGCTAAAGCATTTTTCAAAAAACATTATTAGCAGCAAAACTGTGAAGGAGGTCAAAATAACTAGGTACTTCACATAAGGAGAGGCAGACCTGACTCCGTTTTATTTATACCTTTGTACTGCTTATTCTGATAAGGAATCCCTGGTAGCATAGTGGGTTATGCTTGGGCTACTAACTGCAAGGTCAGCAGTTCTAATCCATGTCACTCTTCAGGAGAAGGATGAGGCTTTCTGCTTCTCTAAAGATTTACAGCCTCCGAAATCCTCAACAGCTTCACTCTGAGTAGAATGAACTCTAGGTCACACAAGAGCAGCATCAGCATATTGTGAGCTAGCCAGCATACCTCAAGAAGCCTGCAGGAATCCTCTCTCCTCCCCCTTCTCACCTAGTGATCCAAAAAAGAAACATTCATGCAGACTAGTCCTCGAAGTCTCCATAGAATAAAATGTTAATTATTTCAAACAAATTAGCAAAACAATGTTTAAGAGGTCTTGCCTTATCTTGTTTCTGATAAAAGCATGATTTTGTAAATGTCAACTAATCAGGGATTTTGTTTGTGTGTGCTTATAACTTCCTGTTGTTATTGTTATGTGCTGTGGAGTAGGTTCCAACTCACAGCGACCCTGTACAGGGTTTCTGAGGCTGTAAATCTTTACGTGGGAGCAGAAATCCTCATCTTTCTCCCCTGGAACAGCTAGTAGTTTCGAACTGCTGACCCTGAGGTTAGCAGCCCAAATCGTAACCATTACACTACCAGAGCTCCTAGGTCCTCTGTATTTAAGCTTTCTGAAAATTTCCTTTTCAGTACTATGATGAATAGATTTAGTTCCTTCAGTAAACTTTTTATTTTAACAGCTGTTCTAGTTTGCTCTTTGATAAAAGAAAACTGGAAATCCTGGTGTGGCACTGTGGGCTAATGAATTGGACTGCAAAGTTGTTTGAACTACAAAGTCAGTGGTTCAAGCTCACCAGCTGCTCCTTGGAAACCCTATACAAGGTCGCTATGGGTCGGAATCGACTCAACAACAACAACAACAAAAGAAAACTGACAAAAATGAAACTAAAGTAAATTTGAGTGGCGTTTAGGTAATAATGTTGGTTAAAGAGATAGTTATATGAATATATACACATAATGCTGTTTTTATAAATGTACCACACTAATAATTGTTACTTAAATATTTCAAGTATATACTGAAGAATAATGTATCCTGATTACTTTTGAAGTCCATTAGGGTAATAGCTACACAAATACATTTGAGAGCTAATTTTCTTATGTTGTAGCTGTTTTTAATACCAAAATCAAGACAAATCAAAGAGAATGGGGGAAATAAAGGAGAAGTTAGGTAAAAGAGCTAGTGGAAAATTTTGCACATCTTTGAGAAAACATTTTAACTCAGTTTTTGTTTATTTGATTGATTGATTGATTGCTATGTAGCCATTATCTTTTGATATATCATCAGGAAAAAAATTCATTTCTAATACTGTATTTTAATCAGAGACAAATTTAATTTTTTAAAATTTAAGTTGTGCTGGTGTGGTTCTGTAGGATAAGCACTGGATTGCTAACCCCAAATTCAGAATTAAAACCCACCTTCTGCTCCTTGGAACCATATACAGTGTCGCTGTGAGTCAGCCATGACTCTAGGAGACTTCAACAAGATTAGAATATTAGACGGTCTTGTGCAATAAGACATTATTCTAAAAATATTAAGTTTTTCAATCTAAGGCATATAACTTGGTATGCATCACCATATTTTACTAGTTTAAAAAAAAAAAGCTCTATGTAAGATGCCCTGGTAGCAAAGTGGTCATGCATTAGGCTGCTAACCTCATGGTTAGCAGTTAGAATCTACCAGCTGCTCAGTGAGAGAAAGATGAGATTCAGAAACCCTGTGGTGGTGGTCATGCTATACAGGTGATGTGCTGGTGATAACTCATAGTGAGCCTGTATCGTTTCTGAGGCTATAAATCTTTATGGGAGCTGAAAGCTTCCACTTTTCTGTGCAGAGCAGCTGGTAGCTTTGGACTGCTGACATTGGGGTTAACAGTCTGACTCATAATTCACTACATGACCAGAGCTCCTTCAGAAACCCTATAAAGGGCTGCTAGGAGTCAGAACCAACTTGCTGGTACACCACCATCACAAAAAATTCATTTGAAAAACAAAACAAAAAGAGTATTGTGGTGTGTAAGATTGTTGCTCTTGTAGTTGTTGTTAAGCGCCTTCTAGTGAATTCCCACATAGGGTTACTGAGAAGTGGCTAGTAGCTTTGAATAGCCTACCTTGTAATTAGCACTCAAAGTGCCACACCAGGACTCCTGCACCAGATTAACTTTTCTTGAAGTCAAATATATTATGGAATTGTGGTCTGTGCTGTCATATTAAGTAAACATTCTTATTATTTATTTTATATATATATATATTTGCTGTTGTTGTTGTTGTGTGCCGTGGAGTCGGTTCCGACTCATAGCGACCCTGCATAGGGTTTCTGAGGCTGTAAATCTTTACGGGAGCAGACTGCCTCATCTTTCTCCCGCAGAACAGCTGGTAGTTTTGAACTGCTGGCCTTGTGGTTCGCAGCCCGATTCGTAACCACTACGCTACCAGAGTATATATAAAATCTCCCAGTATAGGATCCAAACAAATCAAGACCATTATGACAAATTAAATAGGCAACAACACAATCAAACTTCAGTAGAGCTTTAGAGGAGGTGCCTTAAAAAAGGATAAGTAATTCAATTTCAAAACAATCTGCTTTAGAGAATGGGAAAAACTAATAAATGATGAAAGATCAAAATTTTTTTGAAAAGTCACTTTCAATTTTCAAGATTTTGTTATCTTGTACCCGTATCTAGATGGCTGTTTGTGCCAATTAGTCAAGTTTTGTTGTTAACTTAATCCTAAAGGATATGGTGGATAATTTCAATTTTCATTAAATGCACATCCCCATGAGAGATAAAAACTTGCAAAACATGTTTTACTGTATATGTTGTGACACAATTTCCTCTTACAAAGTAAAAGAAAAAAAAAAAAGAAGAAGAAGAAAAACACTAGAAAAAGAAAACACTGAATCAACCAGTTTCAGAGGAATACTCTTCTTAAGAGTGTTAGGAATAAATATTGTTGTTAAATTCCATCAAGTTGGTTCTGACTCACAGCAACCCTTTATAGGGTTTCTTAGGAGTGACTGGTGAGTTTAAACTGCTGAACCGTGGTTCAAACTGACTTTGTGGTCCAGTGATTTATTTCAGAGCACCACAAAAATTTGACAAGCTAATTACACAGTATTTTGCAATTTAGAGAGAAGCATTTCTAGTAGAAGTAGAATTAGAAGGATGTTGAGTGAAAGTAAAGCTGGGGATCTCAAACTGCTTTTCCACTTTCTTGTTGTCGCTAAGTGCTGTCAAGTCAGCTCTGACTCATAGTGACCCAGCGTAGGGCTTCCTACGAGTGACTGGTGAGTTTGAACTGCTTACATTGCAGTTCAAACTGACCTTGAGGTTGTGTGCTTATCCTAGGATACCACACAAGGACTTGCTTTATTAAAGTTTCATATCTAATTGTTTGGGGTCCTGATGTGGCACTGTAGGCTAATGCCCTGGACTGCAAAGTCATTTTAACCACAAAGTCAGTGATTCAAGCTCAATATCTGCTCCTTGGAAACCGTATTCAGGGTCACTATGGGTCAGAAAGGATTCAACAGCACTTAACAACAGCAACCTAATTGTTTACTACTTTTGCTTTCCTTTAGATTGTCTTCCTCACCTTTCTCCTCCAGTTCTTTTGTTGTTTTTTTGTCCCCAACTGTATCTAAATTAAAGCCTTGATTATCTGTTACATACATTTCCTTTGTGTGTTACCAGATTGTCTTCCTAGTACACACCTTGCTTCTCTACAAGTTATACTTGTCAGTGTGTTGTTGTTAGGTGCCCTGCAGCTGGTTCAGACTCATAGTGACCCTATGCACAACAGATCCTATGCACTGCCTGGTCCTTTGCCATCCTCACAATTATTATGATGCTTGAGGCCAGTGTTGCTTTGCTACCACTATGTCAATCCATCTTGTTGGGTGTCTTCTTCTTGCTTGCCCTCCACTTTACCAAGCAGCATGTTCTTATCTGGTCACATACTTAACAGTCCAAAGATTCTTCTTTGTTTCTAAGAATCAATCTGAACGTAATTATTCTAAGACAGATTTGTTTGCTCTTCTGGTAGTTCATGGCATTTTCAATATTTTTAGCCAATATCATAATCCAAATGCTTCAAATCTCTTGTGTTCCTTATTCATTGTCCAACTTTCACATGCATATGAGGTGATAGAAAATATCAAGGCTTGGGTCATATGCACCTTAGTCCACAAAGAGCACATCTTTGCTCTTTAACACTTTAAAGAAGTCTCTTAAAGTAGATTTGTTCAATGCAATGTCTTTTGATTCCTTGACTGCTGCTTTCATGAGCATTGATTGTGAATCCAAGCAAAATGAAATCTTTGACAACTTCAGTCGCTTCTCTGTTTATCATGACAATATTTATTGGACTAGTTTTGGGAATTTTCATTTTCTTTAGATTAAATTGCAATCCATATTGAAAACTTTAGTCATTGAGCTTCATTAGAAAATATTTCAAGTACTCTTCACCTCCAACAAGCAAGGTTATGTCATTTGCATATCACACAGGTTTTAGTGAGTCTTCCTCTAATCCAGATGTCATGTTCTTGTTTATATTATCCAGTTTCTCAGATTATTTATTCAGCATACAAATTTAATAAGTGTGGTGAAAGGATACAAGTTTGACACATACCTTTCCTGATTTGAAACCATTCAATAGCCCTTGTTCTTTTCTAACAATTGCCTCTAGGTGCAGGTTACTTATGAACATGGTTAAATGTTCTGGAATACCCATTCTTTACAGTATTATTAATAGTTGCTTATGATTCACATAGTCGAATGTCTTTGCTTTTCTGAATCTGACCTGAATTGCTGGTAGCTCCCTACTGATTTACGGTTGCAACCATTTTGAATTATTTTCAGCAAAGTGTTTCTTTCAATAGATAATGATATTGTTCAATAATTTCTTCATTCTGTTAGGTCACCTTTCTTTCAAATGGGCACAATATGGATATATTTGGTTGGTCAACTGCTCTCTTCTAAAATCCTTCTCAAGGACAAATGAGAATCTCCAGTGCTGTATCACTTTGTTGAGACATTTCAATTTGTATTCCATCCATACATGGATTGTCAGTAAATCATCCAATAAAATATGCCTTTATTAAACTACAATAGCTGGAGTCTGACCCATTGCCCTTAAAGTCCTATGTGTAATTTCTCAGGTTTGATGACTGGTAATCTCATAATCTTTGTTTCAGATCTCACAGAGAAAGCTCCATTTATCATGATGTTATTTTTTGCTCTAGTGGTGAGGACTTTTGTTTTCTTTACATTGAAGTGAAACACATACCAAAGGCTGTGGTCTTTGATCTTCATCAGTGATTATTTTAAGCCCCCTTCACTTTCAGAAAGGAAAATTGTATCATCTATATATCACAGGTTTTTAAAGCATCTTCCTACAATCCCGATGCCATGTTCTTCTTCATGTAATACAGTTTCTTAGATTATTTATTTAGCATAGAGATTGAATAAGTATGGTGAAATAATACAATCCTAACTACACCTTTCCTCATTTTAAACTGTTCAGTGTCCCTTTGTTCTGTACGAATGACTGCCTCTTTGTCCATGTACAGGCTCTTCCTGAGCACAATTAAGTGGTATGGCATATGCATTCTTTGCAATATTATCCATAGCTTGTCATGATCCACACAGGTCAAAGCCTTTGCATAGTCAAAAAATGCATAGTAAACAACTTTCTGATATTTTTTGCTTTCCGCCAATATTCGTCTGATATTAGTAAAGATATCCATCATTGAAAGTCCTCATCTGACTCTGGCTTGAACTTCTGTCAGATCATTGTCAGTATACTGTTGCAGTATACTGTTGAATCATCTTTAGTAAAATTATACTTGCATGTTTTATTAATAATTTTTTTTCAAATGATTTCCACATTCCATTGGGTCACCTCTCTTTGTGACCTGTGCAAATATGGATCTCTTCCAACCAGTTGGCCAGGTAGCTGTCTTCCAAATTTCTTAGCATAGATGAGTGAGTGCCTCCAGTGCTATGTCATTTTGTCGAATGATTTCCATTTGTAGTCCATCAGTTCCTGAAGCCTTGCTCTTTACCAGTGCTTTCAATACACATTGCCTCTTGTTCATATACTGCCTATTGAAATGGTGGAGCACCAACCATTTATTTTTGGTATAGTGAGCCTGTGTATTCCTTCCATATTCTTTTTTTTTTTTTTTTCATGTAGAATCCTTTATTAAATATAAAAATCAAAATATGAAACCATTGTTTCTCAATATATCCTCCATCTAAGTCTAGATATTGTGGGGTTCCCATCTCTTAATGGCACTTAACAACAACAACAACCTTTCCCAATAGTTCTCAGCACTTCAATTTATATCAAATCAAAATGGCAAGAAGCTCATATAATACTTGAAATGTTCTTTGAGTTTTGGGAGCAAAAATGTGCTCCCAAAAATGTTGATTGGTTCTGACTCATACTGACAACAGGACAAAACACTGCCTCGTCCTGCATCATCCTCACAATTGTTATTTGAGCCCGCTGTTGCTGCTACTGTGTCAGTACATCTCATTGGGAGTCTTCTATTTTTCACTGATCTTCCACTTCACTAAATGTGATGTCCTTCTTCAGGAACTGATCCCTCTTGAAGAAATATCCAAAGTACAACTCTTTCCAGCCTCACTTTTAAGGACCACTCTGGCTATACTTCTTTCAAGATAGATCTGTTTGTTCTTCTGGCAGTACATGGTACTTTCAAAATTCTTCACCAGTAACATGATTCAATGCATCGATTCTTCTGTGATCTTCCTTATTCATTGTCCACCTTTCAGATTCATGGGAGGCTATTGAAAATACTGTAGCTTGGGTCAGGCGCACCTTAGTCCGCAAACTCGTATCTTTGCTCAGGCACCCCCTCAAGTCACCAGAATGGACGTGCTCAAACAGCTAGAGGCCAATAAACAGATATCAGTAAAAAATCAGAACAAAGCAAAACCAAACAGAAAATATTGTCAACTTTGCTCCGAGGTTCCCACGTCTGTTAGTTACTAGTGGATCTGCTTGCTCCCTTGCTTGATCTCGCCCAAGTTGTTGGCTCCAAGCCACTGAGCCCGGCAGATTCTGAAGTATAATATTTCTTACTTCCTCTACAAGTTCCACTAGCTATAACCCCTCAAACTTTTTAAATATTCCTACCTGTGTGGTTCAGAGTTTTGGAGCTCTACCATGAACCTGTTTCGTCTGGTATTCCGTGGTAGTGGTATTGCTGATGGAGAACGTCACTGCGCCTCTACCTTACCCTACCCTACCCGTCATCAAGCCCCGCCTCCCCTTCCATATTCTTTTGATGCCTTCACATTGTTTAATATTTTTACCCAAAGAATCCTTCAGCATATCAAGTAGGTGCTTGATGTTTTTCACAGTTCTTTCAGTTTAAGAAATGCTGAGCACATTCTTCCCTTTTAGTTTTCTAACTCCAGATTTTTGCATATACATAATATTTGACTTTGTTTTCTTGAGCTACTCTTTTAATATTTCTGTTCATTTCTGTACCTTTTCTTTTCTTCCATTTGCTTTAGCATCTCTATGATGGAGAGCAAGTTTCAGAGTATTTTCTGACATATATTTTGGTCTTTCTTTTTTGTCTTCTTAATGACCTTTTGCTTTCTTCCTGTATGATATGCTTGCTGTCATCCCACAACTCTTTGGGTTTATTTACTAGTATCTAATACATCAAATCTGTTCTTCAGATGATCTCAAAATTCAGATGGGATATGTTAAAGGCCATATTTTTGTTCTCGTGGACTTGTTTTAATTTTCAGCATCTTCAGTCTGAACTTGTATATGAGAAATTAATGGTCTGTTCCACAATCTGCCACTTGCCTTGTTTTGGTTAACTATATGGAACTTTCCATAGATATAGTCAATTTTTTTTCTGTGTATTACATCTGGTGAGGTTCATGTGTATAGTTGTCTTTCTTGTTGTTTAATAAATATTTTCAATGAACAAGTCATTGGTCTTGCAAAATTTTATCATGCGATCTCCAGCATTATTTCTATCACCAAAGCCATATTTTACAACTACTGATCCTTCCTTTTTGTTTCCAACCTTTGCATTCCAATCACCAGTAATTCTCAAGGCATCCTGATTACATGCTTGATCGAGTTCAGATTGAAAAGTTGTTGTTATTCTTCAAAATCTTCATTACTAGCTTCAGTGGTTGGTGCATAAATTTGAGTAATAGTAGTATTCACAGGTTTTCCTTGTAGGCATATTTGCATCCTATTACACTGTACTTCAAGATAGATCTTGAAATATTCTTTTGGATGATGAATGCGATGCCATTCCTCTTTAATTTGTCATTTGCCCACATAGTAAACCATGATTTTCTGATTCAAAATGGTCAATACTGATTCATATCAGTTCACTAATGCCAAGGATGTTGATGTTTACGTGTTCCATTTTCTTTTTGACAACTTCCAATTTTCCTAGATTCATACTTAGTACATTCCATGTTCTAATTATTAATGGATGTTTGCAGCTGTTTCTCCTCATGTTGAGTTTTGCCCTATCAGTAAATGAAGATCCTGAAAGTTTTACTCTGATCCCATCATCACAGTCAACTCTATTTTGAGAAGACAGCTCTTCTGCAATTGCGTTTTGTGTGCCTTCCAACCTGAGGTGCTCATCTTCTGGCACTGTATCTGACAATATTCTGGTGTCATACATCATGCTTCAATATTTGATATCGTAGTGCTATCTGACAGTGTTTCACTGCTATTCATAAGATTTTCGGTGGCTAAACATTTCGAAGTCATCAGTATCTCCTCCTTCCAAGTCAGCCTTAGTCTGGAAAGTCAGCTGAAGCCTGTCTCCCCTGGGTGATCCTGCTGGTATTCAAAATAAGGGTAGTATACCTTCCAGTATCACATATAAGTGAAAACCACAACAGCACAACAAACTGACAGTCCTATTCCTAACTACCCCAAGTAATAATCACTGTCATGAAGTCAATTTAAACTCGATTGTTCTCAACAATAGAGCAGGACTGCCCTAGAAGGTTTCCAAGCATGAAAGCTTAACAGAAATAAGATTGTCACATCATTCTCCTGTAGAATAGCTGTTGGCTTGCACAGATAACCTTCTGATTAGCAGTTGACCTATTGACCACTATTCTGCCAGAACTCATTCTTTTCCTGATTAGCCTGTGTTTACAATATTATAGTAATTAAAGAAGTTATTGTCATTTCATTCTGGTTTATTTTTGCAATTAGGAGTTCAGCTCATCTCATCTCTCTCCATCCCAACCCAGCACCCTGAAAGAAAACACTTCTGCCACCAAAATGTTATAGGCTAAAAAGCCCTTGATTCAAATTCAATCAAAAGAGATCTTTTATTAAGTCAAGACAATGAAAATGTCATATTGAACATTTCATATCAGGTTGAGGGGTACCCTCTTGAGTGCCCAGTCATTGGGAAAGTGATTGCTACAAACAAACAAAAAAACCTCAGAACTAAATGAAGGCACTCAACAGGGTACCCCTCAACCTGATATGATATGTTCAGTACGACATGAAGAAACTTGGGGAAAACATGATCTTTTCCATATGATGCAATACATTTGCAGTGAGAAAGATTTATTAATATTAATGGTGAACTTTATAGATTTCTGGACAATATTGAAGCCAACTTTCTTCTATAACCCCCTTTTCTCGGTGAAAACCTCTACCCAGAGTACAATGAATTCTAATATAGTGGGGGTCACAAATCAAGAGCATGTCCTGAATTACTCTGAGGCAATTTCAATATCTCCAGGCCCTATTGAAGACTTACATCTCTTGTTGCTTAGTTCTAAGACTCCATTAATTGTTTAGAACAAGATCTTTTACCCAAATGGAATTATCATTTGTAATTCACAAAATGGTGAAATATTATTAAATCTGCCTCAAGTCCCCCAAATCCTTAATGAAGTATTTTAATCAGAACTAATTCAGAGCCAATTGACTGCATGCTGTTTATTAACATTGGTCATACATAAACACACTTGAATGTCTCTTCCTCCTGATCATTGTTTTTTAGTTCCTAAAACCAGTATGGAATGCATTTTGTGAACATAGTAAACTTATATCCAAGTAAATGTTTATAAAATGTTACCACAGATTTCCCAATACCCCTCCAAATAAGAATGTAAAGAGGAACAAAGTCTCATTTTTCAGGACTTCTCTAAAGGTTTAGTTGTTTCTTGCATCAGTCATTATAACACTCTTATGTTGCCTGCTAATAAACAAAACAGAGATTAGTGTGGTAGTAAAGATTTGCTGTTATCAACCATATCATTATTCCTAGATTTTCAGTAGTCCTAAACCCTTTCTGTTGATTCTCTAAATGCTATTCATTTTCCTGTAAGTTATCTTATAATGCTTTCTTTAATATTCTTGTATATCTTGACAGCCAACATTTGATTGTCTTCATTTGACAAAATCAACAATATACTTGAACAGTAATGTCGCAAAGAATTATTGAATTGTTTGCATATTTTTCTAGGTTCCATATGCAGACTTAATAACATTTGGGGTTTAAAAATAAATTGAAATTCGTACATGTTGAGGATGTACTGATGTGCTCAAATTCTTAGCTACCCTGCATTAGTTTAATTTCAGATATCAAAAAAAGAAACAACTGACTCTGGATGACATAAAGTTCCTAAAAAAAGAGCTAGAGTTGTCTCAATTTTTCATTATATATCATGAACATATCATTTCTGCAGAGGATATTTCTACTGGCCCCAAATGAAAAGAGGATAGTTATGCTTTTATCAGGAAGCTGTAACTGAACTCGAAGAAGTTCTACATGTACACAACTGCAATGAGTTTCCTTATCAAATAGATTTTTCCTTGTTTGTGCATGAATTCTCTCTAAATGCTTTAGGTGTTCTGAGCCAGAAATACAGGGAATATCAAAGGTTTGTAGGACTATAAAGTCCTGGTGTGGCACTGTGGATTAATGTGCCAGACTGCAAAGAAGTTTAAACTGCAAGGTTGACAGTTCAAGCTCACTAGCTCCTTAAAAACCCTGTACAGGGTCTCTATGGTTGAAATTATCAACTCGACGGCACTGAGCAACAACAACAACAACGTAACGTTCTAGTTGGCCAAGTAGCAAAAGAGTACCTTCCTTGCCTTTGAGTAGTAACAACCACTGCCCAATACTAGAAAATAATGCTGACATAGTACAGGGAATTTTTTTTCTTGTGTGTGTGACCCATAGTTCATCTGGCAATAACCAATATTAAACTGTACTCCATGGCGTGTTTAAACCTTGTCACTCTTCTCCCTAAAAGTGGTAATGAAATCACTCTATGTACAAGTGTCTGTACCTAAGTGAACAATTTTTGTTCTTCAAAAGGATTTAAATGAAATCTCTGTAGTTTATCCTAATTTTTGTTTGTGTATGACTCTTATTTAAAACTTGTTTTTATTTTAAATTTTTAATTGAAATCTTAGTGAAGGTTTACATAAGAGATCATCTGTTTTACATTCCATAAGTCATAGACTTTGTTTCATCTTAATGAATGCAATCATCAATTCTTCCCTCTGGTTCATATTTCCAATTCTTCCTTCTTTCCCAACCCTTCTGAAATGTGTCCTTGAATAAATGCTGTCCTTTTGATCTCAAATGGTTGATCATTCTATTGTCTGTGTACTTCACTAGTTAATCACCCCTCTATATACCGATCTGTTGTGGCAGTGTGGGTTAATGTGTTTGACTAAAAGTCAATTTGTACTGCAAGGTTGGCAGTTGAAACTCACCAGCTAGCTCCTTAGAAATCCTATAAAGGGTCACTGTGAGTTGGAACTGACTCAACGGTACTTAACAACCACAACAACAACATTTATCTATATAATGCTTGGCTGAAAATTTAGCCACAACAGTGATTTCAGCTTCAGACCTAAAAAGTGACTAAAGGTCATTGTTTTGGAGTTCCACCAGTCTCCATCTGACCAGTAATATTGGTCTTTTTTTTTTTTTTTAAATGATTTTGAATTTTATCACATATTTTTCTTCTACATCTATAACCTTCAAATATGATTTCTTTTAGCGCAGTTGCTAGTGATAGCTATCTAGTTCTTCTGGTCTCAGGGTCATGGAGAATGATGTTCATGTGGTCCATTAGCTCATTGGACTAATTATTTCCAAGCAACTTTAATTCGAATAAGTTTTTCCTCCAGACAGGGTGAAACCAAGAGTTTTACCCTAGATGGTCATTTATGAGCTTTTAAGATCCAGATCACTATTTAGAATGTTGTCTTAGTGGACTGCACTATATCACTTGATTATGGTGTTCCACAAAACTATGGCATTAGCACACAGATCCAGTATTTCATCCCTTCAACGTGATAATGTCTAAGACGTTTCCACCATTCAACTGTAAATTTGTCATATTGTAGGGTCTTGTGTGATGCTGTGATAAAAGCTATGCCTCTGGTATTTCAAATATTAGTAGGGTTATACATGGTGCACAGATTTCAGCAGAGTTTCCAAACTATGACAGACTAGAAAGAATGAAAGGAGGACCACTTCTGATTAAAAAGTCACTGAAAACATTAGGAACAGTTGAGGAACACTGTTTAATGTACTGCCAGAAGATGAGTCCTTCAGGTTGGAAGGCACTCAACAAATGATTTGGAAAGAACTACCTCCTAAAGTAGAGTTGACCTTAATGATGTGAAAGGAGCAAAGATTTTGGGACCTTTTTTTGGGACACAGTCATCAGTAGAAACAGTCACAAACACCCAATAATACTAGGAATGTTGAATGATTGAAGCATGAATCTAGGAAACTTGGAAACTATAAAAAATTAAATGGAATGCATACAGATTGTATCTTAGGCATTAGTGAGCTGAACAGGACAGGCATTGCCCATTCTCAATCAGACAATCTCATATGATTTACTATCCCAAGAATGGCAAATTGGAGAGTAATGGCAGTGCATTTATTGTCAAAAAAAG
>NW_006408576.1:8769749-8771212 GCF_000296735.1 Chrysochloris asiatica
GGGAGTAGAAAGCCTCATCTTTCTCCTGCGGAGCAGCTGGTAGTTTTGAACCACTGACCTTAAGGTTCGCAGCCCGATTCGTAACCACTACGCTACCAGAACTCCTTTGAAGAATTCTATCAACTTCTTCAGTCTGAAATTGATCAAGCATGCACTCAAGATGTATTGATAATTACTGGTGATTAGAATGCAAAAGTTGTAAATAAAGAGGAAGGATCCATAGTTGGAAACATGGCCTTGGTGATAGAAATTATGCTGGACATCACATGATAGAATTTTTAAAGATGCATTATTCATTGAAAGTACCTTTCTTAAAAAGTCTTGGTGTGGTGCTATGCATTAAAGCAGAGGACTGCAAGGTCAGTTTGAACCACAGGTCCATGGTTCAAACTCACCAGCTGCTCCTTAAAAACACTATACAGTGTCTCTGTGTCAGAGCCAATTCCATGGCAAACAACAACAACCTTTCTTAAACAACATAAAAGGCTATAGCTATACATGTGGAACCAATACTTGCCTGTCTGTTTATCTTACTGTGATAGCTTGAGTGCTGCTGTTATGCTGTAAATTATGCCTCCAGTATTTTAAATACCAGCAGTGTTACCCATGGTGGACAGATTTCAACTGAGCTTCCAGATTAAGACAGACTAGTAATAAGGAGAGGTGGAATGCTTCTGAGTATTTAGCCAGTGAATACCTTATGAATAGAGGTGGAATACTATCAGATAGCTCCAGAATGTAGAATATTGAAACATTATGAACGACACCAAAATGTTGTCAGATACAATGCTGGAGATGAGCTTCTTAGCTTGGGAGACATTCAAAATCTTACTGGGAAAGAACTGTCTTTTCAACGTATAATGAATTGTGAAGATGGAAATGGAGTAAAGTTTTCAGAACTTTCATTTGCTGATGAGATACAACTCAAAATGAGAAGAAACAGATGAAAACATCCATTAATAATCAGAACATGGAATGTATGAAGTATGACTCTAGGAAAACTGGAAATGAAATGGAGTGTATAAACATTGATATCTTAGTCATTAGTGAGCTAAAAAGAACTCATATTGGTCATTTTGAAGCTAAAGTAAATACCCATGTACAAACGTCTTCAAACAAACCTTTATATATTTGTGGCTACACTCACACACTCCTTTACTTTTCAGTCTGTGTGTCTATCCATGTACTTACCCTTAGATTATTTTTAATGCAGGATTCTATATATGACAGTATTTACTTTTGCTACCTGCAACCCTTGCACTCTTTCTGTTTGTAAATAATTCTTTTGCTAACCTCCCTTTTATAACATAACACCTTTTTCTTTACTCAAGGAAACATGTATCTACCTCTACCTATGAAGGAGCTCTGGTAGCGTAGTGGTTATGAACAGGGCTGAGAATCTCAGGGTCAACAGTTTGAAACTACAAGCTGTTCCATGGGAGAAAGATGAGGCTTTCTGCTCC
>NW_006408576.1:8774425-8775601 GCF_000296735.1 Chrysochloris asiatica
GCCTGACCCAAGCCATGGAATTTTAAATAAGCTCATATGCATGTGAAAGCTGGACAGTGAATAAGGAAAACCTTAGAAGCACTGTTGCTTTAAGTTATGGTTTTGGAGGAGAATATTGAAAGTGTCATGGGCACTTTTGAAAGTTTTGCAGGGGAATATTGAAAGTGCCAAAAGAACCAATAGATCTATCTTGGAAGAAGTGCAGGCAGGATGCTCCTTGGAAGCCAGGATGGACAAATTTCATCCCTCATACTTCAGACATATTTTCAGGAGATACCAGTCACTGAAGAAGGATATCTTATTTTGTAAAGTGGACGGTCAGAAAAAAAGAGGTAGACCCCTAGCAAGATTGATTAACAAAGTGGCAGCATCAGTGGGCTCAAGTGTGGCAACAATTGTGATGTTGGCTCAGGACCAGGCACTGTTTCATTCTGTTGTGCATAGGGTCACTATGAATTGGTACCATCTCAATGGCAGCTAACAACAACACCACCTACCCCCAACTATTTTTTTTTATTTTTATTTTTTTTTAGCACAATCACATTCATTTGCTGCCAATGCATCTTTTAAATCAGGGTTGGGGAACATCCAGCCCATGGGCCATATTGTTGTTGTTAAGTGCTGTCGAGTCAATTCTGACATATAGAGACCCTGTTTTTTAGGTTTCCCAAGGAGCAGCCGGTGAGCTTGAACTGCCAACCTTGCAGTTCAAATGGCTTTGCAGTCTGACACATTAGCCCACAACGCCACACCAGGAATCCATATAAAGCCTGTGAAATCTTTCTATCTACCAAGACAACTGCAGTTGCAGCCATCATATTGTTGTTGTTGATAAGTGCTGTCGAGTTGGTTCTGACTCATAGCGATTCTGCATTGTTGTTGTTGTCAGGTGCCAATGAGTCAGTACATAAATTTGAATAGTAGTAGTATTAACTGGTCTTCCCTGTAGGCGCATGGATATTATCCCATCACAGACAGTATTTCATGACTGATCTGGATATGTTCTTTTTTGACAATGATTGCAGCACCATTCCTCTTCAATTTGTCATTCCCAGCATATAAACCATGTGGTTGTCAGATTCAAAATGGCCAATACCAGTCCATTTCAGCTCACTCATGCCTAAGCTGGTAGCTTAGTGGTTACGAGTCAGACTGCAAACCTCAGGGTTAGCTGTT
>NW_006408576.1:8775751-8781442 GCF_000296735.1 Chrysochloris asiatica
ACATTCCATGTTATGATTATTAATGGATGTTTAGAGCTGTTTCTCTTGATTTTGAGTTGTGCCCCATCAGCATATGAAGGTCCCGAGGGCTTTACTCCCACAGGCATTACTCCATTCGCGTCATCACCTTCAACTGTACTTTGAGGAGGAAGCTCTTCCCCAGTCGCATTTTGAGTGAATTCTGCATAGAGGTGAGTTAATTACATGTTTGACAAATCTAGCAGACTTAATTTTAAAATTGATAATTTTTTACGTGGAGTCCTGGTGTAGTGCTGTGCGTTAATGCTTCATACTGCAAAGTCAGTTTAAACTACAAGCTCAGTGGTTCAAGCTCACCAGCTATTCCTTGGAAACCTTATACAGGGTTGTTATGGGTCAGAATTGACTCAACAGCACTTAACAACAACAACAACCCTTGTTTTAAATCATGAAAAAGGATTTGAGCATGTCTTACATGTAGCCTCATTCCTGGTATGATGCTGTGGGGGAATGCATTGGACGACAAAGTTAGTTTGAATCACAAGATTGATAATTCAAGGTCACCAGCTGCTCCTTGGCAACTCTATACAGTGTTGCCATAAGTTGGAACCGACTCAATGGCACTAACAACAATAAAACAACAAAGTAAGGTAAGTTAAAGGCCATATGTATCTATTCTTCATTCCTTATACAAATTCATAAAAACACAAGAATGAATCTGATTCATAACCTAGGAACTACCTGTATACAGTTGAGGCTAATTTTTAAATAAAGCACCAAATGTCTGTAAGTTTCAAGTACATGGTGGTTTGTTGGTTGCTGTTATGCTGAAAGACATGTCATCAGTATTTTAAATACCAACAGAGTCACCCATGATGGTCAAGTGTCAGTGCAGATTCTAGACTAAGAGAGAGTAGGAAGAAAGAAGGACAACCCACTTCTGTCTGGTTAGTCATTGAAAACTTTACAAATAGCAGGAGAATATTGTCAGACAAAGTGTCAGAAAATGCTGAAAGGTTCAAAGGTACTCAAAATACCCTGAGAAAGATCTGCTTCCTTAAAGTACAGTTGAATTTAATAACATGAATGAATCAAAGCTTTCAGGACCTTAATTTTCTAATATGCCAAAATTAAAAATGAAACAATCAAACAAACAAAAAACCAGTTTCAAACATCCAAGAATTATCAGCATGTGGAATGTACGAAGTTTGAAACCAAGAAAATTAGAGTTGTCAAAATGACATGAATTGATATCCTAGACAATAGTGAACTGAAATAAACTGTCATTGGCCATTTTCAGCCTGAAAATCATATGTTTTTGTTTTATTTTTATGCCCGGAATGGCAAGTTAAAGAGGACTGTGTCATATTTATTGTCCAAAAAATGCCTTTTAAGAAAAATCTTTAAGGACAATGCTGTCTGTGATAGGATAATATCCATACATCTTCAAGGAATACCAATTAATACCACTATTATTTAAATTTATGCATCAAACTCTAAAGCCAATGATGATGAAATTGAAGAATTCTATCAACTTCTTCAGTGTGAAATTGATCAAACATGTAATCAAGAAGCATTTATTATTATTAGTGATTGAAATTTGAACATTGGAAACAAAGAGGAAGGATAAGTAGTTGGAAAATATAGCCATGGTGATAGAAAGGATATGATCACATTATAAAATTTTTCATAACCAATGACTTATTCATACCAATTACCCTTGTTTAACAACATAAAAAGTAGCTATACATTTGGCCTTTCCAGGTGGAATACACAGGAATCAAATTCATTAGATCTATGGAAAGAGTTGATGGAGAAGCTCAATATCATCACTAAATACAAGGTCAAGGGGCTGACTGCAGAACAGATCACCAATTGTTAGTATTCAAGCTTGGACTGAAGATGAAGTAAATTAAAACAAGTCCAAGACAGGCAAAATATGACCTTGAATATATCCCACCTGACTATAGAGAGCACATTGGATGCATTAGGCACCAGTGACCAATGAACAGAAGATTTGTGAGATCATATCAATAACATCATACATGGTGAAAGCAAAGGTAGATTAAAAAGATAGGAAAGAAAAAAAAAAACCCACCAAATGGATTAAAAAAAATAGATTCTGAATTTGTTTTTGAACACAGAGAAGCTAAGAAACTGGAAGAAATGAGAAAGTTAAAGAGCTGAACAGAAAACTTCAAAGGGAAACTCAAGGAGACCAAGTCAAATACGATAATGAATTGCACAAGGGCTTAGGGTTAGAAAGCAAAAAGTGAAGAACATGATCAGCATTTCTTAAGGTTGATAAAGAAAAAATTCAAGTCTCAATTTGTAATTTTGAAGGGTTCTGTAGGCAATATTGAATGCTAAAAAAGCTTCAAAAGAAGATGGAAGGAATACTTGGAATCTGTCAAAAAATTGGTTGATGCTTAAGCATTTCAAAGACTCCTGGTGTGGCACTGTAGAATCAGTACTGTACTGCGAACCACAAGTTCAGCTTTTCAAATCCACCATGTGCTTTTCAGAAACCCTATATAGTATTGTTATGAGTAGGAACTGACTCGACAGCATTCAACAAAAACAACAACAACCATTTCAAGGGGTATCATAAGACCAAGAACCAATGGTATAAAAAGAATAAATCTAAGCTGCACTGAAGACATTGGCAAAAAAAAACAAGACTCCAGGAAATTAAGGAATATAAACTGAAAAATTTCAACTAACTATTAATGGGTTGGAGGCACTCTCTTGACTAGGTCAAGAAATTTTAAAGACAGCTACCTCGTCAACAAATGGGAAAAGATCCTTATTTGTACCAATTCCAAAAAAAGGTGGCACAACAGAATGGGAAAATCATTTAACAATATAATTAACATCACATGTAAGATGTACTCAGACAAGAACATGAAATGAAGAGTATCATTGCTGAAGCAGATGCTGAGAGCAGAGATAACCACAAAAATGATTACTGATATGCTATGGAGTCCTGGAGTGGTGCTGTAGGCATTTGAACTGAAAGGTCGGTGGTTCAAGCTCACCAGCTGCTCCTTGGAAACCCTATACAGGGTCACTATGGGTCGGAATTTACATGACAGCACTTAACAACAAAATTATTAGACAAGGCATTAGATTGTGTAGATAATGACAAACTACAGGTAACATTACAAAGAACAGGGATTCCAAACACTAAATTGTGCACAGGGGGAAGCTGCCCAAAGACAAAATGGAACAGAACAAAGAGTTATGGAGTGGGTCAAAATCAGGGAAAGGTATATGTCAGGGTTATATCTTTCTTCATACATATTCGACTAGTATATTGAGCAAATAACATGAGAAACTGAATTATATGAAGAAGAATGTGGTATCAGGTTTGAAGGAAGACTTATAAACAACCTAAAATATGCAGTTGATACACTCTTGCTTGCTGGAAATGAAGAAGACTTAAAATAGTAAATTAAGAAGGTCAAAGACTACAGTCTTCAATATGAATTGAACCTTAATGTAAAAAAAAAACACAAAAACTAAAATCCATACAACTGGACAAATAAATAACATCAAGAAAAATGGAGAGAAGATTGAAGTTACCAAAGAATTCATATTGCTGAATCCATCATCAACACTCATGGAAGCAGCAGTTAAAAAAGTCAAATGATGTATTGCATTAGGCAAATCTGTTGCAAAAGACCTCTTTAAAGTGGTCCAGAGCAAAAATATCAGTTTGAGGACTAAGGTATGTCTGATATGTTGTTGTTGTGTGCCATGGCTATATAGTCTTTGATCTTCATCATTAAGTGCTTCAATTCCTCTTCACTTTCAGCAAGCAAGGTTGTATCATCTGCATATTACAGGTCATTAATAAGTCTTCCTCCATTTCTGATGCTATGTTCTTCATATAGTCTAGTATTTCAGATTATTTGCTCAGCATACAGATTGAATTAATATGATGAAAGAATACAGCCCAGACACACACCTTTCCTGATTTTAAATCATACAGTATCGCTTTGTTCTGTTCAAACAAATACCTATTAATCTATGGATAATTTATATACAAAATAAAGTGTTCTGGAATTCCCATTCTTTACAATATTGTACATAATTTATTATCCATAGAAAGGAGTACCTTTGAATAGTTAATAAACAAGAAAGCATCTTCATGGTATTTTGTGCTCTTGGATATAATTCCACTATTCCACATTCTTTTCTGAATTGAGTTTTATTTTCTGATAGTTCCCTGTTGATGTATTGCTGCAACCTCATTTTAATTATCTTCAGCAAAATTTTGCTTGGCTTGTAATATTAATGATATTTAATTATTTCTGCATTCTCTTGGATCACCTTTCTTTGGAATGGGCAAATATATGTATCTCTGAGTTGATTGACCAGGTAACTGTCTTCCAAATTTCTTGGCATAGATGAGTGGGTTGTTTCCACCATTTCAGTTGCATCTGCTTCTTTAAACATCTTAATTGGTAATTTGTCAATTTCTAAAGCCCTGTTTTTCAATAGTACCTTCATGCAACTTGGTCTTCTTCATTCAATGCAATTAGTTCTTGATCATATTGTTGTTGTTATTGTTAAGTACTGTTGAGTCAGTTATGAATCATAGCAATCATATGCACAACAGAAAGAAACACTTACCAGTCCTGCATCATCTTCATAATTGTTTTCATGCTTGAGACCTTTAGTGGTGTCTCTGTGCCAGTATATCTTGTTGGTGGGTCTTCCTCTTTTGGGCTGATCCATCACTTTACCAAGCATGTGTCCTTCTACAGGGGTTGCTCCCTCCAGATAACACGTTAGAAGTATGAGAGACTGTCTCATCCTCATTTCTTCTAAGGGCCATTCTGAAGGTACTTCTTCCAACACAGATCTATTTGTTCTTTGTCAGTCCATGCTACCTTCAATATTCTTCTCCAACACCAGAATTCAAATTCATCAATTATTTTCAGTCTTCCTTAATCATTGCCTAACTTTCATGCTTATGAAGTTATTGAAAACACCATGGATTGGGTCAAGCACACCTTAGTCCTCAGACTGATATATTTGTTCTTGAACACTTCAAAGAAGTCTTGTGCAACAAATTTGACCAATGCACTATGTCATTTGATTTCTTCGCTGTTGCTTGAATGACTGTTGATCATAGCTCCAAGCAAAACAAAGTATTCAAAAGCTTCAGTATTTTGATGATATCTACATTCCAATTGGATTAAAATGAGCATAAATATGCATCTCTTCAATCAATTGGCAAAGTAACTGTCTTTCAAAATTTTTGGTGTAGATAAGTGAGCACCTACAGTGCTACAGCACATCTGATCTGGAGATGGTCTCTCTATTCAGGTGGGATATTTTCAAAGGCCTTTTATGGCTCTTGTGTACTTGTTTTAATTTCTTCAACTTAAGCCTGAAATTGAAAATGAGCAATTCATATGTGTTCCACACTCTGACCCTGGTTTAATTTTGGCTGTTGAAATTGAACTTTTCCACCATCTCTTCCTACAGATGTAGTTAACTTGATTCCTGTGTGTTCAATCTGGTGAGGTCCATGTGTATGTTGCCTTTTATGTTGCTTAAAAAAGGTATTGGCAATTATATTATTATTGTTGCAAAATTCTATCATGCTATCTCCAACATCATTTATATCACAAAGGCCATATTTTGCAATGACTAGGTCTAATATGAGTCCTGGTGTGGTGCTGTGGGTTAATGCATTGG
>NW_006408576.1:8784757-8786275 GCF_000296735.1 Chrysochloris asiatica
CCCCTGTGAACCCGGGTGGAGACCTGGATAGCCAGCAGTATGGCAAGACCTGGGGACTCATGGGCCCAGAGGCAGTGACATGGCAACAGAGGACTAGAGTGGAGAGTGAAGCATCCAGGTGATATGAAATGAGGGGAGATGCACAAGAACACCCAGACTTGCAGATTGTCCCACTTGACCTGGCTTCAATCATCAGAACTTGACTAGATGAAGAAAGAAGAGGGTAAAAAAAAAAGAGTAACCTGCTACAATTTGATTAACTTTACCAATACTTATGGATGTAGTAGTTCAAAAAAGGGATCAAAACTTTACAGCGAGGATCACACCCCCTCAGTACTCAGGGTTGACAGGGATGGGCAACTTAGACATTGGCTATCCAAAAAAGGGGGGGTGGTTAAAAAGGCAAGAAGTGGCTAGCTTAAAAGCTTTCAAGGGGGAGCCTAGTTCCAGAGATGGTAGGGGCAGGTAGAACCTCCACTGAATGATTTCCAATTTCTTGGGACAGTGCCAGCGAAAGGAAATGGGGATAAGACTCTTGTGGTACAATAGTGAATAACTGCCATCAGGACAGACTCTGAGGCTAAGAAATATATAGGTAGATGTTTTTTGACAAAAGGAGGGGAGTGATTGATTTTGCAGCCCAGGAGCAGAGGTCCCTGGGACCATCAAGTGAGAGGAGTAAAGTGCAGGAACCTACTCAAAGAGGCAGTTACACCAGAGATGGACACAAAGATGATGATATGGACAGATGGAGCAGCTGAGGACACTGGATTCAGGGAGGGAGAGGGTATGTGTGATGATGGCTGGGGGGCGGTCCTGTGGAAGGTACCCTTTGGTTATTTGATGATGCATGGAGGGGCTTGTAATCATTCCAATTAAACGAAATTCGATAGGATAAATGTAAAACTGATATTCTCCCAATGTAAACCCACATAATTCACAATAGAAACTTCAAAACAAAACAAAACAAAACTTCCTTCTTTATTTCTAACCATTGCATTCCAATCAGCAGTAATTATCACAAATCTTGATTACAAGTTTGATCAATTTCACACTGAAGAAGCTGGTTGAATTCTTCAATTTCATTATCACTGGCTTTAGTGGTTTGTGCATAAATTTGAATTTTAGTGGTATCTAAATGGTGTGGCACTATGGGTTAATGCGCCAGACTGTAAAGCCATTTGAATTGCAAGGTTGGTGGTTCAAGCTCACCAGTTGCTCCTCGGAAGCCCTATATAGGGTCGCTATGGGTCGAACTGACTCGATGGCACTTAACAACAACAACAAATAGTGGTATTCAGTGACTAAATATTCGGAAGTAGTTTGTCACTCTTTTTTCCTAGTCTATCTTCATCTGTAAGCTTATATGAAACCTGTCCACCATGGTGACCCTGCTGGTATTTAAAACACTGGTAACATAGCTTTCAGAATCACAGCAACTCACAAGCCACCACAGTATGACAAACTGACGACAAACATTGCAAACTATTAGTATTCTGGAACACTTAATTGTGATCA
>NW_006408576.1:8787813-8804136 GCF_000296735.1 Chrysochloris asiatica
TGCCTTCCTTTTCAGTTTGCTGTTCTCAGAATAGTAAAGCACGTGTTTGTCCAAATCTAAATGGCCAATATCAGTTCATTTCAGCTCACTAATGCCTAGGATACCAGTCTTTATGCTTTCCATGTCATTTTAGACCATTCCCATGTTCTTAGATTTTTAATTCATACATTCCATGTTCCAATTATGAATGGATGTTTGCAGCTGTTTCTCCTCATTTTGAGTTGTGCTCCATCAGAAAATGAAGGTCCTGAAACCTTTCATACATTTGCATGATTATGGTCAACTTTACTTTGAGGAGAAAACTCTTCCTCAGTCATATGTTGAGTGTATTTGAAGTTAAGAGGCTCATTTTCTGGCACTATATATGTCAGTATTCTGGTATTATTCATAAAGTTTTCATCTTTCTGCCCTATATCTGACAATGCTCTGCTAGTATTCATAAGGTTTTCAGTGGCTAAATATTCAGAAGTAATCTGTTTCCTCTTTTTCCTAGTCTATCTCAATCTGGAAGCTCGACTGAAACCTGTCCATCATGGGTGCCTCTGCTGTTATTTAAAATACATGAGCGTAACTTCCAGCATCACAGAATTCTTCAGTATTGCAACTTTTTTCTTCAGTTCATTCAGCTTTAGGAATATTGAGCATCTTCTTTCCTTTTAGGTTTCTAAGTCGATGTCTTTGCACATTTCATTATAATAGTTTGTTTTCTTGAGTCACTGTTGAAAATTCCTCTTCTGTTTATACTTCCTTCTGTTTGCTTTAGCTATTTTACATTCAAGAGCAAGATTTAGAGTCTCTTTTGACATTCATTTTGTTTTTTTCTTGTTTTCCTGTCAGTCTGGTAATTTCTTTCTTCATGTATGACGCTATTCCATAATTTATCTGACCTCAGTTATTAGTGTTCAATATTCTTGAGACATTCTCCAATTCTGGTGGAATGTTGTCCTTTGGCCCTTATGGGTATATTTTAATTTTCCTCAGCTTTAAGTTGTACTTGCATACACATGATTGATGATATGTTCTTCATTTGACCTCTGCCTTGTTTTGAGTGATAATATTGAGTTTCTTCCACAGATTAAGTTTATTTGATTCCTATGTATTTTATCAGATGGGTCCATATGTATAGTTGCCACTTACGCTGTTGAAAAAAAGTATTTATAATTAATATGCCATTCTTTTTGCTAAATTCTATCATGAGATTTGAGATGTAATTGGAATTAGCAATATAATATTTTCTAACTATGAATTATTCTTGCTTCCCAGTTTTGCATTCTAATCTCTAGTAATTATAAAAGAATTTTTATTCAATGTTTGATCAGTTGCTCACTGCAAAAGATGGTAAATGTAATTTTTCTCTTGGAGTGGCTGGTGGGCTCGAACCTTTGACTTTGTGGTTAACAGTGCTTATCTTACAGAGCCACCACACTCACCATAAAATAATTAGGTACTTTTGTTTTTAATTAGTTCATTTAAAAGTTATGTAACTTAATTTTTTTTTTTTTTTTTAAATCACTCTGTTTAACACTTGGCTCACAACATTCTTAAATATTTTTGGTCTGAAGTACTCTTTTAATTCAGTGAAGTGTGATATTCAGAAAGTGGCTTGTTCTTTTCTTAAAATGATGCCAGTTTTTAAGTTCTTCTTTCCAAGAGTCCCAGAGAGCCTGGTGACTGGTTAAAAGCGCTTGCTAACTAAATGGGCATATTAGTTTCCATGGTATATGCAATCCCACAGCAATGACAAATACAATGCCAGCAAGTTAAGGGAGCTATGTTTTAAGGCTTTAAAACAAAGCAACACATGTTTTAATTCTGAGGGTAGAAAATGATAGCTTTGGAGACTTCAACTTTAATCTTCTAGAAAATGAATACACCACTGATGTAGTTAAAAAAAAAAAAAAAGTTGTTTTCCCTAGTGCTTTATTCTGTTTGAACACCTACTCTAATATGAGCCATTGCTCAAAATATCTTCTTATCTTAAAGATCTTAAGCTCTTTAATATTGGTATGATGAGAGCAACATGATAGATTCATTCTTCCACCTTGTGACAAGTACATGCTATGGTCAATTGTAATGTTGAGATGTTGAGACAAGTGAAAGCAAAAGTAGTGCTTTATTGCTTGTTTCATCATAAAAAAGAATGATTCTCGTGGTGTCTCTTTTGTCTTTGAGTTAGCTGAAAAGCTGAGGAGGAACAATTAATTGGAGTAGCAGTAGCTAATTGAAGTCTTATTCTAATAAGAGATAATGGTTTCAAATATTAGTACTTTGGTTTTGCTTTACTCTTTTAGCTATTCCTGTTATTTGCAGCATCCAGGACTTCAAAGTGATTCATTCCATTTTGATCCTCTGCTGAGAATTTGCATTTATACTCCAGACATGGAGTCCTGGTATGGTGCTGTGAGTTAATGTGCAGGACTGCAAGGGCGGTTTGAACTAAGATTGGTGGTTCAATCTCACCAGCCACTCCTTGGATGCCCTATAAAGTGTTGCTATGAGTTGGAACTGACTCAACGGCACATAGCAACAATTCCAGATATACTGAATCAGAAATTACTTTTTAACAAGGGATCATGTTAAAATGTAGATTGCAATTCAGTATTTTTGAGGTGGAAATGCAAATCCTCAGCAGGTGTTTGAACCAGAATGATCCACCTTGAAGCCCTGGTATCATCACAGGGGAACTGTCCATCACATAAAGTATGCAAATGAACTACACGTTGCACACTTAGCTTGTGAGAGTATTTCCAGGAAAAAAAAGTTAATTATGCAAATGTACCTCAAAATCCGTATTTCCTTAATAACTCCATATAGGTGACAGAATGCTTATGTATTGCACATTGAACCCTTTAAACAGTTTTGAGGGTTTTTTTTAGCATTTAAAAAGGAATTTGTTAAACAGAAGCTACATTCTATAAAAATGAAGTCTAATTGACTTTGTTCTCAACTGAGGAGGAAACATAGTCAGAGAGATTCATTAAATTGTTAAGCATTGGCCGGTTAATAAGTTAGACATCCTGATATAATCCAAAATATTTTCATTTCAAAGTCATTTCTATTCCCAAACTACCATTATACTCCCACACTGTCCATCTGGGAGGAAGTAGGAAATTTATAAGGAGCTTCAGAATTAGAGTCTGAAGTAAGGAGACTTGGGTTAAATACATTCAGCTTATGAGAAGCTTGATACTCTTTTTAACTTCTCATCTAATTTTACCCCATTTTACCCTACATGAATCATAGGACATTTTAAGCACTGGACATATTACCAGAAGAAGGACATCATACTTGGTGGAGGATTGTTATTGTTAGGTGTCATCTAGTCTGTTCCAACTCCTAATGACAGTATGCATACAAAACAAAACATTGCCGGGTCCTGTAGCATACTCACAACTGTGTTGGTCCGTCTTGTTGAGGTTCTTGCTTTTTAACTCACCCTCTACTATATAAAGCTGATGTGCTTTTCCAGAGATAATTCCCTCCTGACTACACATCCAAAGCATGAGAGACAAAGACTTACCATCCTCACTTTTAAGTGGCATGCTAGTACTTCTTCCAAGACAGATTTATTTGTTCTTCTGGTATTCCATGGTACATTTAATATTCTTCACCAACATTATGATACAAATGCATGAATTCTTTTAGTATTTTGCCTATTTGTTGTCCACCTTTTGTATGCACATTGATGGTGTTAAGTGCTATTGAGCTGATTCTGACCAATAGCTATCCTGCATAGGTGAAGAGAGACTGGTGAGCTTGGACCACTGACCCTGCATTCAATTCAACCTTGCAGTACTGCTTATTAACCCACAGCACCAGCTTTCATTTGCATAAAAGATGATTGAAAATACCACAGCCTAGCTTGGGTCAGGCTCACGTTAGTGTTCAAAATGGCCTCTTGGCTGGTTAAAACTTGAAAGAGGTCTTTTGCAGCAGATTTGCCTATTAAAATATGTCATTTGATTTCTTGACTGCTGTTTCTATGAGCATTGATTGTGGAACCAAGCAAAATGGAGTCTTCTAAAATTCAATATTTTCTTAATTTATTACATATTATTTATTGGTCCAGTTGTGAGGATTTTCATTTTCTTTACATTAAGTTTCGATCCATGCTAAATGCAGTAGTCTTTGATATTCATCAGAAATTATTTTAAGTCCTCTTACTTCCAGCAAGCAAGGTTCTGTCATCTGTATATTGCAGGTTGTTAATGATTCTTCCTCCTATCATGATGCAAGATTGTTCTTCATATAGTGCCAATTCTCAAATTACTTGGGAACTGACTCCAAAGCACTTAACAACAACAAAGATTAAAACTATGCAGATAAAAGTTATTAGAATATAGAATATTGGAAAATAGCAGTCCCATTGATAAGCAATTTACATATTTTACTGTTTTCACTTGTTTCTTTTCTGGTAGATTTTGCATGCTTTTTCCAAACAAAATTTATGAAGAAGCACCTGAAACTTACTCTGCTATAACTATCCAGAGATCACCTATGTATAACTTTTGATGATTATCCTTCTGATGCTTCTAATTATCTTTTGCTTTTGTTAGGTACCTTCAAGTTGTTTTTGACTTATAGCAACTCTGTGTGTAATAAGGAAAACATTGCCTGGTTCTGTGCCATCCTCACAATTGTTGCTATGCTTGAGTCCATTTTTAGCCACTGTTTCAAACTTTATCCTTGAGGACCTTTCTTTTCATTACTGACCATATAGTTTTGCAAATATGATGTCCTTCTTCAGGAATTGGTCCCTTTTAATAATGAGTCCAAAGTACTGTAAATAAAATTTTGCTATTCTTGCTTCTAAGGAACATTCTGGATAATGTTCTTCCAAGATATGTTCTTCTAACGGTCATGATATATTCATATTCTTCTCCAATAGCAAAATTCAAAGGCATCAATACTTTTTAGTCGTCCTTATTCACTACTCGGTTTTTATATGGATATGAGAAGAATGAAAATATGATAGTTTAGGTCTGGTATACCTTAGTACTCAAAGTAACATCTTTTATTTTTAACTCTTTAAAGAGTTCTTTTGCAGTAGATTTTCCCAATATGTCATTTGAGTTTTTTACTACCATGGGTATTCATTTTGGATCCAAGTAAAATGAAATCCTTGAGAACTAAAATCTTTTCTCCATTTACCATGATCCTGTTTACAAGTCAAATTGTGATTTAAACAACAACAACAGCAACAATAAACAAACTTATTTATGTTGTGGTATAATTCATACTGAATGCTTTGCTCCTCATCAGTAAGTACTTTAAGTCCTCTTTAGTGTCAGCAAAGTTGTGTCATCTGCATATCACAATTTTTTAATCAGCCTTCACCCAATCCAGATGCCACATTGTTCTACATATATTGCAGCTTCTCAGCTTATTTGCTCAGCATATAATTGTAATTATGAAAACTTGAAACTCTAACATGGGTTAGAGTTAGATTGGATAAATATGTTAAAAGAATACAACCTACATGCACACCTTTCCTGATTTGAAATCATGCAGTATTCTCTTGTAATGTTCAAAAGGCCCCTTCTTAATTTATGTACATGTTCCACATGAGCACTACTAAGTTTTCTGGAATTACCATGTTTTGCAATGGCATCCATAATACATAATGAACCACAAAGTTGAATGCCTCTGAATAGTCAATAAAACTCACATACACATTATTCTGGTATTTGCTTTCAGCCAAGATCCATCTGATATCCCTCATTCTACATTCTCTTCTGAATCAACCTTGAATTTCTCCCAGGTCCCTTCTGATATATTCCTGAAATAATATCTAAACATTCACTTAAAATAATAAAATGTGGAAATAACCCCAAGACATAGTTTCATAAATTATTTTTGTCTTGAAATTAATGAATATTTTTCACATGAATACAATTTCATTAGTAATGTACTTCTTAAATAGAATCATATTACCTGTGTTGTTACTTGCCTCCAACTCATAACAACTTTATGTTTAGCAGAAGAAAATGTTTCCTGGTTCTCTGCTATACTTACAATCAGTAGGATGTTTGTGCCTATTGTTGCAGTTAATGTGTCTATACCATCTCATTGAGGTTTCACTCTTTTTTTGCTGACACTTTATTAAACATGATGTACTAATTTGATGTAGAAGGTAAGCCTGATCTAAGCCATAGTATTTTCAGTTGATCCATATAAATACAAACCCTGGACAATGAAAAAAGTAGATTGAAGAAGAGTTGACACATTTGAATTATGTTGGCAAAGAATATTGTAAATGATAAGGACTGCTAGAAGAATGAAGAAATCATTCTTGAATGAAGTACAGCTAGGACATTACATGTAGTAATGATCATTTGTGAGTACATAAAGCCCTAATTTTGAGAGGATTCTGGTAATTTGCCATTTACATTTGCTATTCGATTCAGAAAGTGGTTACTACTCTTTTATCTAAATCTTTGTCTATATTACTGAGAATGCATTTAGCATAAATTTATAAAAAATAAAATCACAGTGTCAAAATATATTTAAAAGACTATGATGCTGCTGTTGTTGCTAAGTGTTATCAAGTTAGTTTTGATTCCTAGAAACCCTGTATGGGATTTACAAGCAGCAACTGATGGGTTTGAACTGCAGATCTTAAGCTTAGTACACCATGACCCCAAAAAGTTTTATGGCTTACTAAGAAATTACTTACAAAATCCACACTCTTTTGGTAGCCTTTCATTTCATTATCAATGATCTGTTAACAAAGAACCAGCATCATCTGATGTGCTGCTGTAGGATAAGCACCAGACTACTAACTGAAAGGTCAGAGCTTCTAAACCAACAGACTCCTGAGAACCCCTAAATAGTTGGCTGTAAATTGGAATAAATTTTACAGTTTTCAACAACTAAAACATGTAAATTTTAAGGAGTGCTAGTGGGGTTAATATCCATGTGCCTATAGGGAAGACCAGTTAATACCATTATTATTCAAATGAATGCACCAACCACTAAGACAGTGAAAATGAAATAGAAGAATTCTACCAAATTCTTCAATCTGAAATTGATTAAACATGCAATCAAGATGTATTGATCATTACAGGTGATTGGAATGCAAAGGTTGGGAGCAAAGCGGAAGGATCAGTAGTTGGAAAATATGGCCTTGGTGACAGAAATGCTGGAAAATGCTTGATAGAATTCTGAAAAATCTATGATTTGTTCATTTCAAATACCTTCTTTAGACAGCATAAGAGACACATGAATATGAACCTCGCCAGATGGAATACATAGAAATCAAATTGACTACATCTGTGGAAAGAGATGGTGGAAAAACTCCATATCATCAGTCAAAACAAGGCTATGGGCAGACTGTGGAAGAAATCATCAACTACTCATATGCAAATAAAAACTGAAGCTGAAGTAAAAGAAAACCAGTCCACAAGAGCCAAAATATGACCTTGACTATATCCCACCTGAATTTAGAGATCATCTGAAGAACAGACTTGATTGAAGACCAGAAGAGTCATGAGATGATATTAAGAACATCATACATGAAGAAAGCAAAATGTCATTAAGAAGACAAGAAAGAAGGAAAAGATCAAATGGATGTCAGAAGAGACACTGAAACTTTCTCTCCAGTGTAGAGATGCTAAAGCAAATGGAAGAAATGAGGAGGTCCAAGAGCTGAACAGAAATTTTCAAAGATCAGCTCGAGAAGATAAAGCCAAATATTACAATAAAATGTGCAAAGATCTGGAATCAGAAAACCAAAAAGAAAGAACATGGTCAGCATTTCTCAAGCTAGCGGAATTGAAGAAAAAATTCAAGCCTTGACTTTCATTATTTAAGGATTCTCTGGGCAAATTATTGAATGATGCAGAAAGCATCAAGAGAAGATGGAAGAAATACACAGTCACTGTACCAAAAGGAAATGGTTAATGTTCAACCATTTCAAGAGGTAGCATATGATCAAGAGCCAACGATACTGAAGGAGGAAGTGCAAGGTACATTGAAGTATTGGCAAAGAATAAGGCACCAGGAATTTATGGAATGAAAACTGAAATCTTTCAAGAAAGTGAGGTGGTACAGGAAACACTTACTCATCTCTTCCAAGAAATTTGGAAGACAACTATCTGACCCACTGATTGGAAGAGATCCATATTTGTACCTATTTCAAAGAGAGGTGACCAATGGAATGTGGAAATCATTGGACAATATCTTCGACATCCCATGCAAGTAAAGTTTTACTAAAGGTAATACAGAAAAGACTGCAAGCATACATTGACAGAGAACTTCCAGAGGTTCAAGCCAGATTCAGAAGAGGCCATGGAATGAGGGATATCATCGTTGATGTCCGATGGATCTTGGCTGAAAGCAGAGAATATCAGAAAGATGTTTACCTGTGCTTTATTGACTACACAAAGGCTTCTGATTGTGTGGATCATGACAAGCTATGGACACATTGCAAAGTAGGAGTATTATGGAACACTTAATTGTGCTCATAATGAATCTGTTCCTGGACCAAGAAGCAGTTGTTCAAAAAGAACATGGGAACACTGAATGGTTTAAAATTAAGAAAGTTGTGTGACAAGGTTGTATTCTTTCACCATACTTATTCAACCTTTATACTATGAAGAAAAACGTGGCATCAGGATTGGAGGAATACTCATTAACAACCTGCGATATGCAGATGATGCAACTTTGCTTACTGAAAGTGAAGAGGACTTAAAATATTTACTGATGAAGATCAAAGAGCACAGCCTTCGGTATGGATTACATATCAATGAAAATAAAATAAAAATCCTCACTACTGGACCAATAAATAACATTCTTATCAAGGAGAAAAGAAGAAAAGATTGAAGTTGTCAAGGGCTTCATTCTTCTTGAATCAACTATCAACACTCATGGAAGAATCAGTCAAGAAATCAATGATGTATTGCATTAGGTAAATCTGCTACACAAGACCTTTTCAAGTGTTCAAGAGCAAAGATGTCAGCTTAAGGACTAAGGTGTACCTGACCCAAGCCATGGTATTTTCAATAACCTTATATGAATGTGAAAGTTGGACAGTGAATAAGGAAGACCGTAGAAGAATTGATGCTTTTGTGTTATGGTGTTGGAGGAGAATATTGAAAGTGCCATGGTCTGCCAAAAGAACCAATGGATCCATTTTGGAAGAAGTGTAGCCAGATGCTTCTTGGAGGCCAAGATGGTCAAACTTCATCTCTCATACTTTGGACATATTGTCTGGATGGACCAGTCGTTGGAGAAGGACATTATGTTTTGTAAAGTGGAAGGTCAGAGAAAAAGTGGGAGACCCCCAATAAGATGGATTGGCCAAGTGGCAGTATCAATGAACTCAAGTATGGCAACAGTATGAAGGTTGGCCCAGGATTGGCCACTGTTTTGTTCTGGTGTGCATAAGGTCACTATGAGTCAGTACCGACTCAGTGGCACCTAACAACAAGTGGTGTTCAGTTGAAACATAAATATCAGCAGTTCAATCTCAGCCATCAATCCACAAATGAAAGATCTAGCAGTCTGTTTATATAAAGATTTATACTTGGAAAGCCAGTGGGAATTCCATCCTGTCCTCTAAGGACACTATGAGTCCCACCAACTTGATGGAAATTGGTTTGGGTTTGATTTAATGGAAAATGTACACAAACTATATTTTGTGAATTGGTGCATTATACTATAGATTAAGAACTCCTTAGACTTTAAAAAAAATATTTATTTTTTTCTTTTTGCAAGAGGGGAAAATAATTAGATTATGTTTTTGTTGTTGTTAAGTGCTGTTGAGTCAATTCTTAGTCAAAACAATCTTGTTGTTAAGTGCTTTTGAGTTGGTTCCCAAAGTGACCCTCTATAGGGTTTTTGAGGATCAGTTGATAGATTTGAACCACTGATCTTGGTATTCAAACCCCCCTTGTGATCTGGAGCTTGTCCTGCAGTGTCACACCAGGAATCCTTATTTACAACAAAATGAGTCATTGAATAGTCCAGCAGGATCTTCACAGTCCTTGCTATCTTTGAGGCCATTATAGAAGCCACCATGTCAGTTCATTCCCTTTAAGGTGCCTCTTTTTCATTAATCCTTTACTTTTACAAGCATGATATCCTTCTCTAGTCTGGTTCCTCCTGACAACATGTTCAAATTATATAAGAATTCTTACCATCCTTATTTCTAAAGAACTTTCTGGTTACATTTCTTCCAAAACAGATTATATGTTCTTCTGACAGTAATGGTATATTCAATATTCTCCCCAACTCACATATTGAAATGTATTAATTTTTCTTTGATCTTCCTTATTCATTGCATAGCTTTTGCATTCATATATAAAAAATGAAAATTTCATGGGTTAAGTCTTGTGCACCTTAGTATTCAAAGTGGAATCTGCTTTTTTAATTCTTTAAAAAGATCTTTTGCAGCAGATTTGCCTAATGCAATACATCATTGGATTTCTTGACTATAGCTTCCATTGACATTGATTGTGGTTCTGAGTAAAATTAAAATCTTGGCAACTTCAATATTTTCTATATGAGCTCAATTAATTTTGCTGGAATTCCCAGTGTATAGAAATCTTAAAGTTTGAGGAAAACCGGGTATAGGTATATTAAAGTTTGATTCCAAGCCTTAAAGAAGGTGGGATGTTATCATCGACACTGAGAATTACTCATTAGTGTTAGTTGAGTCACCATCCTGAAATAAACAGGAAGCCTGAGGCAGAGCTGAGGTAAGCAGGCAAGTGCGGTGTGGGGAGGGGGTGGTTACACCTGCACCTTGTCTAATTCTAGCATAGTACATCTCTGTCACAGAAAGAATTGAAGTCCAAGAACAGTTATGACTCAGAATAAGAGGACTGTTAGAAGGAAGTGGAAGCAAGTGATGTTTCTCCTACTCTTTTTTTTTTAGATTTTTTTCAATGACTGTGGGTGGTTCAACCAATCATATTACCATAGTTACCAAATCAAGGTACCATCATCACTTTAAAAATTCTATTTATTTACACCAAGAATCACATGTGTATACATGTCTTTCATATTTATATATAAGGAATAGCAGTGTATATCATATATTTTCCATTTATTTGCAAATTATATAACTATTGATGAACAGTTTGGGATATAATACATCAATGTATTTCAATTTTTAAAATGCTGAGGAATGACTTAGGGATCATTTTAAAATACAGATCTGTTTCAGTAATTCCAGAATAGAATCTGAGTATCTACATTTCCAATAAACCTCGTATGCTGTGAAGCTTTGATGATTAGCTAGGTATTGAGCAATTAAGGTATGGAAGATATACCAAAATTTAAATCTCAGTTTTTCATTTAGTCAATTTTTAGATGAAATAATGGGAATTATATGCACTTGAATACTAACTTCAAGGTTGATGATTAAAACATACCCAGTGGCACTGCAAAAGTATGTGACATGTGAAGAACCAACAATTTGTCACATAGCAGCCTTCTGACAGGCTGGGTTTAATAATTCATTACAGCTGGGTGTAATAATTCATTTCAATGGAAATACAGGATTTAGACAACATATTCATAGTTATGGGGTTTACAATGGTTATCAGTTTACAATACAGGTTCAGAAAATGTTCAGGGCATTGTTGTTCAAGTCAGCTGTTGATAACTACTTGCAAGATACACCACTCTACCATAAGCCTCAACCTGAAGACACTTAGGTCTACCTCTGTGCATCAGCAAACCTAGCTCCCCCACTTAAATGCCTGGAGGTACCCACTCTTCAAGCAAGCTTCTTGACCAAAGGGACTTAGTTTTTTTACTCCATGAACTGGTAAATTCTGTCTCATGCACTCATATTGGGTTCTGTTGTTGTCCCTCTGCTGCACCTCCAATGTTACATCTTTCAGTTTCAAGTTTGAGGAGGTTCAAAGCCAGGGATGTTGGAGTACAAAGGACGCACTCTACTCCTAATTCTTTCACTTTGATAGTAGTGTGATACTCCTTCCTGCTTTTAAGAGGGCTCGTTTTTAGAGTTTCAAGTTTTCCCAATTATAATTAACTCTAGTAACACACATACCTGATTCATTCATCCTATCAGTATCTTCTCCTACCTTCTTTTACTTAGACACATCAGAGACTCATTTGGTGGGAGTTATAAAGATGAAAGCTAGAAGAGACATAGTAAACAGTTCATTACATCACAGCCACCATGGAAGAAACTCCTGGGGCTGTTTCCATAAAATGACATCTAATAGAACTCCACAAAGCAGTTTTAGTCTTTTAAACAAGGTAATCATCATGAATCAGAATGATCTCAACATCAGTAAGTTTGATTACCTTGGTAGATTTTTAATTGTTATAGTTGAAATGGCACCTTTTCTTTGAATAATGTATTTTCTAATGTAAGAAGTATCATAGAGTAGTAACAAAAGCATACACTTGGGAGTTAAGTAGACCTGGGTTCAAATTTTGACTCTGTATTTTCCTACTATGACTTCAAACATGTTAGCATGGCTTTCCCCCATTATAATAAATGCTATATAGGAGGCAGGGCTTGATGGTGGCTAGAGTGGAGATGCAGTGAAGTTTGCCATTAGTGATACCACAGAATACCAGGCAAAGCAGATTCAGGGCAGAGCTCTAAAACTCAGAAACACAGAGATAGGAATATTTAAAACATTTGAAGGCTTATAGCTAGTGATACTTGTAGCAAAAGTAAGAAATCATGTACTTTTGAATCTGCTGGGATTGGCAGCCAGAGTTGACAACTTGGGCAAAACCAAACAGCAAGACCAAGCAGGGGAGGAGACACACCATGGAAAAATGCCATGGGAACCTTGGAGCAATGGTGGACAATGCACTTTGTTGATTTTGCTTTGTTCTGATTTTTTTTTTTTTTTTTTTTTGGTATCTGTTCATTGCCCCCCTCCCACACACACACACTATTTGCACACCTCCATTCTGATGACTAGAGGGGATACCTTAGTGTGTGGCCACCCCCCACCCTCACCACTGGTGGATTCTTCTGCCACGCATGCTCACAGATATCAAAGCCCAAGAGCTGGCCCTAAACTGCTTGTTTGCTTTTTGTTTCTTTTTAAATACGGGAATGGCCATGACAGGGGCGTAGAGAGGGAAAGAGAGTTTAAAAACAAAACAGGCAGAAAATTACATTAAATCCTGAGTTACAGCATAACAGCCAACAGTGGCATCTTGAAATCTCTCAGGCAGCTTTGAAGACAAGAAGCTGAAGAGAGGACATTAAAGTCATACTCATGTTAAGCTATAGATTTTTTTTTTTTTTTTCTCTCCCTCCTCTCCTTTTTTTGCAATTATAGACTACAGTATTCAGTCTAGATTTGTCTTTTTGTTGTTGTTGTTGCTTTTTTTTTCTTTTTTTTGCTGGTGCTGTTTTGCTGTTTTATGGTCCCCTTCTAACTTGGGGGTACTCTTTCCCTCCTTATATTACACAAGAAGAGACAGCAACTGTTGTTGCTACAATCACACTCTATAAAACACCAAAAACAGGCAAAAATCAATACCAATTGCCAGACACCAGGGAGGCAGACAACACCTGTGAAAGTTACTCTGAGTTAAGCAATAAGAAGAGTGAAAAGGGAAGCCCACATCCTGATCACATCTACCTGAAAGCAAACAGAAAGCATAAAATACCAAAACACATGCTCAATTAAGTTTTAAGGCCACAGATAAAAACTAAACATGTCCAAGAAGCAAAACCAGATGAACATATCAGCACATGTCCAGAAACAAGATAAAATATCTGACAAATAACCTAGTGGTAGACCTGGACTCTATTCTGAAATGAGGGCAGTTCTTGGAAATGCCTGAGAAGGAATTCAGAAAAATGATTATAAAATGTTTCAGAATAATTTACAATGGAGTTGAGAAAAATAAGAAAGAAGTCAGGAGAGTGCTACAGAACAATCAAATAAGATAGATACAGCATTGGAAATAATTCAAAACCTACAGAAAGAGGTTCAAACAATAAATAATAGAATATCAGAAATAGACAAGCCTCTGAAAGGGCAAAGGAGTAGAATAGAAGAGAAGAAAGGCAGAGCCAGTGATCTGGAAAACAAATCTCTCAGTACCACTAAGAGAGAAGAGTAAACAGAAAAAAGGATAAAAAAATCTGAAGAAGGTCTAAGATTCATGTTGGACAACATGAAGAGGAGTAACTTAAGAATTATCTGCATTCCAGAACAAGAATCACACAAGTCCATATAGGAAACAGTTGAAGAACTACTAAAAGAAAATTTCTCTAACATTATGAAAAGTGAAAAGATAAACATTCAAGAAGCTCAATGAACCCCAGCCAAAAGAAAATCACTGAGACATATCAAAATCAAGCTCTCCAAAATCAAAGATAAGGAGACACTCCTGAAAGCAGCTAAGGAAAACAGAAGTGTTAAATATAAAGGCAAGCAGGTCACATTAAGCTCGGATCTCTCAGCAGAAACCAAGCAAGCAAGAAGGCAATGGGGAAACATATACAAAACACTGAAAGAAAAAAAAAAAAAATTGCCAACCAAGTATCCTTTATCCAGCAAAGCTATCAATCATGTATGACTATGTAATAAAAACATTCCAGGATAAACAGAAGCTAAGGTATTTTTCCAAAGCCAACCCTGTGCTATAAAACATCCAAAAGGGTGTTCTGCAGGCTGAGAATCAACAAGAACAGACAACAACCAGAGATTGAAATATGTGGCAGCACCTCCCAGAATTAAATTGACAGAAGGAAGAGTCCAGAACAGACAAAATTAAAAGAACAAACTCAGAGAATCTGGGAGGTCAGTCTATGATCAAAAAATTACAATGTAACAGAAGGTAAACATGTAGGAACAGAGATCCAGATGGTGAGAAGGTCAGGTAGATTACAGGATAAAATAGACTGCACTAAATGGAGAGAAAAGTTAATGGACCATAAGGCAACCTCAAAGAAAATTAGCACTTTACAACATACCAAGAAAATGAAAATCCAAGAAGAACATGTGAACATTAAAACTATGAGGAAACTCACAAGAAAGAACACAAAAAGCATGAATACAACAAAGAAGGATGCACAGAATAAAGAAAGCAGCAACAGTACAAAAAAACAAATAAACATAATGGCAGCAATTAATCCATAGCTATTGATAATTACACTGAATGAAATTGGATTAAATGCACCTGTTAAGAGACAGAGAGTGGCAGAATGGATAAGGAAACAAGATCTTTCATTATGTTGTCTGCAAGAGACACATCTCACACACAGAGACAAACACAGATTAAAAGTCAAAGGATGGAAAAAAATATGCCAAGCTAATTGCAATGAAAATGAACAGCAGTGGTAGTACTAATTTCTGATAAAATAAACTTTAAGGCAAAAACCAGCTTAATAGATAAAGATGGACATTATTTTATGATTAAAGGGACAATTGAACAAGATGACATAGCCATAATAAATATCTATGTGCCCAATGAAAGAGCTTCAAAATATCTAAAGCAAACTCTAATAGGTTTGAAGAAAGAAATAGATGAATCTACAACAATAGAGGGTGCTTTTAATACACCACATTCAAAAATGGATAAAACAACCAGAAAGAAACTTGACAAAGACACAGAAGAACTAAATAACACAATCAACCAACTGGACCTCATAGATGTGTACAGAGCATTCAACCCCAAAACAGAACAATACACAGTCCATTCCAGTGCACATGGAACATTCTCCAGAATAGACCATGTCTTAGACCACAAAACAAATCTCCATAAATTTACAAACATCAAAATACTACGAAGTATCTTCTCAGACCACCATGCTATCAAATTAGAAATAAAAAATAGGAAGATCAAAGAAATAAAGTCAAATATATGGAAACTGAATAACACCCTGCTGAAAAGTGACTGGGTAGTAGAAGAAATTCAATGTGAATTCACAAAGTTCATAGAAACAAATGAGAATGAAAACACAACATACCAAAATCATTGGGACACGGCAGGAGCGTTGCTGAGAGGACAGTTTATTGTAATAAATGCACACATCCAAAAAGAAGAAAGAACCAAAATTAATAAATTGATACAGCATCTACAACAATTAGAAACATACCAACAGAGGAAACCTACAGCCAACAAAAGGAAAGAAATAATAAAGATTAGAGCAGAAATAAATGAGATAGAAAACAGAACAATTATAGAAAGAATCAACAGAAGAAGAAGCTGGTTCTTTGAAAAGATTAATAAAATTGGCAGACCATTGGCAAACCCATCAAAAGAAAAGAGGGAGACAACACAAATAACTTGCATTAGAAACCACATGGGCGATGTCACAATGGAACCAAAGGAAATCAAAAGGATAATAACAGAATACTATGA